>NW_016690237.1:3281580-3352097 GCF_001604755.1 Lepidothrix coronata | reverse complement strand
GGAAGGGAAGGGAAGGGAAGGGAAGGGAAGAAAAGAAAAGAAAAGAAAAGAAAAGAAAAGAAAAGAAAAGAAAAGAAAAGAAAAGAAAAGAAAAGAAGAAAAGAAAAGAAGAGTATTTCTTTAAATTTTCTGCTGACAGACCAGAGATAATTAGCTGACAGCTGCAGACTGGGGAGAACTGCTCTTTTTTCTGTTTTGAAGCAGTAGGTGAAAACCCAGAATGAGAAACTGGGTGCCACTGACAATTTAGTTGCTTGAATTGAAGGTAGCATATAACACTACAGAGAAACAGGGAAGTGACAAATCTTCAAGACCAGGATTTCTGAAGAGTGGCAGTTAATAAACAGAAATGAGAGTATGATTAGGGAGAAGAAAGGATTAAAAATAGGTACTTATGACATCCCTGTGGTATCATAGATGCCTTAGAGATGCATCAGCTAGACACAAGCCCACTCTCGAAAGTAGTGCAATCTGATGAGAAATGTGACATAACAATGGAGAATTGTAAACAACAGAAGATAGAGGAATGTTACAAAAAACGTCATGAAGCTAATACTGCTATATATATATCTTATGCAAAACCCCTTTCCCAGCTGTCTTATGTAGTCACACACAGTGTTCTGCACCGTACCAAGGCCACACTTCTTGTGACACACAGATACTAATTTCTGTTGTGAGCCAAAAGACAGGCATGCATTGCTAGCAACATTTATTGTATTGTGACTACCTCTATTTTAGAAATCTATTAACATGAAGAGTATTTTATGTTTGTGAAGGGGAAATTACTTGTCTGTCTCCATAGGCAACAGTTTAGGACTAGTAAAAGGCAATAATAATCATGACAGCAAATTAACATAGTTATCTGCCCACATAATTTCTTATGATACCTGTTCTATTGGGCATTTATTTGAAGGGGCTTTTTTTTATCTGCATGAGATGATAAAATGCAGATAAAATGGCTCCATTTTTTTTTCCAGGGAAGTTCTTCAAAGTAGCCTGATCACTGTATGCTGACATCTTAATAACATCAATGGGAGGACTTGTGGAGTAAGCTTAAATAAGTGTGGCAAAGTAAGATAGAAGATTAAAATGTATTAAAATGAGTGGGTAGAAGTTGTCTTTCCAACACTTTCATTTGAAGGCGTGAGAGAGTAGTGTCAAAAGAATACTGTGCTGCTTTTTCGGTCAGGAGATAAGGTTTCTACTAAGAATACAGGCTACTGGCAATCCCCAGTCTCTTCTTCTTCCCATGTGTTGCGCACACACATGGTCAGGTCTAATGAGGTAAGAGGAATCCTCGTTTTGGGGTCTCAGTAGGTACAGTCAAACATGAGTACAACCATGATGTAAAGCCAGGTATGATTCCACAGAAGAAATATACTTAATAGATCACGTATTGCATGGTATGAATACTTGGAGCCATTGTCCAGAAACAATAAAGTTGCATTTGAACAGCCTTTACCCAAGGTTAATATTCTAGCATTCTAATATTTCTGGTTATGACAGGGCTCACTGTAGGGCACAGATGAAAGTTTAAAAAAAGTCACAGTACCCAGTGGTTCGAGTTGTCTCCCTGTGCTCACATAACTACTCCACCTGAGCTAACAACCCCTTGCAGAGCATCAGGTAACCAGGAATAGATGGAGAGACAGTATCATGAAAGAGCCACGTCAGATCAGGAAACAAGCTTTTATTACTCATGTTTAGATTTTTTTCCTTCCCCATTTTTTAATTTTTAATTATGTCAAGTTATAGAGAATTTGTTTCTGAGATGCAATAATGAAGCATGGACATCATCCAGTGCAGTACATTACAGAATGCTGTGGGTTTCCTTTAAAGCCTGCTCTAGCAGCCGTTGTGTTTGATATACCATCACATCAGCAAATTTATACGCTTTTGATTAAACTTTTTGGTTTAGAATAGCACCTCTTATTAACACATAAGAGCAGAGCCAAGTAGAATAGCAGACAGAAGGAGAAAGAACCCTGGATGAAAAAACCTGCAGATCTTGGATAGCTGCTTAGAGATTTTGTGTGAAAAACCTGTGAAGATTTCTTGTCACTGAGCAAAAAAGATTGTTTTAGAGGCTTATAGGAAGTGTTAACAACTGCATACTAGGCATTATTTTCCCCTTGTTAAGCAAGATAAATCATTATAGTACCAAGGCTTTTCAAAGATTCTACTAAGTGGTAAGTGCCAGCTTTCTGTTTATTTATTTACTTTTATAAATTAGTGATACATTGAATGTAAAATCATTTGAAGGGTTGCATATTTATCCAGTGAAAATAGATCTCAAGGCCTGTGTTAGATTTCTGGCAGCGCAGTGAAACTCAGCCATGCCCACACACCTGCATTAAGTGGGTGTTTTTGTTCCTTGGATCATGTGGATTATCTCTGCTGTAAACTATGCATTAATAAAGAGCAGAGCAAGCGCTTCCTATATTCCCTTTTGGAATTAAGAAATAAAAGGGAACTTGCAGACTTGACTGCCTTTGAGGAAGCTTGTAGAAAAGAAAGTTCAGAAGAAAAATGAGAGGAGTATAATGACTAATAAAATAAAGAAAAATACCGTACCATTTTAAGTGTAAATGTATCTAGGAAATACCAACCCAAAATGCTGCTGAGTAGCTAAGGAAGATGTCCATGTTCTTAGTTTCCTTTGCTGGACATTTGAAAACATAACAAACAACAAAATCATCAAGCCTAAAAATCCTCTTTTGTAGTGACATCTAATATAAAATATAACTTTCAATAAATCTTAGACCTGAAAAATTGTATTTATAAGTAATTAGAAAGTCATGACAACCACTTTGATTTTTCCACTCATGCTGGCCTCAGGAAAGGAAACAGAATCCAGAAAAACAGTCATGCCTGACACCTATATCATCATCAGTTATCATAGTGCAGTGCTGCAGCAAGGAATAGTTTCATCAGGAGACCAGGAATTTAAAGAGCTAGTAGTGCAGATGGGAGGTATTCCCTAAGAAGGACAAGGAGGGAAGTTTGTGGTGCAAAATGGGGTGGATTTGGCACATGAGGGCTACAGTGTACAGATTCAGCAAGAGTAATGCATGAGGAAATTATGGTAGGCAGGGAGCAATGTTCTGCAGAAATCCAGCTTGTGTCCTCTTAGTTCCTTATTGCCTGTACAGGCAGCTTGAAATCATCATGGCTGTTCACAGAGTGTGGTACCAAGATATTAAAAACTGGTCTCAGCTGATCAGAAATATCCTAAAGATTTTGACCACTAAAGTCCAGGGCACTGGAAAGGTGGAAAGCAGTCCTGTTCTTTTGGCTGTATTTGATTCCTTATTCATTTTGTAATAGTATATACACCTGGTATAGAACAGATCAACTTTTTTGTTGTTGTTGCTATTCTATTATATTTTTGTTATTCTATTTTCCATAAATATTTTCTTTTTTGTTTACACAAAAATGTCACGGTAGTATATATTAGTGCCACCTTGTTTCAAAGAAACATATATACATCACCACAAGACTAACCATGTGATTCAAAAGCCCTTCAGTGCTTTGTGGCTGTAGGCTTACATTACCTCTTACAGAAGGATTATGGCTGCTGTTTTCTGTTAATTTGTTTTGTGCAATGTCTCTTACTTTTCTTAAGGCAACAGTCAACTACTGTGGGTAAGCACGGAACCACTAGCTTCCCTTTGTCTCTTCATTTTTTAGATGTGCTCACACTATAAAATATTATGTAATTTCAGAAGGATATATGTGAAAGAATGGATTGAAAAATAAGTAACTTCATTTATGTCTCATTTTAAACATGTATCTTTCATGCATAGCCAAAAATTAGATGACGGTACATATTTTTTTGTTCCTCTTTAGATTTGTATTTGAACATTTGTGTCAAAAAATCAAGTCCAAACTAATCAAGTCCACATCTTTATGCATACAGCGTTTCCCTGAGGCAGAATGATTAAGCAGATTTTTGTACTACTGATTTCTGAAAAAAAACCCCACAAAAATAAAAAATTGCCTTTTTTTCAGTTTATTTTTGCAGATTGATCAGGATAAATAACATCTCTTCTTATGTGTTTGGCTGCTCAGTCTCATCTGATTTCGCTCAATGAGAGTTCGTGCCAATTTACACACGGGCCAACTTTGCAAGCAAAGTACTAATTGAGAGAAGGCACCATTGCTCAGGGCTATCCACTTTGTGGCTAGGAGAGCTGATGTTACTGACAACATTATCAGCTGATGTTTCCAACTCAGATGATGAAAATGGGACGATTTGAACTGGGTCATCATTTTGATAAAATTAAAACGAAAATGTTTGTTGAGTTGCCAGGGTTTAAGTAATCTACCAGAGGATACTGGAACTTTTAGTGTGGCACGTATCTGTGTTGGATTCAATTCAGGTAATCACAGGTCAGTTTAAACACCACAATTGCAATGTTTATCTCTTTTTGTAATTGAGCTCATTTAGGCACTCTTTTAGGTTTCATTGACACTAGGCTCTTGTGCAAGAACTTAAAAAGGCAGAAGTTGTTCCTGATATACTTCATAATTGTGAAGGCCTTGGTCAACTTTTAAAAGAGCAGTTTACAAAAGCTCCTCAAAGTGAAAGCCTGGAGGTATCCTAACCCCACAAAGTGAAGGTGTCAGTCAGTCACTAGGTTGGGTCACAGAGGTTACCAGAGATAAAGGAATTTTGCAAACCATGCATAGATACTGCATGACTCAACAAAGCAAGAGGGGAATGTGCTCACTCCACTGAGCAATTTAATGTCTTGGAATAATGAAATGATAAGTCTGTTTCACACAGTGGGCTGTCAAAAAAACAATAATAATGATAATGGGATTCCCTTAGGAGAACTATGGAAAGTTTTACTTGGAAGACTTCAAATATTTAATTTTTCTGATGAAAAGTCGTAATTAAATCCAATAAGCTCCCGTGGCACAGAGTGAAATAAAGTTAATCACTAACATTCAGAAATACTGATTCAGCCATTTTTGTCCATGGCTGAAATAGTTAACTCCTGTTGTCCCTGTGGAGCATTATGGATTGCTGGAGAGGAAAAGACAGCTTGGTCCAGAAATCATGTACCTAATTTTACCCCAAGTTATGTTTCATTTATTTATTGGTTTAGCCTCAAATTAGATGGAAATTAGAACCCTCAACTTAGACCTTATCTTTCACTTGCAGGTGTACTGAGCCTCCCCTAAAAATTATGTATACACATGTATATGCCATAGTATGTACTTTCATGTGCACGGTCCTCTAATCCTCAGATGCTTGTATTTAATTAAAATTTATTAAACTAATACTTGGGAAAAAAAAAAGGTGGACAATATGTCACAGCTGCTCTTTTTCAGGTCAATAGCCATTTATTTATAAAAAACACTGAGTATTTAAAACAAGTAAACCCAGGTAACCTATCATATATTTTTCATATTATGGATTCATACTCTGCAAGAAGGTCTGTATTGTTAGACTTGAATAAGTTGCGACATTTTTTTTCTAGTTACAGTTCATTTTTACAAGCTTTGCTCAGCTAGAGCAGGATGAAGGATGACTTTGTTTCTATGTAATGAGCCCTACTACAATTATGCCCTCAAAATAGTGCTTTAGACTGAAGCAATAAGATGGAGCCTTTGTAAGTGTGAATAAAGGTATTTTATTATCACTACTGATAGCATATAAGCTTTAGATAACTAATAAGCTCAGTTTTTTCTTGCATCACACCTCAAATTTTGCTTTGTTTAGCCCCGAATTCAGGGTAAGCTTGTCACTAGCACAGCAAATACATGAATAATAGTCATTTCATATTCAGCTGTAACTGGCCTTTATTATATTCAGTGATATCCACTACAGAACAACTTGGAATTAGGCCATTTCTAGAATGCAGCTTTCAAACTAGTTTCAGAAATCGTGCATAATGGGGGTATGAAATATGGTTGCCATACAGGAGTAATGTTTGGACACTTATATTGTAATTGTACACTGTATTTCCTGAAGTGAAATCCATATTTGAGTACTTGCAAATGTGACCCTAACTTCCAAAATCTGCTATTTTCCACACAGAGTTACCGTCTGCTTTCTATTCTACTTGATTCTAGTCTTATGTCAGAATATTTGATGTCACTGTAAAACAAAAGGAAAGTAATTCAAAAGCATATATATTACCTTGTTAAGTTGAATTGCATTTTGCACTGAAAGATGAAGTTTTAAAGAAATCATTCAATATTCCTGAGTTTCATAAAGGATTTTGCAAACAACATTACATCTATCCTGACGTTTAAGCATAAATTGTCTTTATCACCTGACTTAGCAAATGAATTTGTCAATTACTTGATTATTTTCTCTCTATATAAGACCCTTAACCTTTTACTTTGAAATACTCATTTCTAAGTGCAATGGTAGCCTGTGGAAGGCTTGATAACAGCTCAGAGGTCCAGATAAATATGATAATTCATTTAACCTTTACTTCAAATCCACTTATTTGTTACAGGCATCAATCACATCTAAAAGCTTGAAGATGAACGTACAACCTGCACTTGGATGTGTAGTTTGTGTAGTCAGGCACATAAAGATGTGAAAAGTACTTGTGTAGCGTGAGCAGATAAATCCCTGCAGAAGTTGGCAGCACAGACAAGCTGTGAAATAGCAGCGTGGCATCTTGAATACTAGGTCAATGAAACATTTTAAAGGTAGTTTAAGATATCTGCTGCTATATTTTTAGTTTGCATTAAATATTTGTTGATTTTTTAGTTATTAATCTATTTGGTTAGCTCATACAACTCAACATTTTTAGTTTTCTTCAGCTATAGCTCTTGGGGTTTTTGTGCTCTATATTACAGAGATTCCATGTCAAACTATAGTTTTCTAATCCTATTAGAGCTGCATCTGTTAAGATATTAATTGGTGGAAAATAGTATTTAATAGTTATCCTCTTTTACAGCCTTTTCCTTTATCACCGGTTTGTTTTGTATCTCTAGAGCTCAGATTTTCTTTTGGCTTTAATTCAGTATGGTTTGAAAATTCAGAGCCTCAACAAAGGCATGAATGGAAGCATGATATACTCACTCCTTCTTGGTTAACACAAAGAAAGCGTAATATATCTCTCTTTTGTTTCTAGGTAAGGATTTAGAATGGCTTTTAAAATATCTCAGATTACTTTTCTCACATTGTTTATCCAATATGACCAATCATAGCAGGCTCTCTGCCAATCCTCTTGTTTAACTTATCAGCTTGCTTCGTTCCATGGAATCTTTCTCATACATTTTTTTCCCTTCACAAAACACTCACCACAGGTGAAATTCATTCCTGAGTCTAGAGCCAAATCAAGGCTCATATGATAAGTTATTGCTTAAATTTATAGTAATATTATGGGGGCTTAAATTCATTTTAACAATCTGGTATGGTCCTCTGAACAGTTGTCAGTTTTAAACTATTAAAATAAAGTTCTTTTCAGCTGGAAAACTTTCAGCTTTGCCTGTACTTTCAAACCCTTTAAACTTTCAGTCTCCTTGACTATAGATGTAGTTTGCAGTGAGTGAAGCCCGGGGTAATGTGATGCTTAAGCCTCATTTGTATTGAAGACAAACAATGGCTGTTACAGAGCTTCAGAATGGTGTGGGGGTCCAAATTATCAGGCAGCTTCAGTATGAGCGATTTGATGAAAATATGTAGAAATTTCAGAAAAATCAGCTGACACCTGCATGCTTGGTGTTATCTACAGTTGAATTAACAGTAAGAAGTAGCTACCAAGAAAGTGATTATAATAATGCTAAGAAAAAGAATAATCTAATTTCACTGCTTGACTTATTTTTGCAGATTAATAACTCATACTAGATTTATTTTAAATTAGATCGAGAAACGATTTTTCTTTATAAAAGAGTTTTGGTTTTGTTTCTTTTTGTTTGTCTGTTTTGTTTGGGTTTCGTTTGGGTTTGTTTTTTTTTTTACTTTAGAGAGGAAGGAACAAAGACAAAAAAAGTTCGAAAATTCCAACTTTTTTTTTCTTGTTACTTTCAACAAGCAAACAACTCCTCTGCTGGAAAACCAGGCATTCTCATAGCACAGGCTGACGTTCTCTGTTCTATATCTCAGTCAAAATTCAATAAGATTAATTCATGGACAATATGATATTTTTTATTTCATTCTATATAGAGGGCCATGGTTTCTGATCCATTTAATTACAGCTCTTTGCATAATGATAAAGTCAGGATCTGTGCTGGATACCTTAAACCTTTAGCTGGATATAGAACTTTTCTTGTGGACCACCCTCCTTGCCATGCAGTGCAGAGCCCATCACATCCATAAAGATCATACTGGGTTTTATTTTTGGAAGTTCACTAAGAGGGATAATAATAATAATTAAGAAAAAACCCCAAACCTTGGTGCAGCTTTCACATCTCATTTTTTGAACTAACTGTTGAATCACATGCAATTTTTAGCTGGTGCAATTGTGCTGTCATCATGGAGGCATTGGGGGTTAGTGATGTTCAAATACAAATGGAGTGTGTCTTCTTATCATGCTTCATTCGAAAAGGACTCCTATTAGAATACATATTCCCTGGCTATGGCTTTGTGGAACAGGCCCTCCTCTATGACGTCTCCTTTACTTATTCCTCTTGAATACCTCTCTTTTCACTTTTAGTGAGACAAATCTGCCATGAAGGTGTGTCACGTCCTGATATCTTGATAGGAATTGTTTGTCACACAGTGGAGTGTTTACCTGGCTGGACTTGTCCTTGGATGAGGTTGTGTGTGCATTTCTACCCACTGGTGGGAGGCTAATACATGAGGGGTAAATTTGGCACTGAGGGTACCTGCTAACAAAGGTAGTCTTTATGAAATTCTTCCTAGCAGCAATGTACCTATGAAACAAAAGCAGCAATTAATAGAACACATATTTGTAATAACAATAATAACCCCCCCAATACAGTAAAAAAAAAAATATTCATTAATAAGCAGCAACTATTGATGACCAAGACAAAAAATAAAGAACAAAGATGACTTAATTAAAGGGAAAAAATCACAATGTTTTTCCTTCCATATTTCTTCTTATTTGTAACGCCTCTCTCAATGCTCCTTTCTATGATTTCATTTTTCCTCTAGTGGAAAATATTTCAGCCTGCATTACATTTTTCTGTCACTTCTTTTCTTATTTATTTTCAAATGTTATATTAAAATTTCTGATTCACCATCTATGACATCCAGTAGTTGATATATTAGACACTGTTACTGTATTCAGTGTTTTTGCCATGCTTCCGTCCTCTCTTAATATCTGTCTTCACAATTACTCAATCATTATCTTTTATATTATCCTGTTTCTCTTGTGCCTTATCTCTGGTTCGCTTATCTTTTCCATCCCTGCAGCTGGTCTCCCTCTCCCATCACCTCTTTGGAGTCTAAAACTAGGAATGTGTCATCAAAAAAATATTTTATATGCATTGATTTTTTTTAAGTGCATCTGCTTGTCTCTTTAGTTCTACTACTTGATCTTTCAGTACTATGAATGATAACATTTATAAATGTTCAGTTTTGCCTCAGCATTTCATCCCTTCATGGGCAAAAAAAAGAGTTTTATTGCATACCTGAAAAACTGACATCACTCGAAAAATCCCCAGTAGATTACACAAATGCTCTTGATGATTTGCTGTGCCCACATTAAAAGCTAACTTTAAGAGGAGGTTGTTCACCATGTCTGCAGATACTGGCAATTTCTTATTCTGTGACTATCTTTTCTCAAGTTAGAGCAATTTGCTCTGATGGGGAGGAGAAATTAACTGGGACTGCTTCCACTGCAGTGGTAATGATGTCTGAGCTAACTATGTTAAGATAGTCCAGATAGCTCTGTGCTTCAGGGAACTCACTTCTGAGCAGCCACGTCCTAGGAACAGTGAGATAATTAGGAAGCAGTCTCAGATAATTGATGGCAGAACTTCATTTTTTTAAGGTGTTGCTGTATATGCTAGAAAATTGAGATTTTTGAATTAGTGGTTTCACATGCCTCAGCTTCATCCTCTAAAAAACAAGCCTTTTAAACTCAGGATGGTTACACAAACTCAGGGCAATCAAAGTCACACAACACTGTTAAACACCATGGTACTATGAGTATTCTAAAGGCTATGTTTGGATTACATTATCCTCGATGAACAGTGGCTTTTCTGACTTCCTTGGTTGTGAGGATGACAAAAACATTTCTGTCTTGAATGTCTTGCAAATCCCTTGGGTGGCCAAACCTTAACGGTAACTTCATTTTCAACTTCTGGTTATGATATCCTTTTCTGATTATTGTGTTTCGGGCTGTGCGAAACTTTTATTTTCCCTTTCTTTGCATCTCAGGAAGCCTAATAGGGTGTCCAAGAAATCCCTAGAGAAATAAATCTAGATCTTCAGCACCTCTTCATTTTGTCTATTCCAGACCCCTATTGAATATCTGAAACAATGATCAGAAACAATGATCTGAAACAATCTGAAACAATGCTTAAAGTAAGTGGAGGTTGGTATATCAGTTTGTACCATATTAATCAATGATGTTTCTTTAAACTCCATTTCACAACTGTTAAGCAATGAGTTAAACTCTGGTGAGACAGGATTTTCAAAAACAGCATATGGAGCTAACTGTACACCAGATTTGCTTCTTACTTTTTTTTAAAAAAAAAAAAAGCTGACTCTGCCAATGCCAGGTGAAGTTGGTCATCTCTGTGAGATCTTTCTGGAACAAACAATAAGATACTCTTCTGATTTTTTTCCCTTTTTTTTCCTCGCAGCAGAATTTTTCTCCTTAAACATTGTATATATTGTTGTATTTTAGCCTTAATTTAAAATAAACAAAATTAACAAAAAAAAAGCTGTGGGGGAAGATCTACCCACACTGTTTTTAAAATACATATTTGAGGGGTTTTATGTGTATCGTGCCATTAAATGAAAGCCGAGGTGAAAAGATGGTGAATGCAGTCATCGACCCTGTGGAGCCTGAGGATGCAAAGGCAAATTCAGGGCCCTCTCCAGTGTGGGAGAGAGGTTTCTTTTTGGTAAAGGTAAGACTTCAGTAGGAAATATCGGAAACCCACTTCTCACAGTATCTGTTGATAGCGAAATCTCCACTCTGAAGTGTTGCAGAGATATAGAGATGAGAAAGATCAGCAGCCTCAGCTCCTGTTGGAGCACCCCACAGGCCAGAGCTGGAGAGGTTCACACGAGTAGTGAGGTCCTTCTGTTGCCTGAGACATAAACTAGTTCTTGCTCCAAGAGCCACATGTGATATGGAGACATGGAGAACTCTTGATTTTTTTTGAAATGAGGCATACGAAATAATACAGCAGAAATCATGATCTGTGTCAATTGAAGCACATCTTTTCCAGTGCAAGCTCCAACAGGAATAATTAAAACCTATTGTGGGTTTTTTCCCATCTGAAATCAACACAGAAGGGCTGCACTAAGTTAAGGAGTAAAGGGGCTTGTGTATACTGTGTTATACATGTATATACTGTGAAGAGAAGTGCTTCCTTATTCCTATTTCGGGGGGCTATACCTAAAGTGAAACCATATAAATACACAACAAAGAAACCTGGAAGAACAAAAATCCAGTTTCCTCAAGTGGGAGCAGTGACTATCCTCTTCTGCTACACACTGTCACAAAAAACAGCAGCCTCTAGAAGATGGGCAGAGTTTTATGGATATAAAGGGGCAATCAAGGGCAAACGAAAGCATAATTATTTACAGCTCCCTCCACATAGTTTTTATCATTCTTTTCCTCTCCTTTTCCTTTTAGTGAGAGGTACTATACAGTCCCTCAGATTTTAATGTGAAACTTCTGTGCACATATTAAATCTTGTGATTGCTACTTGCCCAACACTATTGGGTAATGATTTAGATGATGACTATCTGCATATTCTGTACACTAAAATTATAATAAAAACTCTGAATATTACATTTTGCTGTCATTCTCCCCTGTCTCTGAGTAAATATATATATTGAAATGAGGTAGAGTTCAAAAACATTACATTGGCCTGTGCTGAAATCAAGATGTAAGGGCATCTGTCAGAAACAACCTCATGGCTAATATTTTCACAGTAAAGTTTCTCTTTCTTTATATATAGAGTGAGAAAATGATTCTCATATATGATTTCCCCTTGTCTCAACTACAGGCTTTTCCTGAGGAAAGGCAGTTGGCTCCAATTTTGACCCTTTGTCCCCCTTCTTTGTTTTTTTTGGCTACTGGTACAGCAAAAATTATTATTTTTTAAATTTGAGCCAATTACATTACTGGCTGCATATGTCTGACAGATCATCAAAATTTAATTGCCACAAAAATTGCTTTCAAAAAATCAAAGTTGCCTACATAGTCCACAAGATAAAGACTCACTCTGACTCTGCAAGCCTATTTGATAACAACAAGTTACAAAATAGGGAAAATCCAAGGAAACTAGAGGTAATAATTGCTTAGTATTGGTGCACCAGCACCAGTGTTCTTGTAAATCCTCCCTCAGATTAAAACAGGAATGTCAGCTCTAAAGATCTTACAGTTTAATAGGAATCTAATTTATTTATGATTTGTTTTTTCCAGAACCAATGGTTACCTACAAAACTAAGCTATATAAAGCTATGAAAATATAGAACACGTAAAAAAAGGTTAATATCTCTCTGTGCAAGAGAACTATGCGCTATGAAGAATATTTGTTATGCCAGTTTATTAACAAGTGCTTTATACATTTGTCAATGTCTTTGAATGAATAGAATTATTAGATAGCTTAATGTAAATATTTCCAACTTCTTCTATCAGCATTATCAGAATTAGAACAGTATCATGGGAACTGGCTAAAAAAAATAATGTTAATGATAAACACGAAATTATTTAGTCATAAGAATATTTTCCAGCTTTTCAGCTGATAAAATAAATGAGCCTGGAAAGTAGATGAAACAAGCAAATAATATCAATATTCCCTCCCTGCCTCACATATGTAAAGAATTAAAAGTCCATGATTAAAAATACATTCAAAAATACCTACATAAGTCTTGTTTTAACACAAACCTGGCAAGAGTCAACTCATCACTTTTCAGATAAATTGCTTTTGTTGTTATTTCACTCTTGCAAAACAAAGATTAGAGCTTGATTGTAGTGGAATTCTGACACCTGTGAAGCCCATTTTGTTTTTTTTTAGCTAAAATAGGTCACAGCTTCATCCTTAAACTTTGCAGGTGGGGATTATGTTCTTTACAGCTATAACCTGCCTTGACACAATTGGTCTTTGATGTGTTGGATGGACACTAATAGAAAGAAGGAGAAATGCCATTCAAAACAAGAGGAAACTATGTTATTGCCATACATGAGCCTGTTTAGGGCTGGATCCAACATCCTCTGAGCTTAGTGGGTAAGTTTCTTCTGATGCCAGTGGAGCAGGAAACATAAGGGGAATAAACATAACAATTACTTTTGCTTGCTTTCACACAGAATACTACTCCTAACAGGGAGTGAAATTAGAGAAAATTGTGTGGACAAAAAATCATCTATAAAGTAAACTATAGCGGCTGAAAATAGTTTAACCCTCTTAGGACATTTTGTGACTAATTTTAGCTCAAGTAAAGAAAATAAAGCTTGTAAATTACAGGTTGTAGACTACATGAATCAGTAGCAAGAAGTAGTAGATCTTCAGATTCTGGACTGCTTTTGGAAGGAGCAGAGATAGGGTGTACTTCTTAATTTAGGTCTTCCTGCTGCCTCTGAATCTCCAATACAAGAGAGTCTGTGTGTGAACTCCTGCATGAGTGCATGTATGCGTGTATGTGTGTGTGCATCCAGGAATGTGAGGGAGCAAAATGGATGAGTAATTCCCATCAGACTGGCAGGAAAATCTGGAGTATGGGAAGTTAATTGAAATAAATGGCATATGGCTTGATCTTGTAAGACTGAAATCCCAGACTTATATGCTCTATAGGGAATTGAAGACTGTTTATGACTGTCTCAGATCATTTCAGCTTAGGAAACAAGAAAGCTAAATGCTTTCTAGAACTGGAAATCCATACCACAAAAATTATCTAGGCAAGTGTTTGTACCTCTGTTTTAATTAGAGATGTCTCTCTCTCTGAGGAAAAACAAGGTAGGCAAGGTGCTGACACATATGCCAATAGGTTCCTCCAGTTTGGATGGTCAGGTACACTCTTTATAGAGTGTACAATGGAGAGTGATAGTTGACTAGTCAGGAGTTGGTAGCCACTTGAGATTAGTGATCACATCACACCTGCCCCACAGGCCAGAACAGCCTGGGAACATCAATACTTTCTTCGGTGATGTCCTTTGCAGATGAGATACAGGACTCAGTCACGGTCCTTTCTGCAGCAGAAGGGGATGCTCAACAGTGAAGAACTATTAATCACACCTTCCTATATCTAAGCCTAAAGAAACCCTGCTTTTCCAACAAAATTTCAGTTTAATGCAATTTTTTAACCTAACTAAAATGGCTTCAGACCCTATAGAAATGTAGAGTCAAAGTGAAAGAAAGAGATTGTTGAGGGATTTTCTACTTTGAAACTGACCTCACTGAAAGAAGTATTGTTGTAATTCCAGCTAATAGACATGGACATTTTTTTTCTTCCTTTTTTTTTCTTTTCAGTAAACAGATCTCCCAGAAAATTTTCCTGTATTACCAAACGGTGAACATAATTCAGAAGGGAGACAAAAGCTATGAATGTCTTACCTTTATTTAAAAAAAACCCAACAAACATATATATATATATATTCAATAATCTATCTCTGAGTTTGCAGCTGGATTTCACAAGCAGTTTAAATTTTATGTCAGCTTTAGAATTTCAGCCATAAAATCAAATTATTTTGCTTACCTGTTTCAATTAGTTTACAGAGATAATCTATGTTTCCAATAAAACTTCTGTGGTAGATAACTTATAGGAAAGATAGAGCTGGTTGAGAAGTACCGATTTTTTGTAAAATAAAGTACTGGGTTTTTTTAGTCTTTAGTTGAAAGCCAAAATACTATATTGTTCTGTTTTCAGAAGTCATAAATATGAATGTTAGTTTATAAAAAGAAAAATTCCTTCTAGAACTGCATGATCAATTTCCATATGTTTAGTAAAAAAGTGAGTAATTTTAGAGAATTTCTTTTTTTTTTTTTTTCACATGACAGCCTTAAGAAAAGGACAAAAGAGCCATAAAAGGAATTGAACAATAAAGTTTTTAGTTTTCATACCATTTTATCTGATAATAGGATCACTATTGTTTGAATTTGTGATTTGTACCATCGTCTCTGAACTTTCCACATCAAAAAATTGTCTTTAGAGGTGCAGATGTTAGCAAGGTTAGTATGTTTGATGAACTTACTTTTAAAATCTCCTATAGAGGCAGAATGTCTACAGCATATTATGTGCAGTAGAGCATCACAAGTGATTAATATACAGACAGAACTTCCAGAGAAAGGCACTTGTTGACTAGTTGTACTAACAAAAGAGAATCAAATTACAGGAGCCATCAAACGTTGTACTTGGGTAAAAAAGTAGATCGCCATCTGTGCTTTGGCAAAAATTTAGGTTTAGGGTATCTGTGCTTTGGCAAAAATTTGGGTTTAGCAATCTATGATTGCATACAATGAAAGGAGTTTACAGCTTCTTCTGAAATATCCAGCTTTAACTATTGTGAAACCTAGGAAAAAACTGTATGAAATTGATTAGTGTAAGTCCTTCTGATCCCTAAAAAAAAATCCTTGCGTTGTGCTTTGTAGCTATTGAGCCTATTATAATATGTATAGTCCAGTCCATCTATTCAGTGATATGTACTTAAGATTACCGCAAAGTTATATTAATTAACAAATGTTGTGAGGATTGAGAAGCAAGAACTTTTTTCTAATGAATAGAACTTTTGTTCTCAGATTGTTGTTGTGCTCTTGATAAAACAGTCTTTTAAAAATTGCTGATAGTTCAGCCTCAGTGGAGTTATATTTTATTGCTTTTTTTTTAATATTTATTGTTAAAAGTTATAACATGCTATTATGCTTTTGTTCTGAAGAATATTGTGGTCAAAAATAATTTTTCTTTGTCAGAAAGTATAATTTAATGTTTCCAGCTTGTCTATTGTATTTGTGAACATTCACGTAAATTACATGCTGGTTGGATGGATGTACACTATTGTGAGGAAAAATTAGCTTGTAGACAAGGCAAAAAACCTGTATACAATATCCTGAATAATTCCCTCTCATTCACACAGCACTGGTTGTTGTTGTATCTTCTTCTCCATCTAATTTAGGAATAACTGTATGGAATTAGATCAAGTGTATCTGATTGTCTACTAGATCCAGATGAGAGAAAAAGCTCAAGAGAACAAAAACTTTAGTAAAGATGCACGTTTTGAGGATAATTGTCTAAAGCACCAAATATTTGACTAGAACAATAAAGTGTTCAGTAAGATCAGCTTGCCTTCCATTATTCATTTTATTCATTCCATTGTTCCCTGTTCATTTCAGATTGACCCATTGATATATGCAATATATCAATCATTTAATAAACCTGATTCAGGAAGTTATTTGCAATTTTGCATCTCATGAAAGTTTGACATCAGATTTCATGGTCTTATCGTATTTTACAACGTGTTCCCTGGTTGCTGTAGCAACGTTGTTGCTATGGATTACACAATGGGAGTCAGTAGGGTCAGCAAAGATCAGAGCCCCGCCATTCTTCATTCAAAGTCAATTGTCCCTGAAAAATGTGACTTACTTCAATATTTAAGGCCTGGGTAGTGATATTAAACCAGAATGATACTTCTGTTTAAAACCTATAATTAACCTTGTCTTCAACTCTAGGTCACACATTAATAGCAATTTCATAAAGTGGACATTCCTCTGTCTTACATTCTCGAAAGCCTAGACAGGTTTTAAATAATATGTCTCTTGGAAAAATACATGGGTAATCGTTGCAATTTATTTTATGTCATTATCTAAACCCTTGAGACCTCACATTCCCAGCTCCTCTCCCTGAGGTAATTGCATACATCTTGGGAATGTGTGAAATGATGTTAATATTCAGTGCACCATGCCTCTTCAGAGCATCTGCCTACAATGGCACACTGTCTAGATGTTTCTCTGCAGAAACTGTTTTTGAGTAATATAAAGCAGTTCTCCCAATGTCCCAGGATATTTAATGATTCCCTGGATCCCAACAAAGTTCGTAACAGTTTCAGTTGTAAAGATATCCTCTGCAGTTTGGTGATGCAAGTGACACCAACTGATGCATTCCATCATTATTTTTTTCTTTCCTCAAATTAGAATCAGCAGTACCATTTCTATCTGTAAGTTATTCTTCTGTCTAATGCCTGTTTAATAATATTTATGGCCACTGAATATTCTGGGAGAAAAAATTGCTTACAGAGAGACTGAGATTCAAAGCTTTAGGATGCAATGACTGAACTCTACACTCTTGTATCTTGCATTGTCATTACCTTGTACAAACTGTGTTCAAAAAAGTACCATCACTCAAGGCCAAGGTAATGAACAATCAAGTTTCAGGTGCTTAAAAGCATTAGAATTGAGTTTATTTCCTGTAAAATTTAACTTGAAAAATACTATGAGTGACCTGATTTCCTGCTTGTTTCATAGTATCAGTTGTAACTACATACAATACAACAAATTCTTGAAAGGCAGAATAAATTTTCTTTTCACAGTATTTTATTTTGTTGCTCTTTGATTAGAGTCTTCAATACTATTATACATTCCCATCTCTTAAAGATACATCAATTAATAACATTTCTTTCTAAAGTAGTTAATTACTTTGCAAACTAACTTTGTAAATTAGCCTTGAACAGCCCCGCAGAACCTCACGGTACATCCATTTAACAGAGAAGGCGGCTGATGCATAACACAGATGCAATATTTTTAAAAGAGTAATCAAACACATATTCTGCACAAGAAAAGTAGCACTTTCACACCTTTGTTTGATCAAGCTTGTTTTCCCAAAACCCCACCTAATCCAGTCTTCAAAAGGAAATCTATTCTCCTTTTCTCCATAGATCCTTAGCAGTTAACTGAATATCGATGACTTGCTGCAAACCCCCCCAAAAAGAGCACAGACCAATCAGGATTCATCTCACCCATCATCTGTGCAGATGTGGTAAGTTTGCTGTCTAAAATTTCTCTAGCACAATGGAGAGAGGTATGTCATTCATTCTGTACTGACAAGGTGTTTAGGACGACAGGTTTTGGAAGGGGACTCACAGTCCTATTGCCCACCTGTACTCAAAAGCGGTTTGTAGTTTGCTGAGGAAGTAAATTTTATTCAGCATATGTTCCTGCTGTAATCTAATCTCCATAGGCTGAAGTCTTGCTACAAGTTTCAGAGGAGATCTCCTTTTGACTACATGTTCTCCTTTCTCCCTAGCATTTACCTTACCTGATTATTTTAGGTATCTTATATGTTAGCTCATGAGTATTCTTATTACAGCAATACCTTTTTATTATGGCTGAAAAGTCAAGACTTGCTTTCCTCTGAAAAAGTAGTGGTGTTATGTGATAGTCAATTCTGCAAACCTAAACAGAGTTGTGGCTTCTGTGAGGACTGTAGGGCTATTCAAGCAATATTTGCCCATGATGAGTTAAAGAAAGCATACTATTTGTTACTCTGTTGACATTAGCTATGCAGATGAAATATGAAAAACAGTCACTTTCTCCAGGTACCATTTTTTCTCTAATTCAATTTAAAAGGGATATCAGTGGCGTGACATGCTCAATTCAGAAATCATATGAAAAATATAACTGATGCTGAAAAAATGAAATGATTCAACACTTGTTTCATTATTAGAAACATCAATTTCTAAACAGCCAATTACTTTTTTGGGTAATTCATACTCAGAAACTGAAATGTAATTTTGAAAAATGTAAATTATTTTAACATCACACAGTGAAATGAAAGTTGATATAACTGAGGGACTTGTTAATGTCATAACATCACACAAACCAATGCATATGGGAAAACAAATTGTTACACATTTTCTTTGACTCTCAACTTGGATCCAAACTTCAGTCATATGACAATTCATCTTTTCCAATTAGCAACACTATTTGGAATGACTTTCCTTTTTTTATGTAATCATTTTTAATGAACCTTGTGATCAAATACACCTCATTATCTTTCACGAAGAACTGAGACAGGCAAGCTGATTATTTAAAACAGTTAAAACTGCTTTACATTAATTTAGCTTTGATGGAGTAAAAAAATGTGAAAAAAGAAAAATAGAAACATTTACTTTATCAAATTATTAAAGACCTTTACAAGTATGTTCAAGCCAAATTAGTTTTTGGACCACAGGTAGCAGAATATAAATAATAATTTTTATCTTCAGTTTTTAAAAGGTTAATATAATGCTATTTTTTTAATATTTAAATAAAATACTTTTTTTTCTTTTCGACCTATTTTCTCGTAATATCCAAACAAGAAACCCTTTGGAAATGTATAGAGAAAATCACAAGTCAAAGCAAAATGTATCTTTCTTTTTCAGTGAACACTTTTTCTTTGGTTTGGTTTTCTTAGCACTGTAGCAGTCAACTAGTGTAATTACTGATCTTTCTGTCTGGTGAATGTCACCCGTAAATCCAAATTAAAATAAACCATTTAATTAGATTTTAAATACATTTCTGCTAAAAGGGTGAAATTACCATTTCTTACTACCTAAATCATTCTATAATCAGTTTAACCTCTTTTGCACCTTTGTGGTTCCTTCAGAGGAATATTTTGCAAGTAGACCAAATCACTTCAAAATAAGCAGGCATAGAAGAATTTAGCTCTATGAAGAGTGTGTTATAAATAGGATTCAATTTCTTCTCTCTGTCTCTCTCTTTTTTTCCCCCTCTCTTCTAATTTTCCCCATGTCT
The DNA here is from genome assembly GCF_001604755.1 of Lepidothrix coronata. Taxonomy (NCBI): domain Eukaryota; kingdom Metazoa; phylum Chordata; class Aves; order Passeriformes; family Pipridae; genus Lepidothrix; species Lepidothrix coronata. The sequence goes on along the minus strand of NW_016690237.1, from coordinate 3,332,255 downwards.
TTTGTAATTATCTCAGTTTAATTAGAAATAATATAAAATCATTAGAAATAAAACTTTCCTTTCATCACACAGGTCACTTAATAGTGTCCTCCCTCTTTCTGTGTCGAGGGAAGCTGAATGGTATTTCCTGAATGACATTTCAATAGAAACCTACAAATACAAAGAGATCAAGGGATACTGTATGGATGAGGCAGATTCTTTTTATTTTTTGAAGGTGTGAAGAGTCCCACTTATTACACACCTACATACTTATGCACAGTTTTTTCCTCACAGCCTGTGCCTCGCTCTTCCGTCCTTCCCTCACTTCTGTACCAAGGGGGTTCACAGCCCATGCAGGCACCAAGAAAGTATGCTGTTTATTCCCCCTGTAAACAAAGTGTGGGTCTCGTCCTCTGCCAGCTCACTGTTGAGTGAGATAAGCAGACCTCCTATTGCTGAATTATGATCTTTCTTTCAGGCATATGCCCCCAGGATCTATAGCAATCCCTCTAACAGCTTGAAAAATGGAAGCATTTTCAAAGACAAGCTTGCTGGTACTGAGACTGACAGACTATGAAACCTTGTTGTTATTCACACTCTGAGAAAAGACCATTCGTTGGCTTTCAGCTCGTCTTTTCATCTGATTGTTTCCCAAGCAGTTATTTAAGTGATGATAACATTTTTTTAATTGCAGGTTTAATTACAGGAAAAGTCAATTATCTCATATGTACAGCATTTTACATAATGAAGGAGCCAATTTTAAAACAACAACAACAGCAACTAAATTACGGCTCAAATATTTAGCTCTTGAAATTTCCTAGTGTGATTTTTTTCAAGTAATCTTTGTTTGGCAGGGCTATTAGAAATGGTTTATTATATTTAAGATGTTCAGAAGTTGCTAGTAAAAGTATCAGCAATTTTCAGAAAAAAATTTAATTATTTCTTAATAAATTTACTAATCTCTGCTGCTGGATCAAATCTTCCACTAGTGTAAGTCAAGTCAGCTGTAGTGAGGGCTGTGAAGGCCCCTTTATATAAAAGGGACATTTGGTCAATTTTGTTAAGCATATGTCTCAGGTTGGGTTAAATTTGTGAACAGTATGTAGGAGTCCTGAAATATCTGTTCAAACCAAAGTCACATTGACCTCCTCACTTTAAAAATACAGTGCTTTACTAGAAGTTTTTTCCCAAATACAGGTTGACCCCAAATTTTGTGCAATACTGGACCATAAATATAATCTGTTACAGCATTTGATGTTGGTCTCAGAGGGAAAATCCCAGTGATTTTTCAAAATTTTTTCCAGATCACTGCTACAATAGCTGTCTGTTTTTCAATACAGTAAATATTTATAAGGAAAACTGCCTGTTCAAAATAATATAGCAGCTGTCTGCTCCAACATCCCCCTAGTGATTCCCTCCATTACTGTACTGCTGTTGCAGTCAATCATTCGAAGTCTCATTCACACAGCCAGATATGGAGAAACATCTTGAGTTAAAGAAGATCCAATCCTAAGAGAAAAGGAAGAAAGAATGATCTCCAAAGAAGTTTAATGCTAACAGCATAGAAAAATGCCTTTAGAAGCATTATTGGCACATATGTTGATTCTGTTGGTGGGAATACAGGGACAGATTGAGCAAATGTGTTTAATGTGCATCTACACAAACAGCAATATGAAGAAGTCTTGCTCTCTCATGCAAACACAAAAATCCAAGTACAGTTTTGATGGTGGTAATTCTTGATTATATATCACATGGTGGGTCTGATGTTCAGCTGTGACTATTACCACTGCCCAAGGCTGCTGTGGTGGGTATGCTTCTCTTTCCTACCATGGTCTGTCATAAACTATGTGAAAAGCTGGCAAAGTCTACACGTATGACACTGGCCATAGAACAATGCCTATGAAGTGACCTAGCTAATTGACTCAGATGTCATTGCCTTTTGCAAGTTCAGCCTCTGGAGCAGCCAAAAGCACGGCAGAGCAGACCAGAACTGCCATGCTTGGGCATGACTGAACAGACCTTCAGTGGGATATAGAGTGTTTTGTGAGATCACTGGTGGAAGGTCGTAATGTGCTTTGCATCCTCATGGGGAAGCTCTCAGTGCCCTTTCAAGGAGGTGTGTGTATAGTGGTGCTAAGAGAAGGTGAGGTGGAACATTAGTTTTTGTTAAATTAGGGTTCAGAGTTTCAGATTTAATAGCAGTCTTTGAGTGTAATAATTTTCCTCTTCTTTCATAAAGAGACACATGTGCTGTGTTTAACCTGAAGTGCTGAAGACCCAAGATATGGAGTATCTCCCAGTGCTTCTGATTTCTGAACACAGCTATTTAGAAGACTGGGTGCATTTCAAGTCTTGTCACTGGAATGCAGGTGATGTACTTCACTGCCCATTCATGCATCTGTTTAACACCAGGCTTTCTTAATACCCTTTAGGCTTCTTACTCTATTGGCTTCCTAGGCAACATGAAAAATGAAAGCGAGATGGAGTCTGAAAGGTCTGAGCATGCTCCATTATGAAGACTGAAAGCAAATATTCTTCATTTTTTACATGGTTCTCTTCACAGGGCAGATATGCAGCTATCAGCCATGGATTAAGAAACACGTATAATAACTGTTACTTGGGTTTTTTTCTCTCTCTCTCAGGAATTAATGTAGTTAATACTATGGGCCAAGAATTGTATATATTCTGTGGCTTTTTTTTTTATATTGAAAGCTGGTTACTCTTGACTTTTGATTAAAGAATTTAAACCACTGATTTTTTACCACTGCTTTCATTCTATTGGCATTCACCATGAACATAATGTAGGGCTCTTATCTTAATTTATATGATATTCAGAGGTGTAAGTAAGGTGTTAAGTATGCCACTGATGTATTGTATGAATGTTGTGTTGATTTTGAGACCTGAACAGAGATTACACTAGTCATAGACATTACGGCAGCCACAGAAATGAGATTTTAGATTACCTTTCCAACTGTTGTTTGGTTACCATGTTTCATGGGGTTGAAATAGTTTAAATATCTAGGTAAGAAGGATGTAATTTTTGCCTACTAGAGATTTCAGGGCATAATGGATATCCTCTTCTGAGTGTTTTTTTTAATTAGTTTAGAACTTCTAATAATCTCTTTAGGTTATTTCAGTGAAGAAATGAGCCTAGAAGAAAAGACTAGTCCTTTAGCTTATTTATACCATATATATTTGAACAAAATGCCAAAAATGCCTTGAAGTATAACATTCTTTCCTTCAGAGCATGTCTGAAACTCTCTGCAGCAATTTTTGATTGCCTTGATAGTTCTTCCAGAGCTGACAGTAAAACATGGAAAATATAGCAAAATAGAAAGAATATAATTACAACTGTAACTAAATTAGCTATTTTTTTCTAAATGCCATCTCTGAAAACAATTAGTATCTCTATGATTATATGTGTGTGTGGTAATCCATTGCCTGTGAAAATTCACACAACGATTTGTCTCCATATTCTAATAAATTCTGCACTAAGAAGTATGTATAGTACACAGTATTGTCTTTCCTTGGACTTAAGAAGTTAAGTGTAAAGAATTTTACAAATCATTCAAAAGCTTCTCCTGATCCATTGAACTTAAAATAGATTAGTCTCAAGGGAAAGTCAACTTTCCAGACACTGCAATTACAGTGAATGATAGCAAGCCAGAGACATCTGTTTAATGCAAACCTACAGACCAGTATAGCTAACTATATAATTCACTTTTTATTCCTCCTTGCACCAGGAATTCTGTGCTGCTGATCTACTCAATGCCAACATCTCTGCCCAGACTGAAAGTGAAAAAAAAAAAAAGATAAAAAGAGTAATAAGAGACTTGACATGTGAGAAAATGTAAAGTTACAGGTGATTGAAATTAGTTTGTCATTCACCAGAGAGACTAGCAAAAGAACACTGGGAAGAGAATTTTATTCTGTTTCTGGAGGTACTCATCCAGATATTAATAAAACTGCTATGCAGTGCCTTCAGGACTCAACAATGTAACTTTCACAGGGCAACTTGCTAAAGAGAATAATTATATACAAAGCATGTATTCCTCTATACAGCCTTTTAAGCAATGGGATTAGCTCTTCTAAGCACAAAAAATGCTCCAAATAGAAGCAATTTCAGGGGATAAACATAATATTAAGAATTCTAAACCCCACTTATGCAATGACTAAAGCTCTGCAGCCACTTTATTTTGTGCAATACTCCCTTCAGTTGTCAGAAAAGAAGCATGGTTTGGGTCCTAAGTCTAAAAGAGCATGACCGCTACTTGGAAGAGATGTTAAAATAGGACAGAAACCACTTGCAGTGTAGACAACAGTGCTGGTTCAGTGAGCCATAGCCTTTGTTAAGGAAACTTCCCTCTCTGACCATCCAGGAGCCACCATGGCAGTCATGCTCGCAACACCTGAGCTGGGACCAAGGCCCCTTCACAGATACACACCCCCCACACACAGTCAGACTAGGTTTCCTTACCAGGTTTCCCATAGCAGAGAATCAGGTATCCAAATCCTTAAAACAATTTAATCTGGGTACAATAACTAAATTACAAAATAACAGCTTGAGCTGGTGTCTCCAAGGAGGGACCCCGAACAAAGGGACCCTTGGCCTTTTAGACCCCCACAGTCTACGGACGGGAAAGTCTAGAGGTCATCAACAGTCTAGAGGTCATTGGCTCCTGCTATGTCTTCGAGTATCTGATCCCCTGGATGGGCCACGGGTCCCAGTGCCCTTTGTTAGGCAAAGGGTCAGAAGTTCACAGCCCCTTGCCCTGGGCTGAGGCTCCTGCTCCCCCAGAGCTCAACCTGCAACTGGCACTGCAGCTGCGCACCGAGCTACCTGCACTGAATGTATTCTTTAACAGCCTATCCTTTCACTTGGTGTTGGTATAGGGGAACTCATTAGTGTTATGTTTTAGTTGAGCTGCAGAGTAGCACTAATGAATCATAGAATCATAGAATATCCTGATTTGGAAGGGCCAGACAAGTATCATTGAAATCTAACTCCTGGCCCTGTCCAGGACAGCCTCAGGAATCACACTGTGTGCCTGACAGTATTACCCAAATGCTTCTTGAGTTTTGGCAGGCTTGGTTCTGTGACCACTTCCCTGGGGAGCTTGTTCCAGTACCCAACTACCCTCTGGGTGGAGAATATTATTCTAATATCCAACCTAAACCTCCTTTGACACAACTTCAGGCCTTTCCCTCAGGTCCTGTCACTGGTCACCACAGATAAGAGATCAGTGCCTGCCCCTTCACTTACCTTCATGAGGAAGTTGTAGAAAATGACATGAAAAAGGGAGAATGAAGGAAGTGTTTTCTAGGAGAATTTCCCAAATGGGAGGGAGATTCTGAAAGCAAAAAGCTACTGTCTTACTGCAAAATACTGCTGTTGGAGAAGCTCAGTCTACAGGGGGTGGATGTAATGTGGAAAGGTCCTGAGAGTGGTAACATTATACAGGTGTCAAAACTAGACTTCTGTTCCTTAGATGATCACAGGATGGACACAGAGGAATCTTGTTACCTGTTTTCCATTTCTGGCATCTGGAATAGCTTGGCCAAAGTCTAATTCAGATTGCTGAAATATGCTGAGAAAGACATCACAGCTGTATTTAGCTTAACACAGTGTTTTCAAATGGACATAGAAAATGACATCACTGAACAGTTTCAAACATGGCTCATCTTTGGGCCTTCTGTGTAGTGTTAGTCTAATTTTATGTCATGATGTTTTTTGCTTTCTTTACCTGCCTGTAAGGAGGGTGCAGAATTTAGCACCGTCTGAAGATTCAACAGTAGCAGCTGATGGATAACTCTCAAAAAACCTCACTGCTGAGGTTCACTTCATTTGTTAGAGGAGTGTATCCTGAAAAGATCTGAAGCAACTGGAAATTTATAAAATAAATAATAAAAGAATGGTGGGTAATTTTTTGCAGCTACATATCACAAGAAAAACTGTATAACCCAGTAATTGTCCATTGGCAAACTCTTGAACAATGGAATACAAATGCTCACCTGTAGCAGCTGCTAGTACATAATTTTTTTTTATGTCAGTGGCTGCTCGTAAACCCTCATCATGATTTAGCCTACTCTCTCTCTTATGCAGTAGACCTTTCCCACTGAATCCTTAAAATACCTTTTTAAAAATACAAAGATATGCAATTTGCTGGGAAGTATTAGGAACTCTCCATATTAATATACAGTCCAGTGAATTTCTATCCACAAAAAACTAGGAAATGAAAAGCATATTTGCAAACATACCAGTCACGTGTTGACTTCTGCAGAGACCCATGACTTTTCATGGCCACCATGCATACCAAAAACTATGATCACCAGCCATATCTTCACTCCTCGAGGTGCTCACCTTTTCTCACTTTATTTCTGGACTACTTCTCAAAACAAGGCACTAATCTGAACTCAGGCAGCAAAGAAAGGGAATCTGAAACAATGCTCCTGAACTTGCCTGTTGATTTTCAGGGCTTGTGATATTACTAAGTTTTTGAGCTTAATGTACTGCCTTTATTTTTACGATTTTGAGCAAGATGTTTGTAGTCAGGAAGAAATCTAGTTATCATCAATCCTCTGCAGCCCTCAAAATCAAGTTGGGGTGATTTGACTACCCAGAGTCAACACAGGGGTTTTGGTGCTAGGAGCGGTGTGTGTTACAGGCCCTGGGATACCTCCTTAAATTCACCAGTGATTTTAGATCTTTCAGAAACTGAGCTAGTTCACTGTGTTTAAATTTAGATATTTAAGTTGTATGTGTAAGAGGCTGATGTTTGAACCACAACTGAACTGTCTATTTTCTCTTCCTTAAAATAATTTTAAATAATATCTTTAAATTATCCATTATCACTGTGCCCCCTAAAGTATGCATTTAAAGGCAAATTTGTAATGCTACATAACAATCTATTCTATAACTTATATCTAACACATTTCCTTTTTTCCTCAGAGCCTCTAAATATGGTTTCTAAATCTTCTGAACCTATTTTCTTCCCTGACCTATATCTTATCAATCTTTGATCCATAACAATTTCTCACACCTTTGTGGCTTGATCAGAATCTGTCTAGATGAGGCAGTAGCATTGCTTCAAAGCTCTTTAATCATTGTATTGAATTAATGCAATTACATGCCTGATGCATTAGAAATCTCACCTTGGGTCTCCACATTTGCAGCTCATTTGGAGTCCTCTGTAGCCTTTTTTTTCCCCCATCCTGGAGGCAGGATTTCCAGCCTCCACAGGCTTATCTGTTAATACTACTAAACAGAACAGTACATAGAGAGATGTTTGCAGTAGAAAGAAGGTGGAAGAAGAATAAATAGCACACTAGCAAATAAAATAAGTGTTGCTTTATTTCCTTAACTCAGTGGACTCACTACATGTATAATTGAAATGGGTTTTGTATTCAAGAAGGAACTTCCACTGTTTCAATACCATACTCTCAAGGTTTGAAATCCAAATGCTTAGTTATACAGGTAAATTCCACAAAGTAATTGTTCCTTGCAATAATGAAACACTGAGACCCTTGCATTTCAAAGCGAAAAGGCTCCAAGGGAGTTCAAGTTAACTCATAGAGAAATATTCACAAGAATAAAATTTAATATAAAGCTACAAAGAAATAAATTCCTTTTATAAGCAAAGTGGATTCTGATAAGGGTCAGGTATGTTTTTTTCAGTATTCCTTCTGGCTGCAGGATGTGGTACTACTTTTCAGCATATTCTCAACAGGGTTGTATCAATATAGCCTTAATTATATCAATGGAATAATAATAACAATTTATGTTATCTGAAGATCTTTCTCTTCATATTTAATGTTTAACCTATTCAATTTTGTCTTTGTAAAAATTTGTAATGGTTACTATTCCCAAAGAGAGTTTCACAATCCATGCTTGCTTTTGCCTCTTTTAAAACAAAATGCATGAAATGCTGGCAGATATCTCTATAGAAAATAATATTTCAACCCTGTCACTTGTAGACCAGTACTGACAAATGGATTGACAAGGTCTAATTAGAAATGCAGCGCTGATGCAAACCAAATGCAGAATGATATGGGCACTCTATTAATGGGAGTTTAGCTGATGTCCTGTTGTAAAGCCGACTGCCTGCTGATTCTCAAACTTCATCAGAACTACTAAATTTTTTCAGAAATTACTTATTCTAAATTTAATTCTGTATAGCTAGGTAAAACTCAGATTAAAGTTACTACTGCTATAATACTTGGTTATGGTTTAGTTTGAATGAAAAATGTATTTTCATTTAATGACATCAGTAATAAATATAACAACTTAGCTTTGGGGTTTTTTTCTGTGGACTTTGGTAAGGATGACCTTTCAGTATTATGAGGGGATTTAATTAGGGACATTTCAGAGAGATTCAATGAGTATTTTTTAAATATATGATATTTACAATTAGATATTTACAATATGATATTTACAATTAGAAACTGTTCCTTTTCTGGTTCCAGCTGTTTCACCTAAGATCTGAGAAAGAGGATTTAGGAAACCATGGAAAGCTGTGAGAAAGATGAAAAGACACATGGCTGCTGGATAATGAAGAGCACTCCAATCAGAATATTGCAGGATGTAAATGGAGCATGAGGGAACTGAGGTTGGTGGAGGATGTAGGAGTAGAAGAGGTCGCAGCAAATGGAGACATCCACAGAGTCAGAGATGCAGAAGGAGGTGGGTGTGTGAAGTGGTTAGGGAGATGGGGAACTGAGGTAATAGGAAGAAAAAAGAAATTAAAAAATATTAATTTCCCCCCTGTATTCTTACTATATCCTGTATAGACTTAACTCCCACACTCAAAAAAGTCCTTTTGCATGGCTATCATCCACAGTACATGAGCTCTGTTTGAGTCAGGCTTGTATAAACTATGCTGGGGTTTAACCTTTCTGCAGCAGACATCATGATTAGCCCAGTTTAGACCAGTGTTCATTAAAACAAATCATAAGAAGAAACTGCTGCCAATAGGGAGTTAATGTTTAAAAGTATGCTTCAGTGGAGTCCAGCCAACAAAATACCCTTTTCCACAAAAAATTCATCACCTTTTGAAAACCCAAATGCTAGGGAATCTGGTAATGAATAGTTCAAGAGATGCAGCCAGTTCACAACTGAAATTTAATCCTTCCTTACTCTTTGCCACCCTATCAGCATATGCCCACTCATCCCAGCTTAAATGGTCCCAGAGTAAGGCTTGCAAAAAATGTATGCAAAGGTCAGAATAGCAAATTGCAATGAAAGGTCCACTGTGGGACTCAAGTATGACAGGTGATCAGTGTTAAGGAAACAAAGAATGTACTGTAAAGGAATTGCTCTTTCTCCCTGCCCCAAATGGCCTTGAAATGCTCTAGCTCAATAAGAAAATCTAATAATGTTCTGCCTTATTAATAAACACACCATTTTTATATTGCAATAGATTTCATTAGGACTGCAGATTTGGCTTTCTCAATGTTAGTACAGGCTGCATATCAAATTGTTCCATATTTTTTGCCCATCCTGCAATGAAAAGCAATGTTCAGCCTATTATAATACGGGCAAGAGGATGACTGAATTATTTATTCATATTTCACGTGTAGGTAAAGGGACCTTTTCCAAATCTGTTCTCTTTTTAGGGAGAATCTTCCCAAACCCCTAAGACTGAACATGTTTTATGTTGTTCTCTGGACAGCAATCAGACAAATCAGACCAGACTTTTTTTTTTTTTAAGTCAAAAGCAAATGCCTCTGGCCAGCAGTAATTGCATTTGCAGCTCTGAAGTTGCCTCTGGGTCTGTCATGTATCTAACTAACTATCCTTTTTTTCAGTGAATCACAGGGTTTCTTTGTTTTCAGATAGTTACAAATGTCTTGTGCAATGCCTGTCGTGGAAAGCTATGAAAAATACTTCATACATTGTGAATAAAGATGGCAAATTTAAAGCTCATACAGCCAGGTGCAGACTGCCCACTTTATGCACCTCATTTAGGAAATGCAATCCATTTTTCTATTAATTGTTGCCAGGTGACTCTTTGTTTAGTCTGTACAGTCAATGGAGAGAAGGAGACACCTCATTTACACATCTTGACTTGCTCTTAATGGTGGACTACTCAAACCAGCTAGTTTTGGAGGTTATACTTAAATTTTGGATTCTTTTCTTGAAGTCATGAATCACAATGTTACAGAAAGCCCTTCCTATTTGGGTCCCGGTTCAAATTTTAAATACACAAGGAGACAGGATTCTGTGGTGATCCTGGTTGAAGCCTCCTGAGAATTTGTCCCATCCTGCTGTAGAAGAGGTTGTTCTTTTCTTTTCAGAAAATAAGGAAAATCAAGTAATCTCATTGTGTTTGTAGTGCTCTCGTTGGGGCACTACAAAAATTAGTGATAGCTGCCCCAGATTTTGTTTTCACAAGCCTCTAAATTCCAAAAAGGAGAGGCAGAAGTGATTCCACATTCTAGTAAACATTCTTTTTCCAGAGGTGTGTTACTCATCCTCATGGCTGTGGCCATCCCTTTCAAACAAAGCAAAGTAACAAAGCAACCTCATAGCACTGAATAACAGCACAAAGCTGCTTTTTTTAAAAAAAAAAATTAATTCACAAATAATGAATATCTGGAAAACTTTGAGGGTCTGGATTTTCTCAAAATTTTCAGTCTTTTAGGTATATAAACCCATTCACTAAACAGTATCCACACAGTATCAGCCAGTAGCACGTCATTGTCTTTTATGTGAAAAGTGATTTACAGTAATTACATATAGTTGTCAGGATAAAGAAAATTTAAGACTGTTGATATGATTTTAACCCATTTTCTTATTTAATAAAAAAGTCATCTCTGTTGAGTAGAATTCAGTCTTCAACACAAACAAACAGTTTTCGTTTTGTATAAAAAAGATACTTAATTATAAACCACACCAATTCTTAGAATTCAAGATAGAGCATTTGTCAACTGCTTGATATAAATGACNTTATATGTAATAGAGCAGTGGAACAAATTTTGTTAAGAAGGGTATGAGCCAGATGTTCACAATATTGGCTTTTTGAGAAGAAAACATCTTTTTACATTGTCTATGACTCATGAGCCAAAAGAAAATGTGTTTATCACAGGAACTCACACTTGAGACCTTATCCTTTCAGCAGCAACATAAAAATGATAAAACATTGGGTGTAAGAAAGCATCAGAACAGCACTTACATTTTATAAATACTTGTAGGACTGTGATATGAAATTTTTTACACTTCCTTTATCTGCATTATATCAGATTTAAATCTAAGCTCAAAGGGTTTAAAAGCATTACGATTTGTAACATCTGATCAATTATTTTTAATCAATCATAATGAAATCTGGAGAATTTTGAGGAGTAAATATGACATGGTCCTTTGTTTTTTCTTCAGCTTTATTATTAAGTACAGAACAATTGAAGCATTTTAAATTGCCTATGTTTCTCTAAGTGATACCTGCTTGCTAGGCTGAGAAAGGGTTAAAAGACTTCATTTTCCTTAGTCCTTGTGGTACTTCTGGCAAAATTTCCTCCTCTGTTAATCGAAATGTGAATGGTAATCCAGAAGCTGCAGATTTTACCCCAATTAACACTCAAAGTAACTTGAAAACAACAACCAAGACCACTTTAATTTCCACTTGCAGAATGTTGGATTTAATCCCCTGTTTTAGAAATTGAATTGGGGCCATAGAATAGGGAGAGGGTCCCTTGTTAAAATAGATTAATTCTTTGAAAATATGCAAGAGGTGGATGGAATAGAAGAGAGTCCCCTTTGATAAACATTGAGCATTCAGTTCCTCATTAGTCTGCTAGGGTTATGCATTTTAAGAGTCAAATGAATGTTGTATTGAGTATGTAGGGACACTTATTAGCAGATGTCCATGACAACCTCAAGACAGCATATTAGGCGAAGACCAGCACTGTATCTAAAACCTTTCACAAAATTGTCTGCATTTTGCAATCTGTTCACAATATTTTTTATATCTTTTCTAACCCCATTATGTACCTTGTTCTTATGGTCACATTCCACACCAAAAAAAGGATTCTGCAACCTCTGAGACCACTTCTTTTGGCAAAAATGGTTATATGAAAGCTGAATTTGTCTTCCAACACACTTGACATAAACGGAGAACATTTTTGTGTCCACTTAGGGAAGGTTTCATGGGTACATAAAGGAATCTTAATCCCAAATTAAGAGAAATTCATACTTTTTGATTCTTGTGTACAAATGTTTAATATGATAGATTAAAAAAAAAAAGGATCATGTTAAGTGCAATATTATCTTTTTTATATATATAACCTAGCACCTCCTTCCTAGGATATGAGTATTTTAGTAATTTGATGCTACCCTGTAATGCTTAAGGGAAATAAGTGATGTAGATGCCAAGAGAGAATGCAGGTCTCTTACAATGTCCTTTTCAATCTGCAGGAAACAAAAGTGAATTATCAGTGATGGTGATAGCCCATATGATGAAAAACAATAAAAGAACAAGTTATAGCTCAACACTGTTCATTCAAGTATTTAAGGTCCTTCTGAATGTATAAGAAATGGAAAGAACATATGACTTTCTCAGATCACTTTCACTGCATGAGGCATTGGCATCGCACTTCACTGGAGTGCAAAAATGCCAGCAAAGCTATAAGTCAGGTATTTGTAGTTTATTTTATTAGTACTATGCAGAACCGCAAAATAGATAAAGCAGTTTTATGGCTTACATCTGGTTGAATAATAAAACATATGGCTCTGGAGTAAAGCATGTGCAGCTGTAATTTACTGTAAATATCCAACTCAAGATAGCTGCGGAGATAAAAAACTTACGGCGTGCACTCAGGGTTTATCCCACTATCCATCACTGCTTGAATATTTATGATACTCCAGCATTTGTGGTTTATGTGTTAATTAACCATGTTTTAGGAGTTTTCTTCAGGGCATTTTGTTCTATGTACAACAGATATGAGTTCACAAGGAGTGGACACTACTGCACTAGTGTTTTGCTCCTAATATATTGATTTAGCATGTCCTTCATTACAGAGTGATCATAATAATGGAATTACTGTTGATATTATAGGATATTTTCCAATGTAGACTACAATGTGAATGTCTTTCTAATGCTTTATTTAAAAAAAATCTTTCCTTAATCATATTTTCTATGAACACATGGGCAAGAAGTTTCTTCTCTTGTTTGTATTCTTTTGGGTAGTTCTGATGATAACAGGATATTAAATAAATCAGTTATTGTTGCTTTTGAGGCCATACAACTAAAAGTAAAATTCTAGGTTTTTTTTTAATATAAATTTTACTTTCACAAATCAAGAATCTTTTTGGACCCTTTTATATAGTACTATGGGATTGGACTGATAGTGTTTTTTCTCAGAGTTTGAATTGACTGTTCTCTAATAATTTCATTGGTTAGATGCAGTGTGTCTGCATTATTCCATCACAAAATCACACAGAATCACAGAATATGCTGAGTTGGAAGGGACCAACAAGGATCATCGAGCCCAAATCCTGGCCCTGCACAGGACCATCCCTAAGAGTCACCCTATGTGCCCTATGTTCTCTATGTGCCTGAGAACATTGTCCAAACACTTCTTGAACTCTGGCAGGATTGGTGCTGTGACCAATTCCCTGGGGAGCCTGTTCCAGTGCCCAACTACCCTTTGGGAGAAGAACCTTATTCTAATATCCAACCTAAACCTTCCTTGACACAAATTCAGGCTATTTTCTCAGGTCCTGTCACTGGTAACCACAGAGAAGAGATCAGTGCCTGCCCGTCCTCTTGTGGTCATGAGGAAGTTGACCTCAGCTGCCCCTCCTATGGCTTCACCATCTAGCCAGATTGCAAGATCAAAACCTAGTTCTGAATTTGACATCTTGGATTCAGAATTTATTTCTATGACTTTAGACAGGGACCTATGTCACAATCCAAATTAGAGAGGACTTTATTCCTGTTTTGAATCTGAATTTGTCTAAAGAGGATTACACACCAGTAATATTACAATCATTATGTCTGTATTGCACGGAAATGTGGCATCAGATTTTGAAGTTTGTGTCGACACTGATCAGCATTGATGCTAAAATTTAGCCTGAACCTCAGTTTGTGCTGAATCCATTATCCTCTCCCAAGGGCCTCTGTCAGACGTTTGCCAAGCACATAAACCTCCCTTCCAATCATTGAAGGATCTTCCTAAAGGATTTCTCTCATCCCCTGCAGGCATGTGTCATACCTGAGAATAAAGAAATGCCATAGGCACACAGATGGACCTATTTTCTAGATGGACCTATTTTTCTGCTCTTTCATCTATAGGATGTTTTCCTCATTTTCCATACCCTTGTGGGAAAGATGCCATTGCATTGAATGTTGACTTGAGTTTGACGATTTTCACCTTTCTGGACAGAAGAGATCTTCTCAAGGTTTTCTTATTGCAAAAGATTTTTGTTTGGGAATACAGTTCTGCTTATGGAAATTAAACTGGAGATCCATTAGTGAAGTGCAAATGTCAGAAGGAATGTCACTGACTGAAGTAGTGAAACTAATTGCAAGAGAAGTCTGGAACTACTGAAAGATGAAACCTTGTATTTATCCAAAGAAGATTCCTGCAGGGTCAATGAAGCAGGAATGTAAATATCATCTCTAAGTTTTTCTGGAAAAAGGCTAATGGGCATGTGATTGCTCTTGCAGAGAATTAAAAAAAAAAGAGAGAAATTCGAAGTCTCTGCGAGACCTGGAGACGCTGAGGTCTGTTGTCGCAACTTATTTTTCCTTTCCTGTTCTGATAAGTGTTTGGCCCAAGACGTTACTCCAATCAAAACCAGTGTGGCTTTGATCCATAAGGGATAATTCATTATATAGTGCTGTCTTTTGGAGCTGTCTTTGAAAAGCAGTTGCAGTTTCGAGGCAATGCAAAATGCAGTACGGATCCTATAAGTCAGGCGAAGGGTAATAAGTAATACATACTTCAGTAGGAATCTCATATATAGGCAGTTAGCAGGGACTAACTGCCTTCCTGTTTTGAAGGACATTTAATGATACTGTCTATGAAGTCTAATCAGTTTGTGTACTAGTTATTTCATGTATCAGTTCTTCTGTTACTCTAGGGGCTTTGCAACACCCTATGTTTTAGATGGACTGTGGTCTAGCCAAGGATATTGCTCAGGGGTAGCTCCGGTGAGTTACAAGTTTACGTAAGAAATGTTTGGTGTAACTTTAGATTCTCTTATGGAGTGATGTATTATTCTGGGCTAGCCATGGGGCTGAAGTTGTTGCTATGCAGGGTTTTTGTCGTTTCTGAGTTTCTAAGTCCTGGTGCAAATATTTTTGTCTTTCGAAAGAGATGGTTTCTAATTCTATGAGATGTCAGAGAAGTGACGGGCAGATTTCAGAGTGGATGCCGTTGTACTACTACTACTACTACAATTTTTCTTCAACAGCTGGGGGGAGCAAGAGAGCCGGATTCTCCACCTGGCCCCATACTGGAATTCCTCACCCCAGTCATTTGCTATAAAGGAAAATAAGGAAATCAAGAGGATGAAAATTAGTCAAACAAAGAAGAAGGACTTTACAAAAATCACTGCGAGGCTTATCTTAAAGCAATTTACAAAAAAATAAGATCAAAACCAAAGCAAATTGCACACAACCTACGAACCCAGAAAAGCAACAATTACACAACAGGAGACTGCACATAAGACTATGCCCTATCAATAACTCTTCTTACTCAGCTATGTACTCAGTAATTATGACAAAGTCATGGACAGAAAACAGATTGATCAATGCAGAATCTCTTGGAAAAAAAACCATAAACCCAAACCAAAACAATAAAAAAATATCTTATCAATAAAATGTCTGCCAAGCTACAGAAAGAAATGAAATGGAAATTTAACAAATTAACTAGGTGATTAACACACAGTGGGATCACTTTAGGCATTTTGCTTTACTTCTTGACAGAATGAAATCCTACTGAGAATTATTGCTGCTTCAATATTTCCACAGTGGTATCATAAAAAGAATTCAGTGACATTATAGAATCTGCAGATCCATACTTTTAAAGCTGTAGTTTGAAACAAATTCATGTTTTAAACATTAAGGCACTTTAATACTACTTGTTATATACCTTAAAGGGCAGAAGAAAAAAAAACCAGTCTTCTGGAGCCGACTGTGAGCTTGAATTTGACATCACTTTCATTCTGTTTTCTTTGAAAGCTGTCTTTGAGCCAGTGTTAGGCTCAACCTCTTTAGAATGATAAAAGCCTCCCATCAGTATTAGTGGGTGCTTAGGTTGGGATGCTAAAGCATAAATGAAGGGTGTATAACCAATGCGTATACAGAATCCAGATTAAAACCAAAACATCCCTTTTTGATGCATGCAATTGTGCCCAGTATTAAGTAATCCAACCCTTGGTTCCTTTAATTTGTGAGATGAAGGGAAGTCTTCAGTGTGTATCCTGTATTTTAGGAAACAGAAGTTCATCTCCTTCCTCTGTGAATACAGAACTTTAAAAAGGGCTTAACAGCAAACCATATTTAAATTGATGTCACCTATGCCATTTAATCACACATAGGCTCAATAATTAAAAACAATATTTGAAAATAATTTTCAAATAAAAAAGAACAGTGGATTTTATTAATAATAGATTCTTGCTGTCTTTTTTCTTATTTCAGTGAGATATATGTTTGTGTCCTAAAAATTTTTGCATGTGAATGTAAGAAAAACATAATGCTTACTCTAGCCAGTGGGAGATGATGGCTTAGACATTTCTGTGGCTTGTGTCAGGATTGTGAAACATCTTTAGTGCCACTTCACAGGAGACTTCATTTCTTTTTTTCAGATTTTCCCTATATAACGTCCAGTTATTAGGTTTTATGTGAGTGAAGGAATTTTCACTCTGAATACATATTAAAGAGAACACATGTTCTAATTTTATGGACCTGTAACACTGAATCTTTACTAAAAGAGAATAAAATACTTATGAAAGGTTGTTACAGAGAGTGCACAGAAAAAGCAGATTGGGTCTTATTGCCAATTCATTTGAGCAGTTACATTCCTCCTCCCATGTATCAATACACATGAATTTTCACTCATCATAGTTGCATTAAAAATTGCTGCTACACTGATGATCAGTATAGAGCCTTAACATAGACAGAAAGGCGAGTCAAGACCACACTCCCAACCGTGGTGAAATATTGAAGGATGTGATGGCTAGAGAGGGGGTTCTTATACACGAATCTGAGAAAGGCTGCTGCTAGCATAGGCATAATTCAGCACAAAGCTGTGACATCCATGCACTGTACTAGCTGGTGCTGAAAATTTTGGCTTCTCCTGCTGGAGTAAATTAAACATGTCTGGGACTGTTCTCTGGCCAGCTGACAGGGAACAGCTAATGCCAATGCTATTAAACTCTTCTTTCTCTCTTGCTAGGAATTGTCTCTGCCCAATACTAACTCCTGAGCCATGCCCAGGAGTTGCTTAGGAGGGAACTAATTGGGACAGGCTAAAAACATGTCACAGGCTGCCTGTGATGCCAGCCCTTAACAGAATTCATTGATGATTATCGGTGCCTAGGTATGTCTCTGTGTATGTCTTTTGGAACAATCGATTTTATTAGTGGGAACATAGCCTAAACAGTGAACACAAGAATTGGGTGCTGTCTTGATTTTTAACTTTGAGTTTATTAGGTGAAAATCTCTTTTGTTTGTTTCTTATCTATGAAATGAACAAAAGCCCTTCTGTACTTCACAGGCTAGCAGGAGAGTAAACATAGTAAAGACTAGGCATGATATGATAGTGAGGCCTCTGATTTCTGTAATTAGAATAACTACATCCCTTCCTGTCCCATGCTGTTTGTTCCATTCCAGAAGATGAAAGGAATGAAACAGAGTAAAATAGGATAATAGGCTGCCAGCTCGGAGAATTCCTTTGCCATCTGGGGAAATGTGACAATTTTTCAGCTCTCTACCAGATTATGGTTACTGTTTTGGTTCAGTATGTGCAATATAGAAAAACAAACCCTGCCTTTCCCCCAGACTGAAAAGTCAACGTTTTATTAATCCTAAAATTCTTTTAATATAATTTGTAAAGGAAAATTCTCTTTTTTTTTAATAATCAGCCAGCCTAAATTCCAGCCTGGAATGTGCTCTTCTAGCCAAGGCACAAGTATAAAACCAGTGAAAAGGAGAGAAGAGATTTACAATGGAAATTCTGACAATCACTTTGCAATAATAGGGCTTGGAGACACCTGCTTTAATCAAGGTGGTGTGAATATTTAAAGTGGTCTAGCTCTTGATTTTCAGTTCAGCTGATGAAATCATAATTTCCAGTGAAATAATTTTTTTCTTAGGGATGCATGAGGAAGAAAGAGAGTGAAAGATCCTAATTTTCTATTCACTTGGTAGAAATAAATTATAGCTTCTTTAACCCTCTTGATTCCAGGGCTGACAGATGGAGTAGAAGGAATTACTTTTGTTTAGGAGTGGTTCTTTTAAGTGATAGTGCAGTGCAGAAATGTGGCTGGTTTATGGTGACAGTAACTCATGTAGTATGATCACAGTATGGTTTCTCTCTGATGTGGGAACGATTTGCTAAACTTTCTTTGAATTTGGTAGTCACTGGTGTGCTGTAATAACACAGAGTAATTTGGGCTTCTGAAGAAAGACAGTTGATTGGGGAGTTTGACTCACACTACTTGGGGCTTTATTTCCATCAGTAGTGGAGTGGTCCTACTGATTTTCAGGTGCTATGTGCTGATTCTTGCCATGCTGAATGAAGATATGTTACTAAGGATTACATATCCATAAGAATCCATAATGACAGATATACTTTTAGTTGTGGTTTAACCCCAGCCGACATCTCAGCCCCACTCAGATGCTCACTCATTGCCTCCACTGGGATGGGGTTTGAATTGAAAAAGTGGGAAAACTCATGGATTGAGATAAAGACAGTTTAATAGGTAAAACAAAAGCTATGCACACATGCAAAGCAAAACAAGGAGTTAATTCACTGCTTCCCATGGGCAGGCAAGTGTTCAGCCATCTCCATCACGTGTAGCAGTGACTTCACAAACATCATCATTCGGAATGTCTCCCCTTTCTTCTTTCTTCCCCTAGGTTTGTATCATGAGCATGACACCATGGTATGGGATACCACTTTGATCAGTTGGGGTCGGCTGTCCCAGCTGCGTCCCCTCTCAGTTCCTTGCGCATGCCCAGCCTGCTTGCTAGTGGGGTGGGGTGGGGTGAGAGGCAGAAAACCCCTTGACACTGTGCAAGTGCTATCCAGCGATAGCAAAAAGCATCTACATATAATCAACACTGGTTTCAGAACCACTCTAAAACACAGACCCTACCAGTTAATTTGAAAAAAATTAATTCTACCCCAGCCAAAACCAGCATACCTTTTCAAACACAGAGTTATGTCTTCACACAGGATAGATTAGGAAGCTCCATAAGCTTCTGTAGTGCTGTATCCTTTAGTTCACCAAGGATTCGTTTCAGCACTGCAAAATAGTTGACTTATTTAAAGAACTTCTCTAGAGAGATATATGAGTGACAAAATTATTGTATGCATTTTGAAGTACATCTCATGTCCTGTGAAGAAACTGTGGAAAAATGTATGCCTGGAAAAAAAAATGGTGGTGGAGTAAAAATAAGACTCCACAAAGAGTTAGTTTTATATAATGTACCAACACCATCAATGGTATAGGATATATATGAATCATAATTATTATATCAAAATATTAAAATTATAAGGGCATAGAGCAAAGGGAAGACTAATTTACCTGTCTTGGTAGATTAATTTTTTTTTCCAGTACTACTCTGTTTTAGTGCTCTCTTGCATTCTTTGTTTCTCTAGTTTCTTGGTGATTTAGCATAAATATAGTAAGACTCACCAGTGTCCAAGTTTCAAGTTTATCTACGCTTTAATATAAATTATAGTGTTATAACATTTAGCCGAGTGGCCTTTTAGCTGGTTTTCCCCAATTCATTCCCAGTTGCTTTACTGGCTAGTAGCTATTATTTAGAAAATAATATAAAGTTCCAAGAAATAACATGCAATCTACTTGATGGAAAAGTAATTACTTTTTGACTATGGTCTAATTGTGCTGTTCATTTCTACCCTGCTTTATTTGATCTGATTTGACCTTCTTATTCTGTGACCATAGAAACAACTTGAAACATGTGAGGCACAGCAGTTAAAGATGTCTTTCTCTAATTCCCTTGGCTGCTTTCTTGCTATTATTTCTGCTATTTTTTATTTCACTAGATTTTCCTCTTGTTCAGGTCTTCTAGTATCTTTCCAGGATTTGAAGTTCTCTTTCTTGTAGTTGCTTTCATCTTTCCCCATGCTTTTTCTTACTTGGTGGTGGTTGACTCTTTAATTAGCATAAACATAATTCTTCCAAACATCTACAGTCAATAACCATTGCCTCTTCAATGCACCAAACTGTCATATAAAATGTTTTTTTTCTGCTTTGATATCTGCAAATAATACTTGTTACCCAAGTAAACAATAGTGACTTGTCTCTCCTGGACTTGGCTCAGCTTCACGGTTTAATTAAGAACTTGCATTTAAGAGGAAATTTGATACTGTCAAAAGCTGACAAATGTGCAAACTCTTTGGACGACAGTAGTAGCATTCAAGATGGTCATGATAAACTGTGAAAAGAAATTTGCAAAGTAAAGCCAATACAGATAAACATAAAGTGCTATGTCTAGGGAGAGGGAAGAATGAAATAAAAAAGAACAAATATGAAAAAGGGATTAAATAGCTGGTGATAATTATACAAAAAAAGAAGGCAGGAGGTGACTTTGTATCATATCTATTGTACCTTAATAAGACAATAACATTTATGTCTATACTATGTAGTCAGGAGAAATTCTGTGGATTCAGGTATATATGCCTGCCACCTGCAAACCCACATTAGGATGGGACCCACATGCACACAAGCATCTACATCCCAAGAGTCCTGCCTCCATACGTAGGCAGTGTGTCTGTGCCACACTGCTCTTTGAGGAATGGTGATGTCGAGACCCTGTTGTATCCTGCAGCAAGCACTCATCAAATACAAAATCTTCTAGCATCCATTGTGCAACTACTGCCAAAGAAGAAAGAAAATCCTGTTCAGGAATATACTGATTGGAGTATTGTATCCATGAAAGGGCAGTTAATTATTTATTAGTATTTATCAGCCCAAACTTCATCTTCAAGAAAAACTGGCAAGAGTCCATAAAACAGTATCAAGAAGCAAAAAAGGTTAGGTAGCTGTCCTGTGATGATGGGGATGGGGTTTGCTTAGTATAAAATAGGAAAAAGTAAAGAGAGACATAATTACATTATCTTCTAATGTGTAAAAGATGCTATGAAGATGGTGGTGATTAACTGATCTAAATCACTCACTGATGGAAAGATGTGAAATATCTTCCTTCACAATTTCTGAGAGAAAACAATTACTCTAAGAACCAAAAGATAATGGAATGGACTTCCTAGAGAGACTGTGGACTCTAGCGTATAGGGTTTAGGACAACACATGCCACTTGCCCCTCTTGGCAGGGTCTTGCCCCTCTACAACAGGATATACTAACAAAGTCTCTTCAGCTCAATAAATGAAAAAAAAAGACAGTGTTGTACGGCACCAAGATATTGTATTACCTGGCACTAGGATTGCATTATTTGTCTTCCAGGCAAGAAGACAATACAGTGTCACATGGAGCAGTGGTTTTATGGATGTTTCTGATCACTGCATAACAGAAAAGCAGTGATGGAAAGGACCTCAAAGTACCTTTTGCTCCAGCCCTTTAAATTGAAGAAGGTTCAAATATCTCTGCTTCTTCAGAATTGATGCAATGTGTTATTTGCAATTCTAGATTGATTCATTCTTACAATTTGGACTTTACTGTAAATTCATTTTTGTTCTTCAATCAAAAACAAAGTAAATCTTTATTTAGCTTTGAGAGTAAGTCACATTTCCAGGAAAGCTACCTTATTATAGTAAAAATTAACCTTGGTCTTGCATTTCTGATGCTTTCATAACTTCATTAAAAATATTTCAAATATTTAATTTTGACATGATTTTTTAACACTTCCCTGCCAATAAAAGGCCAATTGTTTAAATGATTTTTTTTCAACTTTATAAAATATTTTTGTCAGGTATTTTGTTAGTAGAAAAAAATTGAAATGAGGAACTTCCAATTTCAATGAGACAGTAAAATCAGAGAAGTTTTTTATTTTTTTTTTTTTTACCACTTTATTTTGTCTAGATTGTACCCCTGAAGATCATGGAAATAAAATCCTTTAAACTTATCAGAAAACAAAGGTAAAGATGCCTCCAGCATCTGCTGGTAGTTGAATACTATGTTAAAGGATTTGATTTTATGAGGATTTCTGCGAGATAAGTAAGGATTTGAATTTACATCAGGTTACTCTGAAGAAACTGTCTTTTTGTGTATGCTTCCCCTAAGCGAAAGGAAGGAAAGGTGGTTTATTGCAATCATCATCATAAGCAACTTTTCTTATACTTATCATGGCCTGTGAATGTTTAGAGGAGCTGTTTTAAGACAATTCCTGCCCCAAAACTGATATTATAGATGCACACTCTGGCTTGTTTTGCAATGAACCCTTTATGTAACCATGATTTAAAAATAGAAGTTTATCTATAGGGACCATCTCTGAATTAAACTGGTGGAGCAATAGCACCGTTTTTGATGCTGTTGAGAGCCCTTGGTGCTTTTTGCTGTCAAAGTATAGAGTAGTGTTCTCCGGAGAAGTGGCCTGTGTTTGTGTGTGTGTTTGTGTGTGCGTAAGAGAGAAACATAGAAAAACAGAGAAAGAGCAAAAAAGAGAGATAAAGACAGGGAGAAAGTAAGAAAAAGGAAAAGAAAAAGAAAGAGAAAGAAAGGAAAAAATAGAGATAAAGGAGAGGAAGGAAGAATAAAAGAAAAAAGGAAGGAAAGAAAGGAAGAAGGAAAAAAAATGAAGAAGGATAGAGAAGATAAATAAAAAAAAAAGGAGAAAAAAAAGAAAAAGGTAAATAAACTCTTGAATGTTTTGCAGGCTTGGTTGTTCCAGCAGTACTTATTAAAACCCACACCAAGAGCTGTTTTGGGTCCTGGGGCAAATAAATTCTTCTCCCCCTCACTCCTCATCTGGTAAAGCACCTGGGTGGTCCTGCCACGAAACTCCTCTCTCCCCAGTGCCCTCCTCCCTTCCTGCTTTCACTGTTGCTCAGAAAACCTAAATATGGAGTAGCAGTGGCTGCCAAGAAGTGAGAGAGACTGAGCCAAGCAGAGGAGAGGGCTGCAGCCAGAAGAGCAATTGTGTTCCCTCTGGTCCCAAGGGGGACCTTGGGCAGCTCCCAAGGGCAGCTGCCCCCCTCCTTATGTGCCATTTAGCCCCACCATGCCTTGCCTCAGCTGGTCCTACACAGTGATGTGTTCTCTAGCTGATGTCCTCGTATCTTCATTGACATTTTCACAGTTTGCCTTATATTTTCACTGCACTTGCAGTGGGCCTGAAAATAAGGGCTTGGTCTAATTACAGTGGTTTGATGGCAGGTTGTCGTGTCCATCTGTGTGGAAGCGCAGCACATTTGCTCAAGTTCAGCCAGCACCACTTTGTGGGAGCTGCAGGGAGCCCAGTGAACCGCCTGGAGAAATCTTATCACCCTTCCGTGCCCTCCCCACTTTCTCTTTTTGGTAGGGGACTAAATGGTGTGCCTTCTGGCTTATACAAATTTTCCAGAGTGGAATCCCCTCTCTCCTAGAGATTGTGTTATCGAACTCGAAATTAAATTTTTAAATCCGCAGAGGTCTTTTAGACTGGAAAAAGTTTCATACTGTCACATTTTAGCATGTTGCAAATAATGATTTATGTGACTGAAAAAAAGCCATTTTGTTCAACAAGGTTTCATTACACTGTAAAAACACTGATCATGGTGGTGCCATTAGCCCAGTCACACTGGAAAAGCTGGAGAATGGTGCCTGTGGGGGAGAACACTGAAAACATCCTCCTCTTTTTCCTAAAGCATGAAGAGTGTGTTGATTTGGTTTTTTAAAATGAAACTGCCATATTCTACAAAACATAAGCTTCTCCCAGAATAGATGTTAATCTATATCTAATACATGTATAAGGTTAAATATGGCGTAAGAGGCAATAGACATTACTGCAGTTCTCTGGTTCACTGCTTTAAGGGAGAGAAACTTAGCACAAATCTAATTTTACAAGGAAATTGGTGTAAGAATGGATGCAATAGGAGGGATATAATAGAACATGGTATTTAAAAATTCCATGCTCAGATGGATAATACGCACTTCAAAATTACATCTGGCCACTGAGAAATGTGCACTTACTCCAGAGCAACCACTGCTCTTTAATAATCACTAACCAGAACATTTAATAACTGACAATTTGATTTTTAGTATTAAGGTGACTTTGGTTTGAATATATCTAATGCTGAATGATCTAAAAGAATTTTTTAAAATAAAACTATGTATTTCTGACTTGAAAGAAGTCAAATACTAGACTTTTCCTGAGCTGCATTAGAATAATCAGCTTTTGAGGATGGTGAAGAAAATACCTTAATACTCAAACAGCATGGCTGAAAAGCAAACATTGATACTTTCTGGAAAGCAGG
This sequence comes from Lepidothrix coronata, assembly GCF_001604755.1. Classification (NCBI taxonomy): domain Eukaryota; kingdom Metazoa; phylum Chordata; class Aves; order Passeriformes; family Pipridae; genus Lepidothrix; species Lepidothrix coronata. Next base: position 3,307,675 of record NW_016690237.1, on the reverse strand, counting down.
ATATGAAATGAAAGACAAAATAGATTCTATTGCACTCTGTCTCAAGCATTTTTACAAGCCTGACAGAGGGCTGATTTGCTGTTTAAGGCATAAGCTGAAAATCATCACAAAAAGCTCATTTACTTTACTGAGAACATGAGCATTCAACATAACATGAGAAGAAAAGTTGCTAAATGGTTAAAAGAAAACCATGATGCATTGGGGCGAGGTTGACAAGTAAGTTTGTGTCTGTTGACCTGAACTGGTGCTTTGAGGGTGACTAGATCAAACACAATAGTATAAACCAAGATTTCAAAGAGACACGAAGGCCAGCGGTGCCTCAGAGCTACTGCTGTTGGATTCAGTAGCATAACTCTCATTGACAGAAGGACTGACATGTGCAGGACAATTCAGTAACAAAAGGACCCACCTTTTTGCAAATTTAGGACAGACATTTGCTATGTAGGAGAAGTTTGACTTGCTAGTTGAATTGTTGCAGAGGGATTTGAATTCACTAGCTGAAAAAAAAAAGATAAAAATATTAAGTTGTTTTGCATGCTCTGACAGATTAAGGGTAATCTTTTGAAAAGCTCCTACATCTTATTTTCAGGAGAGTCACCGAGGTGTTTAAAGGGGCTTTGGATCAGTGCCTCAGTTAACTGGTGTCTGATTTTCCCTGTCAGTTCCTCCAACAGAGTCCTATGGCAGCCTGCAAGCTGTCTTGCTGTTCCTTGAGGAATCACTTTCTGACTCACATCTTCGCAGCTATGCATAATGAAGGATTGTGCTGTGCACTCGAGGGACTAAACTGTGGTATTTTGCTGCTAGTCTCTGCAAGTAGTACCAAATCAGTATGGTCTACAACAGGTCCTCTTGGCCCACATGAGCTACCAGGTATCTGTAAGTACTGATGTTGGAGTAGATGCTTCTGCAGTGTGTCAGCCCTGTTGCACTGTTGCATGAAACACTGTGAACTCTGGGTTAACAATGAAGTTATGACACTGCTCTGTCTCTGTGCCTTGTCTTACCTACAGTCCCTCCTTTCTTGGCTTGTTTAGGCATCTTCAGGGAAATGAAAAGATATTCTGCTAGAACAACATATCCAATGAAATATATAAAGCAGTTGTTCACAGACTAGCATGCACAAAAGATAGCTAGGAATCACTAAGTTTCAAGCTAAGCATTTCTGTGCTCATCACCCTGATGACCGAGTCAACCAAACGATTGCTGCTGCCTGGACCAGTGTTTGCCAGGAAGGCCCTCACAGCTGTCCTAGAAGCCCCACAGCACCAGAGAAGTGCCACTCTCTCCATCAGTGGCAGTCATGATACATTCAGCCTGGGACTCCTGTCTGGTACCTCACGACACTAATCCTATTCCTGTTTATACTTGTGTTCTCCCTTCTGAATCCTTGAGTTATAGATGATCACACCTAAGGAAGTTCAACCTTTTCTCTCTACGGTCATTCTCACAGCTTTTTCTCAGCAGAACAAGCCAGGGATCAGGGGAAAGCTTTCTGTAGGAGCTACAGACAGACCAGAGTGTAAACCCTACTGCACAGAAAACAGAAACTGCTACAACGGAATAATTGCACTAAAAGAGTGGAGTTCCTAATATTTTTACCTTCTTCTACACTATTTATGCCTGGTACTACACTCTTGGGATTTCTCTTTTTAGTGCTAGCCTTTATTTCGATGGTTGTCCTCAGATGACAAAGACAAATCCTTGTTTCTGTTCATTTGTAAAAGTGTATTGAATGCATATTTTCCAAACAGGTTGAAATAAGCAGGTAGCAGCTTCCTTGCTCCGTATTCTAAGCATTCTTTCCAATTATATTCCCTCTCTGAAGACTTTCCCAAGGTCATACCTACACTTTTTGCTCTTAGCTTTCTGAGTGCTTATACTTCTGTCCCTGTCTGAACATAACTCAAACAGCACCACCAATCCTGTCTAAAAAAACCCTTTCTTGGTCTAAAGTTTATCCCAATTTACTACAGGCCAGCTGACTTGTGGTAATTCCCGTGGCTATTGTGATGTAATTCATATTAGCACAGCTGCCAGTGAAAGAGGAGAAATCAACATATAGCAGTAAAAAGTGGCTCACCTAAGTCATATTTGCATTAAGGGTTAAAAATACATATCTGGACTGTTACTGGAGAATCATCAAAGCATGTAATTTTTTTAAATCCAAATTAGATTTTTAATGCACTTATGCTTTTAGCTATTTATCAGCCTCTGTGTGGAATGGCACTATTCAAAGTTTTAGCTTTACTCTAGATAATAGAGTCATAATTTCTTCCACATGCATCCTTTTCATGAATGAAGAGTAACCATCTTCACCATTTTGCTCTGTCTAAGCTTAACCTATCAGCCTTAGATACCAGTTCTAATAGTAGTTATGCAAACAGGAAGACTGAATCAAAGAGGTAATGGCTTCTGTGACTTCTATACAATTTACTGTAGACAGTATCAGTAAAATCAGATCTGCATAAAACATATTAATGCACTTGCTGCTATGTGTTCTGTCAAAATTTTTTCTTGAAGACAGACTTTCTGAAGCAGTCTTTGCATTGAGGATGAAAATGTGATATGTAAGGCCTGCTAAAAGGAACGCAAAAGAATTAATTATATTTGTTGAGAGGAAAGGAATAAACTGAAATAAAAAGCATACCACTGAGGCTTCTCATGACAGGCAATCAGACAGAGAGGCTGAGTCCATCTGAAACTTGCAGGTGCCTCAGGAATTGAGTCAGTGCAATACTCTACAGGTCAGCAGGGGATAATAAGAAAATCTGTCAAAATTGAGAGAAGAGTCAACTTTCTAGACCACAAGTCTGACTGATCTGAGCAGAGTTGAGAGAAAATGAGTTCAAAAGGTTAATGCTGCTATGCTTATTTAAGTGAACGTTAACATTGTCGGGAGAAAACAGATGGAGAAGAACTGGGGGAATTATTTAGGTTTATAAAACAGTGAGCAGAACGACAGACATCTTATGCATAGAAGCTTGTCACAGTGAAAGTGTAAGCTGAGGTCTTCTTTCTCTTCTGCTTACAAGTAGTTTGGTTTAATGGCCTTCCAATCATCACAATTATGTGCTCCTATTTAAGAAATCAGTGGGGAAACATCTGGGTTTTACATAACATTCACCATCATGTCTTTCGTCAGATAAATTAACAGCTTTATTTTGCAGTGGCTGTAGAAAGAGACAAAAACATTGGAGCACAATGATACTTACCATTTTTCTGTCAAGATGGAGTCACTATTAGGGATGCTGCTATCAGTGATGATCAATGTGAAGCAGACATATTTACTGGGAGTCTGTTCGAACACAATACAAGGGAACAAATAGCAAGGTGGGGCCATTTTGTGGATAGATTACAACCTATTGCTCATGACCTGCCTTTATTACATCTCTTTCTTTCCATCTGAAGAGAATAGAAACCCAAATAACAGCGGTTTCTGTTGCTCTGATGACAGCTTGAGAAAAAGTAATAAAGAATTCCTACAGCTATAAAAACAGAGTGAGGAAAGGGTGCCAAGTTACCCTTGGAGCTGTCACTCTTTGCAAGGCTCTTTTCTTTTCACTTACTTTTGTATAATACTTTATGGCTAAACAGCTATTTTTATAGCCAGATGAGGACATAACTCATCCTTTGAGAAGTCTTGGAGAATTGGCGAAGAATTTCTGGTAAAACTTCATATGGCAAGTCTTATTTCTCATCTGCTTAGATACTGTGTATCTTGAATTTTCAGGCATCTGAAATTATGGATTACCTCATACTTATTGGACCTACTGTTTGGGCTTGAGCTATGTCCAATTTGAACAAATAATGAATCCCAAAAAGTGTTTTACTTTTTTTTTTACAATAATTTGTCTTCAAAAAACAAGGCAATACTACTACACCGAATTGCAGTACATGAATACATGAATTGGTTTTGAAAGCAGCACCATTTCATATTCTTAGTTTTTTTACATGGTATTTTAACATTTTGTTTTCTTTTCTGTAATGCAGAAAAAAACCAGAACTGGATGAATATTGAACAACAGTATTCATGAACATTCACAGGGATTTGAAATGACTGTTTGATCTCTCCATATCAAGGCCTCTTGTTATCTGCTGCTCCTGCGGTTTCAGACAGAAAGTTTTTTGTTCCTGAGGAGGTTTGAGGAATGGCTGATTTGTGTGAATACCCGTATTTGCATGCGAACGAGGCTATTGCTTTACAAACAAGAGCGTTCATTATTCCTCTGTTTAAAAGGATACACTAACCCAATTAGTGAGCTGGAAGAATATCCCGTGATTTAGCTAACCAATAAAATGCTTCAAGTAGGAGGCAGTGAATACTTAAACTGTGCAGTATCTGAATCCCCATGTTGGCATTTCCAAAACCTTTGAAAGTTGAACCTTCTCTTTAAGAAAATAAGAACAATTGCACTCTTCACCCCTCCCATGTGTTATTAAAGGCATACCAAAGAGAACAGCCCTCAGAGAAGTCTGTGTGGATCTGTGTGTTTCAGATGCTTCTCCTCCTTCCAAAACATGCTTTGAACAGTGTAGAAAGTAACTTAATATTGATGCTTAAAAACAACTTAGCTAACTGTTCTTTAAGCAAAGAGGAGCATCACACCTCTACAGCACTGCTTCAAGCTTTCTGCAGATTCAGGCAGGTATCTGTTACACTCAAGCAACATTTACGGCATAGTCTATGAAAGAAAAGCTGAAGGACTGAGAGTGTACCTCTGCATATTTCCTCATGTTCTGATTATAGTCAAATGAAGTCCACCTTTTCTCATGTTGACAAAAATTAGTCTACTCACCTAACTTGTGCAAATGTTAATTTCAGAGAGTAGGTACATTAAAAGAAAAAAGAAAACAAAACAAAAAACCAGCAAACACACAAAAAAACCCCAAGAGGAATCAAGGCTATTTGCAAATGATTCTCACACAGAAAAAAGGTATTTGCCATGAATATTACTGAGGGTGAATAATCCATCCATCTGTGCTAAGTAGCATCAGAAAAAAAAGGAGTTCCTAAGTTATTTCTGGCTAAGCTATATTACATATAAGGAGGTTTATGTGATTTAGGTAAGATCTGGAAAAGTATCAAAACTTCTGAATTTATACTCAAGTTTCCACACCTCTGGGTTCAGGGTAAAAGGTAAGATTTACAGACTCTGGCAGAAAATGAAAAAGCTTCCTAATAATCATCAGTACTCCCAACCCTTTCCACAGATGCTATTTACCTCCACCTCCTCTTCTTTTTCTTCTTTTTTTCCTTTTTTTTTTTCACTCTAGGGGTTTATTTTTCCCTGCTCCTCCTAACCCCTAGGATATTTAATTAATTTTCTAAATTATCCTCTTTTTATCTCAGGTTCTTTAATAACTGTTGCTTCTTTACCACACACTATTCACTTTATCTTATCATGTGGCTTCTTACATCTACTCTGCAGATGCGTTTTCAGGGCTTTTTACAGCTCTGCCCCAGCACCTCATCTTTCATCACCCCACCTCTTTGTTCCTCTTTATAGTGCCTCCTCTTCATACCTTGTTGCTGGAGCTGAAACTATGACATTTCCACACTGTTCCCTGGGCCTAGGAGAAAAACAAACATAAAACAGTTGAATTCCAGGAGATGATGTTGGCATGAGAATGTATACAGGCACTGTATTAAAGCACTGGTAAAACAAGACCTCCGTGTTAGCTGTAGAAATGCAACACATAGGCCTAATTTAAGATAGGATTATACTCTGTCTCTAGAATTTGAACTTTTGATTTTTTGGCATTGACTTCTACCTTTGACCAGTATTTGCCTTGGGTTTAAATCAGAGAAACTTCATGTATCTTATCTTATTTTGATGACAAAATGACCTGTTTTAACATGGTGAAAAATTCAATGACTAGTAGAAAATCTTCCTGGTTTTAGAAGCTACCTACCAAAATCTGAGGACTAGCTGCAAGACGGACACCACATAGCTCAGAGAAACAAAAAAAAAAAGTATCTCTAAGTTTGTTTAATAGAGGAGAAAAAAAATAATAGATGTTCCACATATCAGTGTGTTGCTGGGTTCTGTGATGTTGTCCCCAGAAGTCCCTCCTGGCTTGCTTTCTTCCACAGCCCATGATATGATCACTCAGTTGTCCTGAAGCATCCCTGATTGCTTGCAGTCAAATGATATAACTTGGAATTAAGGTTGAATACCCTTCTTTAGGACAAACAGAAAAGGATGGCTATTAGGAAGCAAATAATCTGATCTTTCCTCTTCCTTGCATTCTCTTATCTTCTCTCTTCATTCTTTTTTAAAATAGCCAGAGCTCATAAGCATAGTATATTTGCTTTAAATGACTTATACTGTTTGCATGTATTCCACAATTCCTTCTTTGTCTGACTAGTTTTAGGTTCTCTGCTGAAATAATGTACCTGCATAATTTTCAGGTCAGTCTTGTCTTTAGCTCCAAAAAATGCCTTTCAAGTGGCTTTGCTTAATAAACTTTAGTGATAAATAATATAGTGTATGAAGTACTTATATATCCAGCTTTTCATAGTGTCCCTCTACCTTTCAATCTTTTAAATGAAGTGAGGAGTTTAAGATTTATAAGCTAACCACAAACAGTCATTCAGTTGTTAAAATAGTGCACCGAGCTGCTGTGCTCTTCTAGCTTCATTTGTTCAACTTGCTTTCTCAAAAGCACACAAAAGATTCCTGTTGCTTCATGATCCCATCCCTCTGAGTCAAAGTGGGATCGAGAAGGGAGCATTGGTCAATTTCTCTCCAGCCCTCAAAGTGTCCAGACAAGAAGGAAAAGCTTGTTTTCCATCATTTCTTGAGTTTGAAAAAAGGCTTAAAATCTCCCCTTCCTCATCTTTGATTAGAGTGAGGTTGCTTGAGGACTTCAGCCAGCCCAAACATGACATTTGAGAGGAAATTGTTTATACTTTTTTCTCCTTCCCCTCCTAGGTCTTCTGGAAGTTTTGGAAAAGTTAACATGACTCATGAAAGTCTGTCCCAGCATATTGGAAGACACTTGTATATGTCACCTATACCTTCCTCCTGTGAACTACCAGGACTGCAGAGTAAAACAGCAGGATAGGATTGCCTCGCTGAAGATTGTTCCACTCTTCTCTGTAAATGTTTATGTAAATTCCTGTGTAAGTTATTTCAGCTATTGAATGGACAAGGCTGTGTGTAGTCGCTGTAAAACTCCTTTGCCAGCAAAGGAGAAGGATTCTGAGATGCCTTTCTGCAGCTTCCAGTCTTTTTGTATGTTTTCTGTACTTCTCCCAGCTACAGCACGGATCTGTACCTGCCCCTTTTGCACACCCAAAGTTCAAGGATTTCAGGCTGAGAGAAATATTTCTTCCCTCGGCATCAGCGCTTCCACAATAAAGTGGCTCTTGTAAACCAAATGGAGGTTTTTGGCTGAGGGAGAATTGCGTTCCCCTTCTAAAGAAAATGAAGACGTACAAGAAACAGAATCATAGCTCAAATGAATTAGAAAGTTGTATTATTTTGGTCTTAAAAAATCGTCAAAATAGCAACAACAGAAATTCCCCAAGTATTCGCTTAATTGAAATCTCTATGTCACCTTTAAATCAGGCAACCATCAAGTTATGGAGGACATTGCTACAGGAGTTCAGAAATCCTCAATATTTAGTTCTGTTTATACAAACCTGGGTGTTTCATTTCCTTTGCTGGAAAGACACCCAAAATGACCAACTCCCTCCTCTTTTATTTATGATCATATGGAGATAGAGAGTTGTCCTGGTTTCAGCTGGGACAGAGATAATTTTCTTCTTAATAGCTGGTGCAGTGCTGTGTTTTGTATTTAGGATGAGAATAATGTTGATAACACAGGGATGTTTTAGCTGCTGCTGAGCAGCACTTGCACAGAGTCAAGGCCTTCTCTGCCTCTCTAGCCATCACCAGCAAATAGCTGGGGATGTACAAGCAGTTGGAAGGGGACACAGCTGAGATAGCTGACCTCAACTAACCACAGGGATATCCCATACCGTATGGCATCATGACGAAAAATAAAACTAGAGGGGACTGCCTGGGATGTGGTGGCCCACTGCTTGGTTGGCCTGGGCATTGGATCAGAGCAATTGCATTGTACATCACTTGCTTCTTTTATTATTATTATTATTATTATTATTATTATTATTATTATTATTTCCCTTCCTTTTCTGTCCCATTAAACTGTCTTAATCTTGACCTACAAGTTTTACCTTTTTTCCGATTCTCTTCCCCATCCCATTGTGGGTTGTGAGCAAACAGCTTTGTGTTGTTTAGCTGCCTGATGGGTAAAACCACAACAGGGATATAAGAGCAAGTCCTAGTATTTCTTTTGAAACAGCCCTTTTCACTTAATTTCAGTTCACTTACAGCATAACTGGGCACTGCTCCTGACTGAAACCTTAAGGCATTTCTGAAACACTAATAAGTAACTTAATTAACAACAATGAACATTCTCTGAACATTCAGAACTGAAGCATAATGCTAATTTCAACAAAAGAAATTAAATACTGCACTCAATGAAATACTAGCTTTGCTTGCACTATGTTAATAGCAAAACTACTGGTGATGCCAGTGTGGGCAGGACTTTACCCATTTTTTTGATACAACAAGTTTTCTAACGTTAGTTTAACTTCTAGAGTATTTTTGCCCAAGCTAGAGTTGTTGTTAGTACCTGGAAGATGACTCTAATATGTGTGGAAGCCTTACTGAGGTCCTTAGAAAGTGGGTATTGATGACTTAGTTGAGGGTGATTACATTTTGATCCATGTCCATAACCCCAAATAAGTACTTTTTGAACAACTGTAACGAAAAGAGCTTAAAGCAATTTACAGCAACAGCAAAAGACTCCACTGGGGAACAGCATGACATCTATCCGCTTTCTGCCACCATTCCCACAGGGCCAACTTGAAATGCCTTGGGGGAAGGACAAGCTATTCTGGCTATGCCAGCTGTTCTCAGTAGCATCATTATTCACTGGCACAGCCAAGAGTACTTCTGAAAATGCTCTAACTTGCACAAGGAATTGATTTGTGTGTAGGAGCTTTCAAGACTAGAGAAGTGGGGGGTTGTAGGGGACTGATGGAAAAGTCGTCACTCTAAGGGTCACTGAACGTTTCTCTGACACTACAGTAGTCTTTAATGTAACACTGAAAATTGGATGAAGCATTTTATTTCCACTCTCTTGTATCAATCATTCTTGTTTCCTGTGCAAACACAGACATTTCTGTCATTAGGCTAAAAATAAAACCTTTTGAGAACTCAAGCAACTGGTCTGTCTAGTTCTTTTCATGTAATGTTTTTTCTGGTAGTAGCAATAACAGGATGTGCTAACCATTTCTCAGTGTAATAATCTGGTCTAGTCACTGATATAAACAACTTGCCCTTTGACCTTATAATTTATTCACAGCAGGCCTAGTACAAGACAGCTTAAGTAATAAAAATATTAATAAATAATTTGCAATTATAGACATTTTCTTTCCTGTGTTAAAGTAAATGTAATAATGACACAAATAGAGTCCTGTGGAGATAGGTGTCTTGCACAGGGCTGACTAAGGTAATATTGTTATCACTGCTGCCTTTCCAAATAAATTTCACCTAAAAACCTTAACATGGTTATGATTCTTTCTCCAGTGCATGAGCCTAGGGAGTCTAAAGTGTTGTGCAAAAGGCATGCCCACGTTTGGGGTAAGTAAATACTTCTTTGCAAATTGGTCATGCTAATAACTAGAATGTATACACATGAAGGAGATTTAAAACAGTTTGTAAGAGGTTGAGTGTCCACTGTCATTTCCATCATCCCTCCCTTATTTCCTCTATTCAACAAACTCTCATCAAGCCTTTCATTGTCCTCCTCCCCTGCTGACTTAAGGAAGTGTTTTTGAATGGTGCTCTCTGAGTTAATTTTAGGGTTTAGGTCTAAACGGCCCCGTGTTTCTGTTTCCATCCTGATCAGGAAATACAAAGCCACAGTTCGTATTCATGCTCAAGTTTGCAAAGAACCATTTCCCCAGCACTTATTTTAAATCTTGTTCTTCTGAGAGGAAAAAGCCCTTCCAGTTTGAAATGAAGCCAAATTAGTTTCCCCTTCCTGAAGTATTTCTTGTGTTTCCAGAAAAAAAAAATGCTGAAAGTCAGGAAAACATTAATCTACATGTAGACCTATACGGATGCTCATGTTTTGTTGAGAAAAATAATGAGACTGCAAAGTTTCTGAACCCTGTCTCATACACATTAGATTCACAAAGGGAATTTTAGTTCTACTGGAAAACTTTTCCCTGAATTGTAGGAATATATTTAGAGGAACTCATTACTATAATAATTTTTATAACATAGAGTGTGACTGTAAAGAACTGCCACTTTACTCGTCTAGTCCAGTCATCCTGTGGGATGAGTATTCACTGCATTTTTAAGGGTTGTGCCTTTTATATTATACTCAGGAAGTTGTAGTTAGACTATTTAAAGCAGAAGTTGATGTCTAGTGGGAGACTAGGTATGAGACCATGTTTTATGTGGCACAAACCAAAGGCTCATAAGAATTTCTTTTTCACATGCATTACTTCTGTGCTAGCGCATTAAGAAACTGTGGTGAAATATTCATCATTTATAAATAAACATTACAAATAGTCCCACAGAATATATAAGGGAAGACTGAAACTACATCCAGAAGTAGGGTTTTGCGTCCCACTAACCCAGTGCAGATACAGTCTGCAAGAGGGATCTTGTTGGAGCTGCAGCCCCGGAAGCCCAGGTCAGGGTGCATGAGTCAACACCTATAAGCTGGCTGGCAAATGCCAGAGCATGCTCACCTGATCCCTGTAATTTTACCAAGCCAGGGGGAGAAAAATCTGCTCACACCAACTCCATGACTGTTATTTTCTGGGACATGCTAACTTCAGTGGAGTTGCCTGAGCACACTGTGGAAAATCAGGTCTGCTGCTCCCATGAGAGTTGGAATAGGTGACTAATATTCAATAGCTTATACCTCTTGAGGGAACAATTTATGGAATATGGGATATGAGAGATTTATTTGGAAACCATATGGAAATATTTATGTATTGTATTGGTGGGTCTGGGATTAATGTAACAGAACATGATACTCCATATTTGTTGGCTGTATGCTGTTGAATTGGAGGTTTTACCTTTCTATGGATTCATTCAAAAGTGTTCAGAGGTTTTTTTCCAGGACTAGATTGTGTTAGGGACCAAATATTTACAAGAGAAATAGATTTACACACAGCTCAGTTGAAAAGGCTGGTTTTCATAAAAAGAGCAAACAACAACAAAGTAAAGACTTGGCCTGGAGTACAGAATATGAAATGGCTTAATCATTTCAGTCATTGTTGTCATGTTCTACTAAAGTAATTTTTCCAGGAACCACTTATAACTGGTAATTCTGGTAAACAGTTGTCTTATGTCCATGTAGTCTCTTTCCTTGGAAGCACTAGACAGGTGTGATTTGATGTCAGATTAGATCTGACTATCTGATCTCACTCTGACTGGTCAGCTTCAGAAGTAATTAAGCACTGTTGGAAGAACCCAAGGAAGAATCCAGTCTATGGTCTCCCCCAGAGCCTCTGGAAGTACACCTTGAAAAGCTACCCCCCTTTTCCATGAGTTGGCATCACACACCTCTCTACTGCTTTATCTGCTTGGGTTTCTATATACCATACCATACAAGTTCCTGAGTGAAACCTCACAGTAGCTTTGCCTGTAGGTAAAAGCAATGTCAGTTTTCCTTGTAGAGACTGCAGCTGAGTTCACTGCAGAAATTTAATAAAGGATGATGATCTGTGAGGCTGCTTCTGTTCTTTGAGCACGTGTAAAAGATGATTAATTGTTCCCCCCCAGAAATATTTAAAAAAAAATGTTTTCTCACTTTTATTTTTCCACCTGTCTCCTCTGAAACTACATCTGAACTTAAAATTTGTCACAAAATGTAGGTGGTGGAAATGCCTTACCTGTTGCCACACAACTGTAGTTTTAGGAAGAGAAAACTGGAAAAGAATTTAGATTGTAAAGTAAAATGTACATATATAATGTACATATCATAAAGCGTATCAGACATTCTCTCTCTAGACTTTTCCTTTATCTTTAATATTACAGAAATTAATATAATCAGATAATATTCTCAAGTACATTTAATGAGCACAGGAGACATATAGAAGAGTCAAAGTTGCCAAAATCTCAGCTATATGGAGCCCCAAGGCCACAGGGGCCTAATTTTCCCTGGAATATAAGGAAAAGTTAGTGTGATATTTCCTGAGGGTAGTGTACACGTTGATACATGCTAAGGAGCCTTTTGGTAATGGTGTTATGAGTCTTCTAGGATGACAGATTAGAAAGGTGTTGATTGTTGTTGATGGCCCTAGGCCAATGAGGCATCATTGGCCAGCATCCCCATGATCAGCATCCCCAGTGAACCTGTACCTTGCACTTCAGCTGTAAAGTACCTGTCTTCTGCTGAGAATTCAGAATAAAGAGGAGGATGCTAAAAATAGCAAAAAACTGTCAGAGAGGGAAGAGAGGAGCAAGCAAAAGGGGCAATGAGTCTTGTGATTGGATAGTGTTTCCTCAAACAGTCTAGGTTACTTTGCCACATCTGTGGTGAGCAGCTGATATTCAGGTCTGACTTTTTCCTGTCAGGGGACTCCATGGAGCAAGTCTAGGTCCTGCTGCTCTAGCAAAAAACGTAAAAGCAACTCCAAAATCCCAAAAACCATGGAGCTGGTTGTGACCTGGAACAGTGACTCACAAGAGAGGAAGGTACCAGTGCTTAGGCAGCATGTTGGGCACATCAGCTGGTGAAGGAATTTGTTGACATTGCATCCCAGCTGCTGCAGATACTTGGCCTTTTAAAATTTGATGGAGGTGCTGTAACACTTAATGTATGCTGCATCTCCAAAATCGCTGGGATCATTTTTTCCTGCAAATAGCAGCACTTACCCTAAAAGTGGATAAAAGATTCTGTTTTATGAAAATATTTCTGACACATAGCAATCTGGAGACAATTCCAGGAGTGCTATGCTTAGGGAATGAGACTCCTGAGGAGGCTACTATAGCTAATACAACTGTCTGGGAAAGTATTCAAAACGTGTGTCCTAAAATAAACATCTGCTTACACACAAACTTCTCTATTGCTGCAGTTCTTTCACAGGAACACTGTCTTCTAGGTTTAATCCCTTAAGACTTCAACACATTTTATTGGTGTTAGGGTGGGGGTTTTTGTTTGTTATTTGTTTGTTTTTTTTTTTTCTTTCCTGTTTTCCACAGCTTTCCAAGAGCATTGTCTTTGGTCTTACCTTGCATTTTATAACAGAAGCCAGGTGATGCCTATTAATTGTTAACTGGTCATAAATGAACAGGACCTATTAATTGTCTGGGCCTTGCAGAGGCTTCCTACTACTAGAAGGAGCAAGCTGGCTTGTTACAAGGTTGTTTCCATCTTTATCATGTGTTTGGTTGATTATGACTATATGCTGTAAATATGGTAGGCATATATGCTTATTTCCCCTATGAATCATGGAAGAGCACACCTGCACGGTGAATGTGCAGCTATTGGCAATTTTTATGCAAGTGTTCTATTTTCTTCATTAGGACAAGATATAAGTTATGCTGGACTGCATTACACAGGCATTTATCTATGTACAGATGTCTGTCTCTAGGTATTCAATTTTTTTTCCGAACTCTTTTGGTAGGTCCCTATTTTGTATAGGACACACTTTAATTCTAAGCCAAAGCATACAATCCTTTAAATATTACTTAAAAGTATTGATGATCCTTGTTTCTCTAGTGATGCTGACTTTACAATATTGCATTAAATAGATTAACGCATTTCCATCACAACGTTATTCTTACTTTACTGCAAAATTAATTGTGAGTCTATCTTTTCTGCAAATTGAATAAACTGATAAAGGAAAATCAAACTTAGCCTTTATGTTTCTTTCATATTTAAAGGAAAGTACTTTGTATAATTTCTGTTAAGATTTGCAATAAGTATTAAATATTCAAATGCTTCTACTGTAAGTGGAGCTCTAGGAAGTCTCTCTCTTTTAGGGAAATCAGGTTTCTCTAAGCCATAGAAGTCTCTAAGACTATTACTGAGTGACTACAGAATCCGGTTATTTCAACTGAATTGCAGCTTTCAGGGTTTGACTTCAACTGTGACTGCATGTTACAAATCATATGGTATGCACAATGCAAGCAAAAAAAAATCAGTAACAGTGAGATGGAAAAAACCTTAGAGAAGTAAATTTCTATGAACAAGTTGCTGTTAATAGTGCTATCCAAATGAACTTTCTGAGTGCTGCCCTTTCCAACTATGAAAAAAATAAAGAAAAAAAAAAACAACCAAAAACTAACATTCCCAGAAAAATGTCAGTATAAACTCCCCTCATTAACCTGGCTGTCACTAACATTTCCTCCCTGGGTCTCTTTGGCTCTAACCCACTAGAGAATGGTTCCCACTGTAATCATTGGCAGTGAGGAATTAAGCCTCAATGAATCAGGTGAGCTTCAACAGTGTTCTAGCATTTCTGAATGTAAAAGGTCACCAAAATTGCTAATGCTTAATCCAGCCACATCAGTAAGGAAAGAAAAATGTTTTGAAGGAAAGCACTAAAGTATTCAAAAAAACCTCTGACAAGAATAGTAATATTCATAAAGGGAAAATATCAGTTAACTCATTATATAATTCTGTGGCTGAAAATCTTTGATAGAAAATGTCCTTTTTTACTAAATGTAGTCTGTGATTCTGTTATTCATTTGAATTAGTCTTAGCAAGTCTTGTAGTTTTTTTTCCTTGCTTTTAAAATTGATAAAAGAAGATTTATTTGTGAAAACCAGAGGTTGGGATTAATTGTTCCATTTAATTAATCAGATATTTAAGGTTTGGTATAACCTAATCTGCAAAGAAAATTTTTTTATCTGTTAAATTTCCTGATGTAAAATACCTCTTGCACTTTTGTTAACAGTTGTCAGATAAAGGAGGGTAGTTTCTTACCCATGACATTTATAAAATACTAATTCTGCCCTCTTATTTTATATAAAATTCATTTATGTTTACTTAGTACAGAGTTTGTACTCATTTATAATACTAAGTAGAAATAAATAAAATGGGTAAGAAACTTGTTATTCTATCATTTACTCTATAAATTATGTAGAAATGGATCAAACAAGTGAAATGAAAATATTTACTATTGAACATACTTTTAATTTTTTTGTTTAACTCATAAACAACATACTCAAAGAAAAGTAGAAAGAGGAAAGAGAATTGGAAAGGTAGTTGGAAGACAAAATGATTTCTTGGGTCAGATTTTTGTTGTATATATAAAATGTAAATTGAGAAATGCAGGGGCTTATAATGGCTTGAATTCCAGGAGTCTCTCCCTCTTTTTGCTGAGCCCTGTGTGTTTAAGGGACTTGCTGGCTTTTTGTGGTGTCTAGAAGTTGCTAAATGAGTTAAAAAAAACTGTAAAAACCTTACACCAAACCATCTTGCTTATTTGCAAGGATCAAGGAAGGATTTTGTTTGTTTATTTTTCTGAGAGATGGATTGAAAGATTTTGAAAGGCAGTCAGAAGGGTTTGGAGTACTGAGGAGATCCTTGATAGCTGATAGTTCAAGAAAATGCTTCATCAAACAGGGCTGGCAGGCATCTCTTCACTCCTTTGAACCTTCAGTGTTGATAAGGAGGTTTTAAAAGTTGTTATTTGTAGGAAAATTTGATTTTCATGTATCTGATTTATAAGTAGGGGATTTTCAGTATGGAACACATAATAGTAAATGACTGGGTCTTTATTTGAACGAAGGACTAACATCAAATTCATTAAGATCTGCCTCTCAGCAATTTTGTTCACAAATCCAATGGAAAAAAATAATCTCTGGAGTCACTTAGAAAACTGTCAGTAGTAGATTGCACGTGTATGTGTGAAACCAGCAGACTATTCATTGGAACTTTGTAATTGATGATCAAATATTTTGAAAGATCTTGTTAGTAGCAATCCAAGTAGAAATGGAGAAAAAGATGATGTGTCTGTATTTCACCAGCAAGGCAGATTGTGACTTTACAGAGCATTAAGATGTTTCAAGTTCTAAGTTTTTTCTTGGGTGAAGAAAATGACTGAATCCTGGAATACTTCACCGAAGGCTGCTTTTGTCAAACAGAGAAGAAACAAGAGAAGGCTGACCTCTCTCTTTGCTTACAGAAAGTTTTATATTTTCTAGGATTATATATTTAGAACACTTTATACAACAGGCCAGGCACTAACATTATGAAGTCACCAAGTGTACATGTATAGCGCTTCCAGACAACAGCAAGAGGTGGACTAAAGTTTTTTTGGAGACCAAATCAGTAATTGGAAACTGACCTTTCCCTCTCTCACTCCCTTTCCCTCCTAGACAATGGCAGAGGGTCTGAGGGTTGGAGGCAGAAACCCTCAAACAAACTGCTGTTATCTGATAGAAATAACCAGAAAAGATACAATTTTGTCTGGTAACTTACAAACCTAACATACTTAAGTCATTTAGTCACTTACTTCTTCCATCACACTCTTATCTCTGTTTTATTATGCTTTATCTTTTTCACAAGCCATTCTGGGTCTAAGTCTGTAACATACTTCCCTTGTTTTAACAAGATAATTCTTTTTCTGCAAATACCTGCATAGGGCATCTTGTCCTTCTATGTGACAATACTTACAAAAAAAATTTTTTTTCCTTAGAAGACCATGCTAAATAGATCCATAAAATTTAAGCTGAAGCCTTCTCATCTACTTGCTGAACACATGTATTTAATCTACAAGACGACCAGAACCTGGGATGTGAATAGCAAAGCAGAATTTGACCTTCATTTTTTTTGTGAGTATGACCTAGAGGAGAATTTTTTATCTCTGCATTAAAAGCATATAAAAATGTAAACTGGAATTGGTGCTATTGATTTGGTTCTGGTATTTGTTTCTTTGCACACCTACTACGGTATCCATGACTTTTGGGATTTTCAGAACAGCGTGTTTTTTACTTAAAGAGGTGAGTGTGGGAGAACTGCAGTGAGCTGTGGTTGGTTATTTCCATTATGCTTCGAGGTCTTTGCTGTCACTGAGGTTAAACTGAGAGGTCCAAGTTAGAGTACCTATCTGTTAAACTTTGCATGACACAAAAAGTATCACTCAACCTGTGAGAAAACCAAAAATTGATTCTAAGAGGGAAAGAAATCCAAATTCAAAGTGAATAACCAATGCTAGGGCAAGGAGAAAAGTATATCTGTAGCTGGTGGCAGTATAGGTAAGAAAGGGCCTTGAACAGATCTGGGTAAAACAATTTTGAGGAAATAGCAGTACCTTTCACCGATAACAGTACAGAAACAAAAGTCTTTGAGGATGGACTGCTTCTGAGATAATGATTGAAGGGAAGGCCTGCCTCAAAGCTGTGAAAGTCCTTTTGTTTTTCAAGCAGTGTGTGATCTTTCAAACCACTGCTCTGATGAGTTGGGAAGGACTGACTGCTGAGATTGACTTTACTGGCACTTGGTGAACTCCCACTCCAGGGTTCAGCAGTGAATCTTCCTTCACTATCTCAAGGGCATACCTAATTTACACAATCTATCTCCTTCTGTACAACTTACATTGGAGTCAATCGGAGCTGTGTGCCTGAAGTGAAGGGCAGAATTTGGCTCAGAGAGAGTATAACAGCTTCAGTGCTTTGCCAAATGAAATACATTTAGAGTCTGACATGCACAGTTGGACGTGGTAAGTAAAAAATCAGTTTTACTGGATACAAGGCTTCACTGACTAGTGCTACTTCCCTCTTATCATTGTTAAAAGATGTGCTTTATAAGAAAAACGGTGCTAGATCAAACCAGAGACTTATCTTACCTACTGTTCATGGAGTGATACTTTATGTAGCTCCTTAGTTTCCAGTGCTTCGTAGCTAAAGACTTTCTGTGTGAGAGGCTGCATTTTTTATTTAGCTCTGCATCAATTATAATAAAAGTTGTGCCAAGGTTAATTGATTTCTTTGTCACCGTTCCTTGAAACACAATTCTTTTAACTCATTCCAAATAATTTTCCCAAATTCAGCAGCAGTAGCAACACTGTTGACTGATAAGATCTATACCTCATTTAAAATAGATATTCAGCTTATCTAGTCACTGCTGAACAACAAGTATTTTACTGCTAAGTCCCAGTATATTAGATCACCAGTGTCAGGAACATGGCTTCTAATATGGCTTTTTCTTGTGAGGTTCCTCTCATAATAAGCTGTTCTGAACTCTTAAATGACTGCCTTGTGCAAGTAGCCTTTTAGTCTCTTCTGTCTTTACCACTGTTACATATAGGTAATTCCTACGGGATCATCTCTTCTCATAGTTACAAATTTTAATTGAACAAAATTGTACATATGGACCAGAACTCGGCTATCCAAAGACTTTTACATTCTACAGGAGTCTTCCATGGGAACCATTAGTTGCGGCTGTTTGTTCTTCCCTAAAAACACAGTGGCTTACTGCTATTTCCCTAAACAAGCATCTGTAGAAAAAAAATACAGTGCTTTTCAATGTTAACTACATATCCCTAAAGCGATCTGGGTTTGTTTCTGGGTTGGATTTTTTCAAAGCTTTTGCTGTGTTTTGGTTTTCTCTGTGAGGCTTCTGCTTCTTTTCCTTAGTGGTTTTTATCTTTGCTTGAAAATTTATAGTTCCGTCCTCTGGTGAGAAAATCCAAATGAGAAAACCCCTTCACTAGAAATTATTTTCACTGAAATTACCAATTCATTCAGTCTCCTTAAAACAGCCAGTCTGCACACCAGCAAGGAATCTGGTCTCTTTGACCCAGTAAAATTTAAGACTTCTATTGATTGTTTCCTTTAAAGCAACAAGGTAAAAAACTTTGTTTTTTAATTTTGTAGTAGTTTACAATACTTCTGTGCAGTACAACATACAAGGCCAGATTATTTTTCTTTAAAATTATGTCAGGACTTTGTACAATGTTGCCAGGAAGCACTTCTTTTCTAGCTAGATGTTTCAAGGATGGAACTGTCAAAAATTTCAGAGATGCAAAAGAGATTGATATAAAAAATGAAGGTGAAAATGTTTTGGTTAAAACAATGGAAGATATTTGGGATTCTTTTCCCCCTCAATATGTGGATTTTAATAACTACTGTTTGTTGTTAATTACAGAACATACTGCACCTTCTAAAAAACACATCAGAGGAGAATCAAGTTCATTTGTTATATTCCCCTTTGGATATGGTTCCCATACACACAATATTTAGACTAAATCCTGACTGCTTTTTTTTCATTGATATTTTAGGGAGGCAGGCTGGAGGGAGTGGAGACTGAATTATGCTCATAAACTAAAATGCCACAGTGTACATGTCTGTGAAGTTAGGTGCCTTGAATGGACCAAAGATGTGTAACTCATATGCATTTCTTTGAACAATCAAATCTTAGTATTTGATGCTGAAAGCCTGCTTTTATGTCAGAAAGTTTGCAGAGCCTGGAAGAAGGAGAGAAACACCCGTAAGGTTAGAACGTTATGTAAGGTAGTGTCTATCACCCAGGAGGATCTTAAAATATTGTATGCAGCATCTGAAATATTTCCATATGAGATTACATTATATGATGAACAACTATTAGTTAGATGGGCCACAGCTGGTACTTTACAACCTGTACATGTAATAAAGGGAAAGCTACCTATATGGAACAGAAATGAAATAATCAAAAGCCTGTGTTTGAATAACTAAACAGCACAAAGTTATTGCAATCCAAGAATATTTTAATTAATTAGAACCAATCAAAAAACCTTAGGTAAAATATAATTAATTTTATATAAGTTTCAAGGGTTCTTAATAGGATAAATCTCTTGTGTGAAATATTTTGGTAATGACTATCATAAAGGAGACTACTTTAAAGTGTAATAATGTGTTCTGAAAGAGTCTGCTTTTCTGTGTCATTTAGGAGGAAGATGTCATTATACTTGATGGTGTATTCATTGTGCCTGACTTAATTAGCTGTATTTGACCCTGTATGCCAATATTTCCACAGTACCTTCCTGCAACATCACTGTGGTTGTCCTTAAGATATTTTATAGAGATATACTGTTATCTCACTCTTCTTTTTTCTTCTTTTTTTTTTCTTTTTCATTTCTTGACATGCTGAATATATCAGAAACAGGCTGAACTGACGAAAAAATCTGAGATAAAATCTGAGATAGACATCTAAGAGCCTTTTACTTTTGTAAATTTTGCATGTGGCCACCCACAGAACAGGGGTTTTTTGGTGTGGTGTTTTTTTTTTTTTTAATTTATTTATTCTTATTTCTGTCTTCTGACGTATTTCCAAAGTTATGACTGTCTGGAACACCAGAATTCCCATTAGTGAGTAAAGTTAGGGAGTATCTGCTAAGATTTGATATGTTCATTTTCCAGAGTTATTACTGAACATGTGTGATGTGAGAACATTGAGATCCTCTGCCATTCATTACAGGTACGTACCTTCATTTAAAATGATTTGTTAAAAATACCATAAAGTTCATTATGTTCAATAGTTAGCCATTAACTATGGCTAACTATTCTCATTAATTTTGAAAATGCATGTAATTTATATTGGTATTGAATACACCCTAATGCATGGAAAGGTCTGATTGCACAGTGAAGGAGCAGATTGTCTTTTCCTTAAAGGTGCTTGCCACCTGAAAATACAAAAGATATGTAAGGTGAGGGCGTATACCAGAAATGAAGGGCTCACCACACAGCAGGAGAGTGGGGATGAGAGAGGTTGAGTCACAGGGGAGGAATGAGCAACAGCCTGTCAGGAAACACCCTGCGAGTTCCAAACATTTTTACTTTGTTTGATAAGGGTTTGGGTAGGTGGAGATCAGTTAAACGGGACAAAGAAAAGGCAGGGAAAGGGAGACAAGGGCATTTCAGGATGTGAAGAAGAAAGGAGGGAGCAGGCATGCGATGAAGATGAGGGTAGAGAAAGGGAGAAGTGTGGGGGCGAGATGAGTTGCAACAATCAGCAGTGAGAATGGATAATTAAAAATCATGGCTGTCTGTCAGACCTCAAGCCTCTTTTACCTTTGCTGTGTCAGCTTCATTGTCAGACTGGATCCTCCCTGTAGTCTCTTTCTCATTCCAGGCTGCTCCTGTCATTGTTTAACACAGTTGTGCATGAACAGTGCATGCAGACTGAAGCCATAAAATTATACAGTGCACTTAATTGAAAGATTGAAAAATTACTTTACAGCGACAGACTACATAATGGTTGACAGTTAGGGACTGATCTTAGACAACTGTACTCAGTGAGTGTAATTTAATGTTGTAACTTTCACATATGAAACCAATGATTTTTCCTTTGGCAGAGGGAAATTGTTCTTACACCACATTAACTTTTAGGGCTGGAAAGGGAACTTCTGCCTTTACCCATCCCTCTTAAAGATTCAGATAGCTAACAAGATTTGTTACTTATGCTTGAGATTAAAAGGCTGAATCTCAAAAATGGTCTATGTCTGTGTATATTTCCTTAAGTCAAATGATATATTAAATTTCCTTAATATTGAAATGTTTTGCTTGTGTGCTGAGAATTTTTATTTTTTATTTCAGAAATGATAGTATATAATGGTAAATAAATTTTCTGTTGAGAAATCCTAGATCAGCTCCAAGTCTTTCATCACTGCCACCCTTCCTTTCTCAGGGAAACAAAACACAACTAAGGTCCAATTTTATCTTTCCTCCTTGGTCACCATAACCTCTTTGAATAGGGAAGCTTATTTTTACTGAAAAGCTATGTTAAACCAGAAGAGTTTGAAATGGAGGGGCTCTGTATTCCCTAATTTCTTCAATAAAATATTATGAAAACAGCAAAGTAGATCCAAACAGCATCTAAATTGTTTGAATAGTGACACATATCATGGCTGTGTAGGCTGCATGCCTGGTTATTTAAGTTCAGTTACTGGCTGCCAGAATTACACTCAAGGGACCCCAGCATCTTCAATCCATAATCTCATTTTCCAGTCAAAATTCAGAAAAAAATCCACCCTAAAAATACAGGAAACCCAAACAAACCATTCTCTGTATGAAGCCAAGTTTTTTTTCAATTCAATAAATTCAGGCCTTCTATCCATAAGCTCAGCACTTGCATTGTCAGCACTTACTCTTTTAGGGGGAATTAGGAAAACAAAACATCAATGGAAAATCAAGCTGATTTCAATATTGTTCAACAAAGCAGGAATCAACTGACACTGTAGGAACTTCTTATCCCATTTTCTCTGAACAGCAGGGTAGGAGCACTTCTGGTATTAAGATATTTCATTTTTTCTAAAAATTACACTGAAGACTGCAGTTTGGTGTCATTTATAAATATTTGATTTTCATAATTGTTTCCATAGAATAGGGAGACAGAACCCACTAGAATTCCTTATGTGTTGAATATTCTTACTACTGAAGTCTCACTTTCAGCATGTAGTGTCAAACTTGCATCTCTTGATCACATATGCTGAATCTCTCACAGTGGAATAATTTTTATAATTTATTTTTCAAACAGCTTCTCTCATGGAAGTACAGCTAATGGCACATTATTTGCAGCCTCTGTGTGGTAACACTTCGTTCAAACTAACACCTCTACCCATAGCTCATTAAAGCAGCACTTACCTACCTTCAACACAAAGGGAATAGTTGTAGGATGAGCACTGGGTGTCTGATCTTCTTTTACACAGATTATCCTTTTTTTTTGCCCTGCTCTAGGCATTGCATGAGTGAACTTATTCCTGAAATACTGTAGCAAGAAATCTCTTCTTCTCTCTTATTAAACTGTCAAAAAACATATCTGAGAACCAGATATTTCACTGCAGTGTATTAGGAAATTTAGGAGATCATATAGAAATTCTCACAATAAAAAAGTTCAAATGTTCATCTTCTACCAACTTACAAATTACAGTTTCTGTAAGCATTACTTTTTCAGCTTTGTAGAAGTAAAACCTTTTCATTAATTAAAAACATGAGTATTAAAAATGAATACATTTACTGTAAAAATAGAATTCTGTATCTGATGTAATGAAATGTGATCATATTGTCAAAACCCCTCCTTTCTTTTTTAACACAAAGTGCTATCTTTGAAGATGTAACTTTGAACATCTCTGGTTTGCTTTTACTTTCCTTTTCCATCCATAGCTTTACAAAACGCAACCACCGAGTCTCAGAGAGTGAAGCAGAATCTCATTTCTGTGGAATGAAGAGGCATCTCATTTCGGGAGTCAGGCAACACTTACCAGACATATTGGGTGAGTCTTTTGAAGAGTCTAGTTGGTGATATCAGGCTTGGATCTCAAATAGTTAGATGCTTACTTTGATTAGGGACTTACTCTACCGCCATTGAATAAATAAATTAATACAGATGTTGTTGATGACATAAATACCTAAATAAATTGAAGTCTTCTGCATTATACATACAGATCCATGAACTAAGAGTCCTGGTGGGATGAGGCTGGCACAAGGAGGCAGCTACAGAAGGAGATACACCTCCTTTTCAGGTGCAAACAGTTAAATAACTGCAGCACCATCTGTATTCTCCTGACTAATTATTCTGACTTCCCTCCTGAGTTAAATAACACTCCAAGGAAAACAAGCAGGAAACCTAAATGTCCCATCCTCATTTCTCAGTGAAGTGAATTTCTCAGTGAAGTGAATACTTAGATCTATAGGCTTGCCTGACTGCTATGATAGGACTCCTTTCTAACTGAACCAGCAGAAAAACTTAGTCCAGCCTCTAGCTGTGCCTGCATTTGTGAGAGAAATCAACCTCCATCCTGGTGATAGAAAGCATCATGAAGGAGAACAGTGAACAATGCTAAGTCATTCACAGTCCTACATTTCTGATACACATTATTATTTGTTAGTGCAGTAGTACCTTGGAGCTCCATCTAAGAATTGCCAACAGCTCAAAAATCACTATATGGGTTGTCACAGACAGCCATAAGAAAACACAGCTCATACCCTAAGTACGTTACATTTAAAAAGGATGTCAAATACTGAGAAGACAACTGGGACCTGAAGCCAAGAGAGCTTTGTGATAGCACACATCACAAATCTGTGGCAGAGTCATGAATACACCACTGTTGCAGCATGTTGACTTGTATTTAATAATATAATTAATTTTTTTACTATTTGTGTTAGAGATACAGTTACGGCAACAAAAGCACAAAAGCAACTATTACAATACCTATTACTTGAATGGTCATGTGTCTCCTAGAATCTACAGTTGTAATTTGGGTTAGATCTAAAACTAGATTTGGTGTTAAATACAGCACAGATGAGCATTGTAGTGGACATCTTTTTGGCATCTGAAAGAAGATCAGTGAATACCTTTTTGGCACCTAAAAGAACATCAGGTGCAATTTGAAACCATGAGGTGAATATTTAATCTCCACTTAAAAAAATTAGGAGCAAAGAGTAGAGAATTAATGTCGGTTTTCTCCTTGGGAAGATGTATCAAGTGAAAACCCTTAGGGGTCTCTCCTAGATCATGGATCTTTCAACATAGCCATAATTATCTGGACAGAGAGCAACTAACAGAAAAATGGAGCTTGCTAAGAGTCATAAATTATTAAACACAACAAGAAAAAGAAGTATCTCACTGAACTGACTGAATGGGCAATTGAGTAGCAAGTTAAAACCAATACAATAAAGCTGAAAATGGTATAGGGAAGGATGACAGCAATGATTAAAGGTGTGGAATGACCTCAAAACAACAGGTAACTCAATAGACTAGGACTGTTCAGTTTGAGAAAGAAATTGTTTTAGTGGAATATGAATGATTTCTGGAAAAAATTGTTTGCACAGAAAACTTGTCTTGGAAAACAATTATTTTCTGTTTATACTAATGCAAGAACTAGGGGGAAACAAATGAACCTGGCAGGGGTTATGTTGAAAATGAAAAAAAGAGATTTCCTCCATGGTAGACAAGCTGTGGAACTCTGCACCTGAAGTTATTGTGGATATTGAAAGATTATCCGGGTTCAGAAAAGTGATTAAGCATGTGGAGAAAATTACCCATAGTATTCCACATGAAGTTGTGAGTTGTCTCAGGAAGGCTGTCTTTTGCAAGTTTATGGAGGAGGAGAAAGTCAATAAGGGAACTATCTATATTCTAGTCCTGTTCTCTAGGCACCTGCTGTTGACCAGTTGAATATAATACCGCAAAAGGTGGATGGTTTTTTTCCCTGCCCCTTTACAGCTGTTTTTAGGATATTATAGGCAAAGAATGGGCACAATTAGGTCTGCCATTATAACTCTTAACAGGTCACATGTTGAGTAAGAGACCATCTAAACCAGCCATACAGTGGTAAAAACCCCATCTGACCTCAGTAGTAGCACAGTGTTTGAGTATGCAGTGGTGCTTTGACTGGGAAGATGATGGACCTTAGCAGGAAACACTCAGAATCAAAAAGCATCAGGTCTCAAAGCATAATTAGGTAGGAAGCTCTTATCAGGTAATCTTTTGCTTTGAACAGATTGAAAAATCTAACTCGGGCAATCTGGCTGCTTTTATCTCACCAAGCAGCAAAACAAGGACAAAGGCAGGATCAGCGGAGTTCATTCTTGCATCATGTGGCTCAGAAAATGAGCTTGGTCTCACTGGAGTCTCACTGGAGACTGATTTGAGATCATGTGATTGTCCTGGAGTGGAAGTGTTGCATGAGCAGGTTTTGGAATCGGTAACATAGGCCCTTTAGGAATCTTTTGTGGTGTGTAGTCCCCTCCAGAGCAATTGGATTCTCTTCATCTGTCACATTAACATTGCAGATTTGAAATTAAAATAATAATGAATAAAAAATTCAGGCTTGATTTAAAATTAGAAAGAAAGAAAAAGCATTCCACTTCATTAAATCACCTTGCAATATATTTGGCAGCTTTTACAGGAAGTTTACAGAATGAAAAAAGAAAGGAAGAAAGGAAGGAGGGAAGGAAGGAAGGAAGAAAGAAAGAAAGAAAAACAAAAAAGAAAAGAAAAAAGAAAAAAGAAAAGAAAAGAAAAAAGAAAGGAAAAAAGAAAAGAAAAGAAAAGAAAAGAAAAGAAAAGAAAAGAAAAGAAAAGAAAAGAAAAGAAAAGAAAA
>NW_016690237.1:3161598-3281570 GCF_001604755.1 Lepidothrix coronata | reverse complement strand
AAGAAAAGAAAAGAAAAGAAAAGAAAAGAAAAGAAAAGAAAAGAAAAGAAAAGAAAAGAAAAGAAAAGAAAAGGATCTAATGAAGTTTATGAGTGTTTTTACAAACTGTTATTCTCCCTCCTCCAAATCTCTAGCATCGCAGGTGAAGCATTGTGTGGCTGGTATCTTGACTTACCATTCGCTTTCAGGCTCTGCAGGGAGTGTCAGACCATCAGCACTGATGTTCAGAGCAAAGCTGTGAAAACAAACCGCAGCAGATTAGTTGGGCTGATGACCAGGTTATTTAGTGCTAACGACTTTGTGTGCCCTTACATCTCAACCAAACAATTACTATTTTCCATTCTTCTATTTGTGCATGCACTTATCAAGAAAAACAGTGTTTGCAAGGGGACATTTTATTAAATAGGGTGATTAATTTAAGAAGTGTTTCTTTGGCTCTAGAATGCCAGTATATTCTACTCTTTAATTAAGAAGGTAAACAACACAAAAGACAAATATCAAAATGCTAGTTATCTGAAGTACTGGTTTGTCTGAAAGAGAAATTAAAGGCAGTTGTAGAAGTGTTGGAGCCTGATTCTGTCATTTTGAACAATTACTCTTATAGTAATAGCTTGGTTGTTTACTGTAAGGTCACTCAAAAAGTGAGCGTCATTTCGTGAAAAGTAGTATTGTTGTATAGCCTTTAAAATTAAGATATAAAAAAAATGAGGTAGATACTTCAAAGCTGAACATTTTCCCCTCCATTTATTTTTTTCTCACCTTCCAGAAATGTTTAAAATGATTTGTCAGCTTGATTTGTCCCCTTTTATAACTTAATATGTTTGTGGTTAGAAGTAATGGCAGATGAATGTAGAGTAGTCATTTCCAGGGTGAAATCACTGGGAATTAAAGAATTGTTACACAGTTTTTATTAAAGGCACCAGAGATCATGTTCCCTTAAAAGAGAACACTATGCAATGTGATTTGAAAATCACTTTCATTTTTTTTTTGGACATTTTAGAACTACAGCACTTTCTAAAGGGTTGTCATTTGTTCTTAAGAATTGAGATTGAGCATCCACTTTTTATTTAGCGCAGCAGCAGAAAACATTGAGCTTGCCCTGGCTTTGTTGTGAATGAGTAGATGCTGTCAAGTTACTAATGCTTCAAGAAATTCTCTGAGTTATTTATTCTGGTTTTGCTGCTTTAAGGCTTATGCTCTTTGTATTTTTTTTCCCCTGACGTTTCTGTTGAATTGTATACAGACAGTACTTTCTCATAACTATCCATGAAAAACCTTGGCTTATATCATTATTAATTGCTCTCAGGAACAGTGTGATTTGCTATTCCCACACACATATATGCTACAATGTTAATATTTGTGACAAGCCTGACCCAAGATTAATAATTTGCATCTTGTCCAAGTGATTGATTTCAAGCTACCTTGAAGAATGAAGAAGAAAATAAAATCCTATCAAATGCTTATCTCAAACTCTGTACAAATGGTAGGTTTGTCTTCTCTGTGCAGAAAAATTGGCATAACAAATTGCAAAAAGATCCATAAGAGATGTGTACCAGCACTAGAGATTCCATTTTATCCTTTTCCCATTTTGAAGAATTAATTTTAATCTTTTGAACAGAGTATGCAAACAGGAAGGAGAGATTTCAACAGGAAGAAAGGCGCTAAAGAAGTATACTGAAATCCATTCCTAGGCTGCATAAATATCACTGTGGTTAATTCCTCCATTTTTTTAGACATTCCTCACTCAAGTTATTTTTACTCATCAAATTTACACTTCATACTTTTAAAGAAAGGTTGAATAAAAGACTCTTGCTCAAGGCTATCTTAATGAACCTGAGATACAAAGTCTAATTTTGAAAGGTAGATACTTTGACAGCACTTACAAAGCCAATCCCTTACACACAGTCCTAGCTCAAAGCAAATTCTCCAGGAATAACTTGTTTATTGTTTATATGAAAACTCACTTCAAACTATTACTCCTGGGGTGGAGAGTAGCTGAAATAGGAAGAGCATGCATTAGTTTTCTCTCTTTCCAGTGAGATTATCTCAAAGATATTTCTCCCCTTCTCCTTCTTTGCCCTTTTCACATAAAGCAGAACTAAGCACAGCTGTTTGGGAGCAGGAAAGGTGAAACTCCATCTTTATGCAAATCTTTACCTTTTCAGTAAACTAATTCACTTGAATCAATGCTAAACTCATGCAGACACTCTTATTTAGCTTAGAACCATGTGATTTGCAACTGTCTTTATCAGACTGGAACAAGTGTATCTGCATAGCCTCTTAGTCCTCTTTAAGAAGGCAGGTTTTAAATCATCAGCAAATCCTGAGCCTTACAAAACTCAAAGAGAACCAGCATGCTCCATATTCTTTTCTCTCACACTAAAAATCTGCCAAATGAGTGAGGGAATGTCTGTTATTGCTTGTAGAGTCTACTGGAGTGGAGTGGTCTCAGTGGACTGTGAAGTCTGTGTCTTTTAAAGGTAAATTTGCAGAATATTAGATTAGAGTCTGAATTTCAGCTTTACCATAAGTAAGTTTCATGAAGTTTCTCTGTCTATATGATTAGAAATTACATTACTAGGTGGTTTTAGGAACTCTTTCCTTATCTCCAGCTCTATTGGAGAATGTATCACAAATGCAGTAACTCTATCAAAGCAAAACACATGCTTTAAATATTCTGGATGATGTCTGGGGCACCAGCACACAGCTAGGTGAAGAAACAGTTCCTCCCTCACAACAGGGACTTTCCTCTTGCTCTACAGTTGGCCTAAAAAGAGGAATACTGTGGAGATGAAAAAACATTTCCATCTGCTAGCTCATTATTTTTGGCTGTGTGGAAGTAAGTTTGTTGGGAAACACAGAAGGACGCTCAATCTATGGCTCACCCACCCCAGCCAGCCATGCCTCCTGGCTCTTCATGGGCAGTTGATGGTCCAGGAAAAACTCTGCTTTTGACTGCCATCTTTTCAGGAGCCTAATGGTGTCTCCTCCAACATTTTAAACTGAGGCTTTTTATGATGTAAATTCACAACCTGCTTTGTTCCTCTTCATTAAGGCAGTCTTCAGGAGGTTTTTACATTAGAGCACTAGGACTTTAATGACTTCTTTGTTTTTGAGGAACCATTTTCTTCCTCTGATGCTCAGACTGATTGGCTCTCTAAGGGAGGGACTGTGTGACTGCTCATGCTCTATCATAAGGCAAGAGATTTGGTTTTCTAGATGGGTATGTTCTTTATTGCTGCTCAAGGGGCAGTCTTACATGTCAGCTGTCCAAATAACCTCTCTCATATAAAACATGAGAGAATTATCAAATCTCTCTGCCACACTGCCCTGGAAGTGGCAACTGTTAAGTTATGAAGATGGGGAGAGGGGTTGAGTTTCTGCCCACGTATTATGAGAAGCATAATAGATAGGTAACAGTGCCAAGATCCCACCAAATCTTGTATGGAACTTTTCCACCTCTTCAAGTGACTTTGCACATGAGCAATCTCTTCTGGTGTTGAAGCCTTTCTGCCATCTGTGTCAATTAGGTCTCTTGTATTTACATCAAAGATTGACTGAGACAACTGTATGCACAAGCCAACTCAACGTTCTATCTCTTCTGGAAACACCTGTGGTTTGTCCAAACTCAGGGGAAAATGTGTGAACTGTACTGATTTGGGTGGGGCAATTGCTAAGCTGTTTTTTCAGTCCTGGGAGAAGAAGTTGGAGCAAGGTATCAAGAAAGTAGGCTGGCATGGAGTAAGGACATCCATGTAAGTTAAATAGAATGCTTCTAAAAGAGAGATTGAGGAAATATTGCTGTCAGTTGCTATCAGAGAGAACTGGGAAAAAAAACCTGA
Organism: Lepidothrix coronata; assembly: GCF_001604755.1. Classification (NCBI taxonomy): domain Eukaryota; kingdom Metazoa; phylum Chordata; class Aves; order Passeriformes; family Pipridae; genus Lepidothrix; species Lepidothrix coronata. The sequence goes on along the minus strand of NW_016690237.1, from coordinate 3,277,728 downwards.
GCATGTATCCCGATTGCAGTCACTGTACAGTCTTACAGGTGGCAGATTTATATGACTGAGGAATCATCAGAGCATTGTGAGATATATCCCAGGAAACAAATGTGGATAAACACAATAAAGACCTCAGATCATTCTGGAGGAAACCCAAAATAAAATAGAACAGGCAAGACTTCCTGAATGTCTCAACATTTGTAAAGGGCCTCTAAGTGCTTCTTTAGGGTTATGGCAATGCTAGGAGTCTTGCTTGAAGAGGACTAGGGCTGTTCTCCTGTTAATTCCTGTCTGGAACATTTTCATGCATTAAACCCAGGAAGACATTTTGCAAGTAAGGTAGTGAACATATGCCTTTCTGAGGCAGAGCTATGTCTTGGGGAGTAAAAATGTGTGTATGTGCACGTTTATGTCAAGTTGGCTGGAGTCATTATAGCTCTGTGATGCCTATCTCTAAACACCTCTTCTGGATTGTGTCAAACACTAATGAAAAAAGATAAAATAGTCTGTCTGAGGAACACATGTGAGACTGCTCACAGATTTGGCTGAATTTTGCTGATGATTATTGGGACGTGTGCAGGAAAAAGAAGAGTACAATAGAAAGAGCAAAGGTGTTTGCGGGAATTGTCATTCAAACCAGATTCCCCATTGACATAGCAGATATGCAGTTCTGCTATAATGAGGAAATTAAGCCAATAAGGAATGCATTCTCTCAGAGGGCTACAACACAAGCTTGTTTAGAATTGCTGTTAAATTGTGGTACACTTCACAAAGAAATAGATGTGAACATTTCAGAAAGCAGTCATCAAGCACCTTGTTGTTTGCCAAGAAAAATAGGCAATTATGAACATTATGTCCAACTATGCATCATATCGACTCCAGTCAAAACCATTTAAATCCAGTCAAGCATTGCTTTCACACGTAAAACCGTACCCAATGCTTGATTATACCTCAGCATACCAGGTATGCAGCCTAGGATGTTGGCCAATAAAAATATTCCATTGTCTAGGAATTTTAATCCTTGCATCTATATTTATAAATGTCATAAATTTGATTGCAAAAGATTGCAATTATCAAACCCTTGCTGTTTTCACTTTTCTGTCCAAATTTGTTAAAAAGCCTTTAAAATCAAAAGCAAATAAATAAACAAAGTTTGATGAAAAGGGGCACTGTCAAGCTTTTAAGTGAAAAAACTGGACACAGAAAATAACTTAGCTTTTCTACAGTCCTTTACCCCTCCCCAGGTGATCCTGCCTCTCAGCAAAGTAAAATTATTACATGGAGAAAATGGTTTAGACTGCACATACCCAGACTGAGAAAAAATTGCTTCAATATAGATATATTAAAAACAAACAAACAAAAAAAAGCCTTTCAGGCACTTTTGTGGTCTCACAGAAACAATGAATTCTATTCCTCCTACTGCTCTGCTGAGGTAACTAATTAGCTTTTTCCCCCTCCCTTATAAAAGCCCTTTATATTGGAGACTTATTCTAAAAATGTGTCACTAGCTGGTATGCAAGCATCAGGTCGTCTCAGCAAGTGTCAGTAGCACTGGGAGTCTTAGCACAGTAGAGCAACCTGTGCTTTAACATTATGTCAATTTGACCTGCTGTGAGCATGCTATTGAATTTACAGCTCTGACAGACTAATTGAAGGAGGGCACTCCATACTTACAGGAACTAGAACTGAGTCACTATTAGTAAACCCAGGAATTTTCTGCTTCCTAAAACAGCTGCTCAGGGATTCAGCCTTCTGGGTCTATGCTGCTCAGCCATCCACTGGATGAGTATTTCCTTTCACCTTCTCCATCCTAATTTGCGCTTTTTTTCCTAGCACAGCTTTCAGTGGGAGACACTTGCCTGATTTCATTACAAACATGACGGCTAAAATATCGCTGTCAAAAATCTTCCCAAGAACAATGTTGCTGTCAAACACTCCAGACAAACTGTGTGGTTAAATGCTTAACTCTTGAGTACAATGACCACAGCTTAACTGAAAGTAAGATTTTATCACTACTGGTATTAAAAATGGCATGTACAATCCTAAACAGGAAAATGGAGGGATCAAGTAGCTTTGGTCTGTCACTTCATGACCAGACATTCCAGGAATCTTTGAGAGACCTTTAGCCAGTGAAAAGACATGTACAGTAGCTGACAAAAAGTATTTTTTCGGATACTATCAAAGGTGAATCTGCACAGAGGGAGTTGATTTCATTTTATTGCAGCCAGTTTTGGAACGTACATGCCAGAAACAGGAATGTTTCCTTCATTTAGCCTGATTTATCATTACAAGAACTAACAGAGCTCCTTCATAAACTACTGGAGCTCAGCTCTGGCACAGGTTCAGCAAAGTTACACAACTTACTTAACACCACAAAGAATATAATGCCTCTATTTACCCCTCAAATAATGCCCACCGTTTTTCACAGCATTGTACCAAAATTCATTAATGAATTCTGACAACATATAGGGACAAAAGGTATTTCTTTTTCCCAGCAGAATAAAGAGAATAGGAACTATATTTTGAAAGCCAACCATGACCCCAAAAGTTCAGGTAGGTACCTAAGATACAGTATAGACTCTAAGCTGAATTTCTTGAAAGGAGTGGTAGGCACCTAAATACCTTTGCAGTGTGCTGTCAATAGACAGCTGGATTCTTAGGCAAAGATTTAGGCATGAGGCACTCCCTCTTCACACCCACCTGTTGAATGACTTACACCTCTACCTAATTTGGATGAGCACTATTCCTTTCTCCCCTTAGGGCCCAAGAGAATTTCCCTGGTTATTTGCCCTGTGTAGGAGCTCCACCTTCAAACATCTGTGGTCTAGCCTTTTTCTGTAAGACTCTTTTGCTCTGGGTGCAGGGTAAATTGATATCAAATTGGAACCTGGGTTAAATAGGTACTGTTGGCCACCTTTCACGTGCTTTTTGTATATTGTGTGTGTGTGCAAGGGGAATGTTGGTTTTATGCAAACAGTTATAATGTAATCCAATGCGTCAGTGCTCCATGACTTTCTTGCATTTAGCCTTGTTTCGCCCTCCATGCTTGACTCTGGTAACCTCACTATTTTTCTCCTTATCTTTATGCAGTAGCTGAGTATTTGCACTCAGAAAGATATCAAGGTACCTAAAAATTAAAGTTGTCTAAGTGCTTTTGATTTTAGCAGGAATTAGAAAACTAATTAAGAAAAGGATATTTGACTATGTTTGTAGATCTGAGCGTTGACAAATGGTTAACAGCCATCTCAGTTTGTGAGAAAAATAAAAAAATTATAACTGTTTTTTTGAGCAATGTGATAAACTGCTATGAGTGATGTGAGAATCCTAATATTAGTGCACAGGCATTAATCTGATTTCACTTTTCAGTGTTGAGCTCTATTCATAAATACATTAAGCGATCAGCAAACCAAACGCTGAATGTTATATTAGTTCAAAGCACAAACTAGGCACAACATAAAAAAATGAACCTTGAGTGGTTTTTGCTTGAACTTTGTATGTAACCATATTAAGATGCTGAATATTTCAAAGGCTGAAAGTATTTATAGCTTTTGACTTTTAACCGTATTTTATCCTTTGCCTTATTTCTTGTCCTCAGCAAATGTCAAGTGGGTGTTGTGTGGAACTGAGAGAGACCAATCTTGAGAGAACATCCGCCTTCAATAAGTGGAACTCCAGATTACACAAAGCTGCAGGCATGAAAGCAGCTACAAAAGAAAGTTCACTCTGAAAATGAAACAATTTTCTCTAGAAAAATGAACATGAAAGTTAAAGTAAGGACTTAACTGAAATCATCATGCTTTTAGAAAGTGTACTTTGTATCTAACGGTATTTGCTATCAAATTAAATCTGTGATGAAGGTTTTAGTTTTAAAACTTTCTATTTCCTTTTCCTGGAGTTGGCATATTTATACAAAAAAAAAGCCAGTCAATATTCACTTTGCTTCTGAGAATTGTGATCTACCAAGTAAGCTTGAATTTCTGAGAATTATGATCTACCTAGTAAGCTTGAATTTCTCTGTAAATTCAAGTAATTCTTTTAAGAAGAGCATATAAATGCTCTGAACAGGATGTTTTTTTCAGAGATGTAATTCAAGTCCAAGTGGCTGGGGTATCTGACTTATCTCATTATAGAAGAGACCAGAATCAGGGCTTGCTTTGTAATCCATGTACAGAGTGCAGAGTGCAGGTGATGACTTGAGCTCTGAAAGCTTGCATTCTAAAACTTGCACCCACACATTCAGAAAGCTCAGCCAGATTTATCAAAAGGTTAGCTAAAGTTGTGAACCTTTCAGGTAAATTTATGGTTAATTTTGAGTGAATATTGACTGATTTATAGTTACATGTATCTAACATGCTGAGGTTCAGCTTTTTTTCTTACTGTGTTACATTTGGAGTTATTTTGGTTTATTTAAGCCTGAAGTTCAAACTGAGTTTCATGAGAGACAACCCCCTAGAAATTAAACCCAAGGACACTGATAAAAATCTGAGGATGGAAATTGCTGAGTTTCAGGCAGGTCTGGAGCAGCAAAGCCTCCTTTTCAGCCTCTTTGCAATCCTGCAGTCTACAATGATAATACAACTGAGCTGTACTTAGGGGAGTTTTGACACAGTGGAATGATTGAACCTTGGGAAGAGAAGGGCAGAAGAAGCAAACAAACACAGTTTTTTAAGATGAGATGCAAAATAGTTGTATATGCTCTACGTCATGTTGCAAGATAAAGTTTCTTCCTAATTTCCCATGGCACAGTTCTGTAGGAAAACTCAGGACACAGTACATTCTCAAATCCAGAAAATGGAAACAATACATCTAGGATACTCTTATGTCCTGCTAAGCTTGGCTGCAACAGCAAACAAAGCACAGGTGTGTAACCATACTGTGCAGCAGGCCTGGACCAAGTGGCATCACTTGACAGTTTGTCTCTTCTCTGGGTGTAACTCCATGCTTGCTTTGGGCCTGGCTATGGTATGAGAAGGCAGGCAGAGGGTCTATATGGCCACACAGATGCTCTTAAGAGATGCTGCACTGTGCCGGTTTTGCTAGCTTTGAACCCCTCACATAAACCTGTGTGTCTTCTGTGAAAGCTGAAGCAGGGCCTCTGCGAGTTATCTCTCCTACAGAGCCAGCAGGAAGGTTGAGCCTTCACCAGAGGCCAGCACAAAGCACTTTGGGTTCTGCTGCACAGGAAGGGGAGGGAGAACAGCATCCCTCTTTCCTTTCCCCCATTCCTGGCCCCTGCTCCACCCCATTCCCCCCCCCGCCCCCTTCCCGAGACAAATGTATCTGGGCCTCCTGGAAAGTGAGAAATGCTCCCAGTTTTTGTAGCTTGACATAGTTTGGTTTTATTGGCTTCTGCTTTGAATTGCCCTCTGGAGGAATCTGGCAGTGTCCCATGATAATATGCAGATCCCAGGGGGACCTGTGTTTCTACCTAAGTGTATAAGTAGCATGAGAGCTGGTCTCACTATCCTTCATTGCTTAGTCTGTTACATAGCTTTGCATAATTTTGTTGCACTACTTAAGTAGATTACACAGATAATAATAACTTTGAAGTCAGGTGTGACAACTTTCAGATTAAATTCCAGCTTCATGTCCTGTACTCTGATCAGTCTGTAAAAGGCAGAAGTGAATATATGCACAATATGGAGTCTATTGTTTCCTGTCATCTGGAGTATGATTTTTATTATTCTAGGTGATTGCTTTTTATGTCTAGCTTGAAATAGAGTTCTTATAATTGTATTGTTTACTTCTCTGGAGAAACCAGTTTGTTTTCCTATTCTCTTTTGAAATTTAATTAATTCCTTCATGAACAGTTAGGAGCTGAATAGAAAAGGTCTGCTTAGGGGCCAGATTCTTCTGACTGTATAAATATAAAGGTTCCCATAGTCTAAATATGATGCTTCTACTTCCCTGCACCAGCATCAAAATGTAAAGATAAGAAGCAGCCAGGACATAGAGAAAATAATTACTAATTATTAAATAACTACTACTACTAAATCAAGTACTTTATACCAAAAGTAAGCTGACCCTATGACAATCTATTCTTGATAACTGGTAGTACAGATAAAGGAAAGAGATGGGGATAGATAATTTATTAAGAGAGTTATAAAAACAGCTAGCAGATAGTTAAATGACGACATTATCTTTCACAGCATGAACAAATGTCAGGTATATAATGGAATGAAAACCAGCTATGTTTCAACCTGGGTTTAAATATTTGGAAATGAACACCTTCAGTATTTTCTTAATGTACTTTGTTAATTCAGTCAGTGGGATGTGTGCTCCCAAGTCCCTCAGGCGTCACTGAAAGTGTGCCCCCCTAAGTCAGGCTGACAAAATTTATTTATGTGATTCAAAAAGCATATCAAATCTTACCCCATGATTTAAGAACTCTGTTAGTTATTTACAGCTACAAAAATAAATAGCAGTATATGCCCCAGCTCTCTACACCATTCTTCTTTCTGTCCATCTCAAATGTCTGTTAAAACAAGGAAGTCTGCAGTGCCACCTCAAAGGCACCATGTCTGAGATACTTAGCCCAAAGGCATGGAGAGGACACTACTGCAGTGACAGCAGGGTGGGTGGCACCAGGCTGTTGTGGGAGATGCAGGGGGGTGTGGTGAGGCTGAGATGGGGCAGGCTTTCCACTTTTGGGCTGAAGGCTGAGGAAGTGCTAAATAGGGCACTATAAAAGACTGTGGGTTGGATGTGGTACATGATGGCACCAGGAGAGGCATAACGAGGGCAAACCTTGACAGTATGGAGATAGTTTAAAGTATGGGTATAGGTGAGTTTTACCAGCTGGAGAGGTTTTCACTGGGTGTTAACAGACATGTAGCTCAGACCTTTCAAAGAAGTCCTATGCAAATAGGAAGCTTCTGACTGCAATGGAAGGATCATGGAGCCTAAGTAGATGTTTGCTATTCTTGCAAAACTGTGTACTGAAAACTCAGTGCTATTTCTGACACATGGGCTACATGTTGAGTTCATACAGGACTCTGAGGGCGCAGGTAATGTCAAGTCCCATTTAAAAATCCCTGAGCTCTTGAATATGGCAATTTTGTTGCATTTTTCATTCTGTGATTCTGTATCACATTCTATTTGGTCAAGTCAAAATATTTGGATGGACTGTGACCTCTGTCACATAAACTAATAGAGCGACTAACAGCTCTAAGGTTGTCAGACAGTGTGAATTTGAGATAGAATAATAGAAACACGGAAAAAATAGCTGATTATGACATGAGTTGCTATAATCATGGCTCCTTTTTTTCTTTATTGCAGCAGCCATCCTCACCCTTGCCTGGAAGATCTGAGAAAGGAGGTGGAGAGAAAAGTGTCCACTCTTTGGTCTCTGCATGGGTGACAATCATTGTAGGTGGGGGACCACTATACCAACTAATAGAAGTGCCTGAAAATGTTCCCAGGCTCTGCTGCTGGACCAGAAAACAAACCCTGTTCCTGCTAATAAATTCCATCATTCTCTGTAACTAGATGGCTGTGTGAAAAAGTGCCTGTTGGAAATGATCCTGGGAATATTTATACTCCCAAGCTGGTTTGGGATTTTTTTGTGTGAGTGCTAGATGGCATGTGTGCCAAAAGTGTGCCAGGAAATAGTTTGACAATTTAGGGATTGCCTAGATTAGGAAAAAGGCCCAATAAGAACAGATCCATGGCAGAAAACATCTGGTGTTGAGGATCACATCCACACTGACATTCAAAGTCTTTGTATTTCAGAGTTTTACTGTTTCCTAGCTCTAGCCCACTCCCGCAGACAGAATGTCCATTAGCAGTCAAAGTGCATTAGATGCCCTCTGAGACTGCTCCTCCAGGTTTATTTTTATCTGAAAGGAATTCATTTTGCACATTCCAAACATGATGTGAACCAAAGTGCAGGAAGTGAGAACTACTGGGAGATTTGCTTCAGTAGTGCATCCTGATCTGAACTATAATGCTACCTCACATACACTCAGAGGCAACTGCATCTCTCTGTTTGAGAACATTCCCAATCACAGTTTAATTTACCAGTTCATCCAGTTCAATTGCACATAAAAATTGTGTGAGGCTTTGGCATGCTAAGTGGAAATTGGATTTAAAATTTTATTGCTAAAATTGAGTAAATCTCTACTGAATGTTTGAACTGTCATTCTTAGAGTGCCTAGAATAAATTTGGGAAAGTTTGCAAGTGGATGCAAAAAACACAACTGTTATATATAGACTGTGTTCATGAAGTGTTTTAAATGTGTCTCGCTAGTGTATCTGAGAAAAGAGGAGGGAGAGAGAGAGTGTCTGAATGTTAAAGGGAAAGAGAAAGGCCTAAAGAGTATTTCTTCTTTTTAAAAATTAGAAAAATCTTCACAGTAAATTTACAGCCAAAATTTCCAGTCCTGACTAAAGCAACTGATGTTTGGCATGCTGTATCTGCAGGTCGTGAGCTTTAATTACATCACATTATCTTTCACTGTAAGATCTGGACTGCAGTTGCCTTTAGGTTGGAATCCAAACTGATAAGGAGCTTCTTATCACTACACAGTGCATCAGACATAGTTTGTAAGGAACAGATAGTCATCTACTCTACCAACCTGCCTATTCTAGTTGAAGTTGCCTCCAGGGAATAGATACCAGAAACTTTACATTTAGAACACTTCAAAAAAAAGATTCCTGGCAAATGTGATGGTATAAGTGGTATTTAAAGAAAAGCTGTGTAATATAGTATCTAAATAATTTTATAGTCCTACTGCTATTTTAGTATTCTGGAAGGATATCTGAACCACTTGCTCTTGACTTGTACCTTGTTAGTAATGATGTTATGCATAATGCAGCAAAGGAATTCTTCATTCCTGAGCAGGGGAACAGAAGTGAACAGAAGTGCCTTTTACAACTCATCTCTTATGGATCAAAGGAAACTTCAAGCTTGCCTTATCATGTAAGCGAGTTTACCGTCCTTGAGCTTTGCTGTTACAGTTACACATACTTAGCCCATAGTTTTTGCTATGTTTGCATTAACTGAAATTGTATGTTTATGAATTGCACAGGTTTGATTTCTGCTGGTAGTTAGATGTTCAGTGTGTCTATTAAAATTACATATTTTCAGGACCTACTGTGAAATATATGCAGAAATTATTAAAAAATATGAAGATATTTATTTTGGACTAAAATAATCTAAAAAAACCCCAAACCCAATTAATTTCAAAAATAGTCTTTGAGGGGAAAGATTAGAGGAAAAGAAAATCCCAATAACTGGAAAATTATTCTTTTTGTGTACATTTATTATAATTTTATTTTAGTAGTGTTTGTGCTTTCTGTATTTGTAAAACATAACTTAAAAACAGTATAGATGTAAAGGCTGGAAGCTGGGAAATGAAACCTTACTGTGGTCATACTGTTAAAATGAATGAGGGATTTTGTTGCTAACTACACGTTTCTGTCTGATGTGTTTTATACCTTCATTGTATATTGTGTATGTGAAGTACAAATCATATAAGTGATAGAGTAACTGCTTTACAGTGTTAACCAATCCACTAAATGCTGTTCTAAAAACAAACAAACAAAAGGCACTGTAATGTTTGACCTTAATGCCTTTTGGTGGGGATCTAGTACATTATGAGTCTGAACAGCATTGCTTGTCTCATTTAGATTTCAAGGTTTTTAGGGCAAAGTGTATGTTCCATCTGGGTTTTGTGTCTTGCTGAGCAGTTTGACAGTTTCTACTAAATCATAATAATTAGAACAGCAAAAACTCTAATTGGTGTCTTTGAGAAAAAAATGTCTCATGGAGCTTCTCCCGTTGAACAATCAATACACACTTTCTTAATTGAAGAGAGCCATATTAGCCAAGAAACTTTTTATTCCTACTCATGCATTTACCCCTTCCCATCAAATCTATATCGTACTCTTGTTGTGGGAAAACTGTTTACCTGGTTGGGTGGTTGTGCTGCTCTTGGTCTCGTAGCTTTCAAGCCTGCAGCTACTATTTTTTTGCTAGTTCAGCACTTCTTCAAAAGAACGCTCATTTTTCAGGAAAGAATGCCATAGAAAGGATCCTGAAAATGCACTCTGGGTGTATTTATGTATTCAACTGCATTCTACTTTCATCTGTTGTTTTTTGTAAAGCAGAAGGGTAGAAGCCAGTTTTCATCTCAAAGCCATGTAGTTATGTAAGAAACTCAGGTAGAATTGAGGTAATATATCAGGACTTGCATAAAAAATATGGATCCCAAAGAACTTTGAGGCTGGAGCTGGCATTCTTCCTGCTGGATTTGGACTCGGGCAGAAATAGTGTGTGACTGACTACGCAGAGATTCCCCTTGACTGGCTTACTGTGCTGGTGCCAGCTTTCTATCAACTTTCAGGTCTCTTCTCCAGTGACAGAGCTCTGGGGTTCGGTGTTGAAATTGTGGTATTCTCTTCTTTCATGGTGCTTAGAAAAGAAATGGTGGTTGCCTACCTAGGTATTGATGTTAAATATTTACTTAACATTGCCAAAATTGGTGAGAAAAAGAGAATCTTCAATGGGAAAATTATACTGGTAGAAAGCTTTGTTTATAACGGTAAACCAATTTTTGTCTTACCAGTATGTGCTCTCTGGTTTTCTTTTTCTGTAAGCTTAAAGAGGCAGAGGTGACTAATAGAAAGTGCAGAGTAAGTTTTAGCTCTCATCTAGAATAAAATGTCCCAGACCTTGGTTAATTTTGTCCATGGATAGCCTATTTGTTCTTTCTGGAAGTCTATTTGTTCTTTCCTTCACTTGACTGTACTGGGGGTTTGAACCTGTGAGCAAAAATATCTTTAAAGTAACTTCTAAGTCTTATTTTGGCACTCAGCTAATCAGGCTTTCCTTTGAACACTACCCCTCTTTGTACCAATAGGAATACTCCTTATATGGTTGTGTTCTAGCATCATTAACACTTCTGTGAGTTTTGTTGTTGGCAGAACACAGCCAAGATTTCACCTTCACTCTCCAAAGAACTATGCAAAACCCCTCCAAGTTTTCATTTGCTTATTTGTTTGTTTTTTTTTTTTAAAGTCTACTGAACATGTTCAGGCTGGCATAAACATGGGGATGCTACAAACACCTGACTGGTTAAGGAAAATGTCTGGGCTGACATAAATGAAATATGGTGCATAATTTGGGTCAGAAGTCTACAGACTTCATGGTATAGAAGTGGTGACAGCAGCAGCAGTCCTTCTCAGCTATGTACAGGAGCAGGAGAAGGCACATAACTGTTTACCCAAAATTCGTGTATGCTGCAGTCTGAGAAACTGTGGGCTAGATATTTCACTCAGAGGTTTCTCATTTATGCATTTCTTCAACCTGATCTAAAAGTCTTGGTATGTGTGTGAATATATGTATTTATATATACATATAAACAATATTCTCTGAGCAACCCACTAATGTTCAAACATCATAAATCTTCTCTTAAAAAAAAATTTCTTTTCTTAATAACTTCCCCATAAAATAGTTACACAGAATTTCTCTGTGTTGATGCAGAAAATAAACTACATTTTGATGTCTATGTAGACTTAGATCTGCTTCGCACAAAAAAAAGCTCAACTCTTTCATATATAAAATACTCCAACATATATACTAGACAAGCACTATTCCAATCTTGAGTCATTTTCTTCTCAGGGCAAGGAGTGAATGCATCCTGTAGTTCTGTGTCTAAGTGTTTGAGAGGTGCTTAATATTAAATTTTAATAAAATAGCTTCAACAATTATCATTACTTTACAATACATTGAATCCAAAGACTTTGGAGTAGGATCTGGTAGAGTGCTCTTTACATTCTTGGCACCTGTTGTGGACTTGAATCTTTTTGACTTTGGCCATAAATTGATTGAAGACTAATGCAGAGGAACATGAAGTTTATTGAATTCAGGGTTTTCCACTGTTACTGATTATGGGAACAGCAACTCCAGTGATAATTAGGCCCAAATAAATTAAGTTCTCGGTGGATTCCATGGTGTTTCTCTTCAGGAATTAAAGCCTTGACCTGCTCTGATAAGAGATATCCCTCCTTCCCTCATCCTCCCTGCCAAGGATAAATGTCAAATCAGTTATAAGCTTTTATGCCTGAAATTATGTATGAAATTGCTCTCTTCTTTACATGATTAATGCTATAAACTTCAGGGTAGTACTGAAGTAGTGGGTGAGCTGGATTTTTCTGTGTATGTATGCACTCTCTGTTGTGCATGATAGATAGGTGCCATCTCTTTTAGCCTCCGTATTATTTTATTCTTTTCCTGAAGTGTCTCTCTTTGTCTGAGAATCAGTTATAGCAGGAATCAGATGTGCCATCTCTATAGCAGCTGCTATTGTCACTTCATCACCTTTCCAACTTCAAAAATTGTGCACAACGTAACCTTAAACTGTGCTTTAAAAGGTAATGTACATGTGCTTCTATTATTTTTAAAGATATTTCCTTTGTGAAAGAAACAGGTTGAGCACCTGCTTTCATTGATGTAAGATATAGTCTTTTCACTCATTTCAATGGGAAGAGTGTTGGGCCCATGATATAATTTGATGACTTGATTGTGAAGTCACTGTCACTGAGGCCACTGACTGTGTACCAGTGACTGTTGCAAATGAGCAATCACACTTATTTCACATAAAGAATGTAACAGAGTAGCTGACAGAGCTGGGGTTGTTTAGCCTGGAGAAAAGGAGGCTCAGGGGAGGCCTTATAATTCTCTACAACTTCTTGAAAGGAGGTTGTGACGAGGTGAGGTTGGCCTCTTCTCTCGGACAGCTAGTGACAGGACAAGAAGAAATGACCTCAGGCTGCGCCAGGGGAGGTTCAGGTTGGACTTTAGGAAGAATTTCTTCACTGTAAGGGTTGTTAAATGTTGGAGCAGGCTGCCCAGGAAAGTGGTGGAGTCACCATCTGTAGAAGTGTTCAAAAACCAACTATATGGGCCACTTAGTGCTATGGTTTAGTTGATATGGTGTGGTGTGGGACTCAATCTTGGAGGTCTCCAGACTCAATGATTCAATTATTCTGTGTGGGAGAAGGTAAGGAGGAAGTTCTACAATACAATATAATATTTTGTCTTATTTTTAATACCAGTTATTTGCACTTCGAAAATTACTCCATGAATCATGAGTGATTGCAGTGAAAGTCAGTGAGTAAGACTGGTGCCTGATCATGCTGAGTTCCTTAATATAGACGTGATCCCAGGCTTATTCAAGTCTTTCGGAATTTTTTCATGCATCATGAATATAGAGTTGATCTCACCCTGCATCAGGAATCTCTTATTTCCCCAATAAGTACCAAGGTTTGAAATTTACCATGTACAGAGGGGTAACATAGCATTTAAGCACAAATAACTATTAGAGCTTAGGTGGGAAGAAAATGATGCAGAGGCCTTTTGTTGGACTAATGTGTGGAGGGAATTGCTGTGACGATGAACCTTTATCTATTTTGTCCTGTCTTCCCAAAGCTTTTCTACATCTTTCTTGGTAGCATTATCATTTTATTAACAAAAAAAATTGAATATTTTTCCTCCGCTGTATCAAGATAAATACATTTTATCTTTCACTCATATGTTGGAACTTCTGTAATCTAATCCTGATTAAAAAAAAAGATAATGAATAGCATGTGGTGGTTTATAAACCAACTTTGTATCTCAAAACCTTTTTTGCAGGTTTCTGATTTACTGTTATAAGCCATTATGACTATTTCTAGTTCTGTTGATAAAAAAATGTCTTTTCCATGAAGGCAAGACACGATCTGCAAATGCACTTAAAAACCAACTATCATATTAAATGAGACTCCTACACAATGAAAATTGGTTTCATGCTGTCCCATGACATGCAAATATTTGCATTATTATTTCTGCAAATATTTATACTTGATCATCATGGTTACCACAAGATGCCTTCTTGCATAATCTGACGTTTAGTATCTTGTAGTCTAAAATAAATATTTTTACTTAAAAGGAAGGTAAAATCAAGGCAAAGACTCTTAAAACCTTGGAATAGCAAAACTAGTTTTAAACCAGCTTTTGTCCCTCCTCTGCTTCAATCCACTAGTAACTCAACTTTTAGGCTATTCAGGGAGAGCTTTCTTTTGTGAATGGCTTAGGTTTGTCAATTAGCATGAGAATACTCCCTCCTTGCATATTGTCAAAATCACCATCTAAGGAAGCCCAGGCTTGCAAAATTACAAAAACGTTAGAACATTTTCAGAATAAAAAATGTAAAGAAATGTTGTTTGTTTATTTGTTTGTTTGTTTAATTTTTGTTGATGTTTACACAAAAGTAAAGGTGACTTCCCTGGTATATTATTGATAGAACTTCAGCATTATCAGAGTATTTAGTGAAGATGGTGATGGTGTTGTTTGCATTGTTAAAATGTTTAAAATTCAGAATGAAGCAGCTTTTTCTCTAGAAGGAAAATGAATAGTCTAGTAAGTTTTCACTTTCCTTCTGCAAGATATTTTAGCTTCACTGATAGAGTGGCAAACCCCCTAAAATTTATATAGACTGTTTATGGTGTTAAAGCAAAAATTGAGTTTTTATTGTCCTACTAAGAAAGCAACTGCTTCCATCTATGGAGAAGAAAATGAGATTTTCTAATAGGGAAAGACTCTTCCAATTGCTTCCAAATAAAATCTGAATATGTTAGTGAAATAAGAGACCTCAGAAAATACAGATATTTAGAATGACTGCCACAGTAGAATAAGTAAGTCCATCTGCTCACTGATCCACAGGGTCTGAACTTTGGATTCACTCTCCCCACTGCAGAATTAAGTGAGATTAAAGATATGCTTATATATTTGGTATGAATTAAATTAATCTAAACATATGGGGGTCAGCAGTAGACCTATAGACCCTCTATATCCTAAACTAATACATAAGTGCTACATGGCTCTGGCCTTTCCCCAGGGATAAATTGCCAGAAGGGTCACATTACTCTCCTCGGTTTACAGTGAGTAGACAGGACAGAGCAGATGAGAGATACACTGAAACCCTCTTCTCATGCTGGGTGGTGATTTCTACAGAAAAGCCATGGTGAAGGCTCTCTTCAAGGGCCCTCACATCAGCACTGAATATCCATATCCGTCAGCTTACTTGTGATAGGAGCACACAGAGCGATGGGGAGGATTGGTGGCTCCTTGCCCCCCAGGTCCCCTGTATGTGAGTGGGACAGGCAGTGTGACTGCCTGTGCAACACCCACGCTCCTTCTGGCTGGAGTGAGAGCAGCAAATCACTGCCCCTAAAGCCCTCCTATAGAACCTATGCGTATGAAATGAATTACCATTAGGACAGTAATGCAATTCTTTTTTTGCCATACTTTTACACACTTGTTTTGTTTTGTTTGTTTGTTTGTTTGTTTTTTTCTAATTTACATTAGTTTCTTTCCTTTGCTTTTCCCTTTGTTCACCTTCTTTTTAGTGGACATTGTCTTCTTCTTTCCCTTTCCTTATCAGTTGTCAGCTTCTTTCCTTCCTCCCCTTTATCTTCAGGTTTTCACGACAACATTCTCCAGACCTTATTCTCTCTTTTCTTTTTCTCTGCTCTTTCCTTTAAATGTTTTTGCTCAAGTCATATAAAGGTCTTTCAGTTAAAATATCATCTATAATTTTAGCTTGCACGTCTAGCATGCCTTTTTTTTTACAATTGGTTTTGTTTCAAATTCCCTTATATTTGGCATAAATAAATTGTACTTTGAAAAGCCCTTATGATTAGTTATGGGTTGAAAGACATTATTAGAGGAAAAAGGGGATTAAATACATCCAGTGACACACAATGGAAAAAAAGGGGAGCGGGAGGGTGAAACGAGTTGTGCTGACAGGATGTCTGAGGAATTCTACTCTCCCCTAAAGCAGACGTTAGCACTGTCTGTGAAGATTATGGCTACTCCGGTTAGTAATGTCTTCCCTATAGGAAGCACTCAAAGTGAAACAGAGTATCTGAACTTTGAATGCAGAGAAGCATAAACAGGCAATCAAATCCAGCTATAAAAACATCTATACATAATACATTTGAACTCTAGCATATTGGATGCTTTTTATTATAGTTATTAAGAAGAGTCTGTGAGATCTGAAAAATAGCTTTTCCTTATCCTAAAGGGAAAAGAAAATGACACACTTTATTTGAAACCCTTACTTACTGTACCACTTTGGAGGGGTTAACTGCGTTGTCTAGCATGCATCATCTTGGCATGCTAGTTTTTCACAGGGGAATTCAGTTATGTAATTCACTATTTTCAGTACTTACTGGAGTTACATGCTCTATAGAGGGGATCACAATATGGTCTTCTGTGCTTCACTTGCTTAGCAATAAACATATGGAATAAATTACCAGGGAAAAGCAATCTGAAATAAAGAATACAAATGGGTCAAGTTTGTTTCTGTGGAAGGAAGAAACAGACTTGTAATCCAACAGCAGAAAGCCTGTGACTGAATGACACTGAAAATGGGCAGGTAAGAGCAGGCAGCCCCTTCTTAATCTTGTAACTGCATGCATTAGAAGCTCTCATGTGTGCCTTTCATATTAAACATCACATTTGTGGGCATAATTGCTTAGCTATACTTGCATATGTCATTTTTAAATTCTTTAACCCCAGTGTTCTGAGTCTATGATCATTTTCCAATTAATCACTGCAAATTGCCTGACAGCCTTTAACAGCTACTGTGATGAAGCAGGAATGAATCTATATGTTCTGTTCCAGGGGACAGGTTTCAAAACCCCTTACTTTTAGCAGATGAAGGCAATAAAGATGGTGTGACAACTTGCTAAGATACCATTTCTACACCGTTACTAAAATGCTCACCTTTGTGGCCAGAAAGTATCACAGCTGCTTACAGGGAATGTTGAGAGCTCTAATGACTTATGAGGAAAAGACAAAACAAGAAGCAGGCCTCAGCATTCTGTGGGAGGAAGATGAGTGGTTTAAGGAAGTGTCTCAGGTAAAATTTAGTAGGAAGTGCTGACGGAAGGAGGCTAGTGTTGTTAGAAGAAAAGATCAGTGACTTGGTGAGCCTAATTGTGATTAAAAGATTCAAGAGGTTTGTTACCTCCTAATAAATCTAGGAAGAAAAAATGTTGTGGTACAATGTTTTCCAGAAATACAGAAGAAAGAGAAACTGAATTGAACAGAGCAGTGTGTAGAGTAATCCCATCCACTCATACCTTAATTTTATACTGTCCTGGAGCTTAAACGGAATTTGCATGTTGTGTAAGCCTGAATTTAGTTCTTTCTATAGGCTTGGTTGTCATCTACTGCCTATGCTTCTGGCAGGCTTTAACACGTGATTGTAAGACATATGGTAAGGATTCTGTGATTAAAATAATGTAGTATTTGATGAGGCATTTTTGGAGGTTCTGTCAACAATGTAAATTACTTCTCACTCTTAACTGAGGTGAGGAAAGAGTGTGATAGGTAAGATGCACAAACTCACAAATGGTTGGTATCCAAAATCTGTAAAAAAAGCTTTTGATAGTGATAGGATTATAAAACTACAACTATAAAATGCAGTTATCACGTAGCATGTTATTTTGGATCCCACTTGTGATTATAATTCTTCAATCATTTTGTTTTTAAAAACTATATAAAGATGCAATGTATTGCTATGGGAAATCACATTCTAAAATATGAAGAAATTTAACTTTTCTGACATTTAAAGTGAGATTTTTTTTCAAAGCTGTCCCATGAGCTTTGGAGACATGAGGAGACCTAGCATTCAAATCCTGTAACAGTGACTGAAAATGTCAGCCTAAAGGCAATGTTACAAAACATAGTAGGTCAAATTCCTTCTTTAAGGAAACTGTCCAGTGCTATCAGCATAATATTGCTATGTTTCCTTAGCAGAGAGTTTGTTTCAACATGTGACAGATGGTACCGAAAAAAAAATTAGAGAAATTATTCTCTGCATAGGCTACAAAGTCAGCCAGACCCTCAGCACTTGTTATATTTCTGCTGCCTGGCTACACACATGTGAAAGAACTTTCTCTGCTAAAGCTACTTACTAGAAGAATGTTTCTTTCACAGTAATGTCCAATCCCACAAGTTCCTGTAGTGCCTCAGCTTTTACTGGTATTCTTTTTGTTGCCCTTGAGAATTATAAGAAGATGCTGAGCATCTGTGTTGCTGGTCCTAAGGCTTTGGGAATGCTTACTGTGTAGTTATCCTTAAGGCAAAACATCCTGTGACAAAAAAAACAAAGGAGGAAACAGAAAAGCTCTAAATATAGACAATACTATTGCAGATATTTTAGAATCAGATGAACTGGGAAATGAAGCACGCACACGTGCACATGCTACCCTCATCTCTTATCTATGTGTCAGATTATCTTCTGTCTATGAGAGAAACAGAATCTATTAACAACTGACCTGTTGCTCAGCTAGCTATAAAAAAATCATTAACCTATAATGATGCACACATGCTGTTCCACCTGGCAGGAAGATGTTTCAGTTTTAGTTTTTGACAAAGACTTGCAGACAGAAAGCATGCTCAACAGTATGAAAATCAACTGAGAATGATGTAGAATTCTGTGATTTTTTTTTTGAAGGATCGTTAAAGTGATCTTTAATGAAAGTAGCTGAGTAAAGTGTCACAGAAAGAAATAGACTTACAGAGGACTTTGAGTACATTTGTGAGAGAACAATGACATCTTTATGTTTCCAAATGAAGTAAGAATGCGGTGAGGCTGGGCTGAGAATGCTGGAATAATGAGGCTTTATGAGGAGGGCTGTTTTACTCCAGAGCAACCTTTTCACTTGCCCTGGACAAGCTTAAGGCAGCAAGAGGTATATAACACATTGCTCCATCCTCTGGCAGACTGCTATCATAATTCAAGGGAGGGTCTCCCTTGTCTTATTGTTGAAGTGCTTTGTGTTCATTTTCTCAAACTCCTGTTGGTCCTAACAACTCCTTGTTGATCTTTTTTAGTTAGGTTAATTCTTTCCTTGTGCTTGCAGTTGATCCAAAACTGGGAGAGGTGGATGATACATCAGGGGGTTGTTATACCTTTCAGAGAGGCCTGTACAACCTGGACAATTGAGTCAAAGGAACCTCATGGAGTCAAACCATGGGAAAAGAGGAGTCCTTCCTCTAGGAAGACATAACCAACAGTACGTACCAGTATGGGAAGCAGCTGTCTGGAAAGAAGTTCTGTGGAGAAGAACCTGGGGGTCTTGGTGGACAACAAGTTGAGTACGAGGCAGCAACATGCCCTTGCAGCAGAGGGCCAATGGTATTCTGAGCTGCACTAGCCAGACCATTGCCAGGAGGTCGAGGGAGGTGATGCTTTCCCTCTACTCAATGGTGATGAGGCCTCAACTGCAGTGCTGTGTCCAGTTCTGTGCTTCCCAGTACAAGAGAGACAAGGAAACGCTGGAGATGGTCCAGCAAAGGGCTATGAAGATGATCAGGAGACAAGAACATCTCTCTTATGAGGACAGGCTGAGGGAGGTGGACCTATTTACACTCAAGAAGAGACAACTGAGAGAGGATTTCATCAATGTATATAAGTATCTGATGCAAGGGTGTCGAGAGGATAGGGCCAAACTCTTTCCAGTGGTGCCCAGTGACAGCACAAGAGGCAATGGGCACAAACTGAAACACTGTACTGTGAAAAATACACTGTGAGGTGCAAGAGCACTGAAACAGCACTGGGAGCTTGTGGAGTGTCCTACTCTGCAAATACTCAAAACCTATCAGGGGATGATCCTGTGCAACCTGCTCTAGATGAACCCTGCTTCAGCAGGGGAGTTGGCCTAGATAATTTCCAGATGTCCCTTCCATCCCCAAACATTCTAAGATTCTGTGATTCAGTGATCTCGTCTATGAAGGAAGACTGGAAGTGTTCAGCCTGGAGAAGAAAAGGCTCAGAGGAATCTCATCAGTTTATACAAATACCTGATGGAGGAGGTAAAGAAGACTGAGCCAGACTCTTCTTAGTAGGGCCCAGGTACAGGACAAGGGGGCACAACATTGAAACACACGTCTCTCTTGACCATAGAGAAAGACTTTTTTTACTATGAGGTTGGCTGAATATGGGTAAAGGTTTTCCAGAGACATTGCAGAGTCTCCATTCCTGGAGATATTGCAAACTTGTGTGGACACGGCCCTGAGCAAACTGCTCTGGGGTACCTTGTTTGAGCAACAGGGTTGGACTACATGATTTTGGTAATTTCCTTTCAGCCTTATCCATTCTGTGATTCTGCTATTTGTAAAATTCTTCTTAGCTTAATGTTGTGTTTAAATATGACAGAGTTACAACGATTCAAGATCAAAAGTTTGACCTCAGTATTGATTACTTAAATTTAGAATTAAAATAGAAAATGAAGACAATGTAAGAGATATGTAGAGGTTGTTTTATATATGGTATGTGAAAAGAGTTATCCTAAGCATGGAATTGAGCTGTGGATTTCCCTAGCACAATAAGAAACTGTGCCGTACTCATTCAAAGACTCTGAAATGAAAATTTTATTAATTTTATCATGCATCGTAAGGACTGATAAGCACTGCATTTTTGTTGGAGTATCAGAGGAATATTTTA
This sequence comes from Lepidothrix coronata, assembly GCF_001604755.1. Lineage (NCBI taxonomy): Eukaryota > Metazoa > Chordata > Aves > Passeriformes > Pipridae > Lepidothrix > Lepidothrix coronata. The sequence continues at coordinate 3,257,236 of NW_016690237.1, read as the reverse complement.
TATAGATAGTTGGATAACTTTCACAGTGACAGCAGACAAAACAAGCTGGGTTCTGTCAGTCATGTTTAGAATCTGCTGAAAAAGTCCTTAGTTCCTAAAATCCAAACCACGGACAAAACAGAATATTGTACCAATTTTATGTTCAATTTATCAGTATAATTAAGTATTTAAAAAACAGTACAAGACCAATACAGTCCTTAGAATAAGTTGTAAGAAATGAGGGGACGAGCACTGGGACATATGATGAGCCATTAGAATTTGGTGATGTACAGAGGCTGCCACTGCATACTACAAATTGGAATAAATTTAAATACATTCATAATCTAAGAAGCTGAAAGAATCTCTGGGGCACAACTAGAGAGGGGTGACAGTCATTAATTTTCTATCTACAAACTATAAGTGCATCAGAAAGAGCCCACAAGTATATGTACTTTTGGCTCAGGAACTCTTGTGTCATCTGAGACAGAAAGCTGTCTTCTAATTCCCTGAAAAAGTATGAGTGTTTTAAACAAAATTTAAGTGATAAAAGCCCCTCTTTTCTTAAGCCTGAAGTCTTTAACTGTAAGGCAGAAGAAAGTACTTGGTAAACCCCAGGATTTTGTTGTGAGCTAAATGGACTTGGTATGTGGATTAACTCTATGAGCAAATAGCAGTCTGGGAAATAAACAGTTTGAAAGAGTATGATTAAAAAATAGCATGTTGGTTCAGAAGTGTATAATTGCTTAAAAATGGTGTCAAATTTTCAAGAGAAGACATGAAGAAGAATTGAAATTATTTAGTAAGGGTAGGGATATTTTCAATAAACTACAGCTAAAAAGGCCCAACTTGTCCATGAGTCATACCAAAAACCACTCCACCTACCTGAAGGCAGAGTTTAAGGAAAGTAGATAGTAAGGTTCAAGAAAGATAAGAGCAAGTATACACACTTGCTAGTCAGTGTAATGTATAATATTTGCATATGCAAGGACCCCAAAGAACTAAATAACTGTATTGTAAGGGAATATTTTCCACTACCTATAATGGGAAAATACTTCAACAGGCATTTCATTGATTGATAGGAGAGCTGTGGCATGTATCTTCAGGAAAACTAAGTTTACACCTTTGCCTATTCAACCCTTGCTTAAAGAGATGTTATTTTTCAAACTATTTTTTTATGCTTTGCTCCTGAGATGCGTCACCAAAATCTGTTGAAAGAAAGTTTGATGACACAGCAGTTGTTAAGTCTGATAGTATTTTACACTGTGCAGAAACAGTTCAAAGGATGATAAGAAAGAATGAATTACTTTGCAAATATTCAGAGCATAGGCTAAGACTATAGAAATAAAAATTTTAAAATCTATTTAGTAGAAAAAAATATGCCTAGTGAAGTTAGCACAGAAAAGATTAGAGCCAGTTCACTATAGGAGGAAGCTCTCAAAGACACTTGTTCTCAAATAGAGGTATGCCAAGCAAAGCTTTCTTTGGAGTAGTGAACTGTGGAGGATGAGATGTGCCCAATTCGACTGCTAACAATGCGAGAGTGCTCAGGTACAGAAGTATCTAATAGATATCAAATCAGTATACTAATAAAAAGTATAAGGAACTAAAGGTATCATTTCTGAAATAGTTGGAAAGTAAATTAAAGAACAAACTGGCTATAGATGTATGTAATAGGAGGCCTAATACAATTCCTTGAGAAAGTCTACTTCAAAAAGAAAGAACAAGGAAATTTGTCCACGTAATGAGCTATCACTAAAATTATTTGTCAATATGCTCAAATGAAGAAAAAAGCTGTGGTCTTAGTCTGCTGAAATACAAGATTTCATGTTTTTTTAATGGAAATTCTGTCTGAGTGAACAGAACACAATTACTAAAATTGTCAGGTAAATAACAGAGTAAAGTTGTAGAGATTTATTTATTTATTAGGCACATATGTATGATTTTCAACTTGAATACTAATCTGGAAGAGAAGCTGTATTGTAAATGCATGCTCCAGAGATTTTTGTTTAAAAGGACAGATGAGATAGATTATATACACGTCAATCTTTTAAAACAGTAAATCTGTTTTGTCCTCCATGAAATATGGAATACTATTAATAGAAATATTTAAAGGGATGAGACATGCTAAAGAAACTATGGAAATCATAGAGTATGGAAAGCAGAAAGAACATTTGTAGAATCTCTTATCAATAGAAAAGTAGTACCTAAGTAAAGAATTTTTTTGGGGGTAACTGGTTAGTGATTCCTAAAATAATCAAGTAAAGAAAATTTAGTTTTATTTTTTTTAAATGTATGTTGTGAGAATAATTGAAGTTCTAAAGTGCAGAAGCAAGGATGTTCTACATTTCCATAGTGTGATGCCTAGGCTAGTACAAACAGGTTGGGGTTGGCAAGGCATAACAACCTTTATCTGCATGACCCGAGAAAAATTCCTGTGCCTTTACCTTGGGATTTAGAAATATCTTGCAAGAGAAGAGACTGGATGTTTTCCATGCAGGACATGGGATATTATTTGCTATAAAGCCATCTCAAGCTATTAGGTGTCGTCAGCAGCCTGACTGAATGATGGGAACATAAGAGGCACTGCCCTTGCCTCCTGTGTGAGAACATTGAGCTCTACAATGTACAATTCAGTATCAGAGAAACTACTCTGCATTTGGTTTGCAGTGAGTTAAGCCTGATTTACTGTCAGGTGCTCACCAAGCCACTTTCTCCATTCCCCATCTTTCATGACCGAACTTGGTGTTCTCATAGTTGTTTCTTTCATGTTTTCTCACTCTTCTCTCTCACAGTTGCTGCACAGCCTTTTTTATCCTTGTTAAAGCTGTTATCCCAGACTATATAACTGGTGGACTGGACTTTGACCGGTAGTGGGTCTGTCTTGGAACCAGCTGGAGCTGACTTTATCCAACACAGGGGTAGTTCCTGGTGTCATCTCACAGAAGCCAACCCTGCAGCCCCCCTGAAACTAAAACCTTGTCCTCTGCACTCAAAACACTGTTCTTTCTACATCTCACAGTTCTTTAAGACTCACAAATATATGTTAGTTTTGAGGCTTATTTACGGAAGAGAAAAATCTAGTCCAAAGCACACGAACATAAACTGATGGTCCAGCAAAATGTGACCCCAAATCGATATAGTTCTCTGTTTATTAGCCAAAAAAGTATCCAGATTCTTAAATACCATGTTCCTTCTCTGAACCAACCCTATGTGAGACTCGCACCGCTAAAGAAGACATCAGTACAGGAAAATTCATCTCTAGTAGTGATACATCATACCTAACAGGGCAATATCTAACAGATAAGTACTCTTCAGTGATTAGGAATCAGGATGCTTCCAGAGAAATATGAGCAAAGAAGCTTACTGTTTGTGCTACTGCAAACATGTTTGAATTTGCAATTGCTCTTCTGCAGTCAAAATAATAAAGTGCATGAAGGAGAAGCCAGACCTGGAAGATATTTGTTGCTGCTGTATTGTAGCATCAATCCAAGGAAACCTGGATGGTGTCATATGCTGATATTTTGCGTAAGACAAAAATAAAACCAAGAAGGCCCTTCAGGGGAATACTCTGAAGTTACAAGTCCCTCTAAGTAGAAATTGTAATTTAGGTTTTTGTAGTGCTTAGTCAGGCAAGTAAATTTTCCACATAGTGCCACTGTAGTTCTCATCTCAATGAATAAGATCCTTTTCCCCTCAGAAAACCAGGAAAATAGAAAAAATAAAAAAAGAATAGTTAGTAATGACACAATGACAAGCTTCATCATTTTCACTTCATGTCCTAGATCATTAATGTGACCACAGAGAATAATACAGAGAATAATGTCAAATAACACTATTTCTTTTTTAGAAAAGATAGTAACTTCACAGCATTCTGTGGAGCACAAATGGGTCATCCCCTAGAGAGGAAACTTTTATTTCTTGGAATTACTTTAAAACTAAAGAGGATATTTCTTTTGTTTTCTGTGTGGTTTTGTGTGCAACAATAGTAACATTGCTTGTTTGCTTTTCCTATACAATAAATGCCTTCAGCCAAGGAATATTAAAGACTGCAATCAAAAATATGATAGGACTCTTGAAGAATTTTTCACAGTCTTTGAACCACAGGTTTAACTCATACTAAGCTGTAATTTTTGCTTGAAATCTTTGCTGCAATACACTTTGGTTATGGTAATAAGTTTGCGTATTTTTATTACACTTTCAGAATGGGAGAAATATTGAAGTTGAAATGTAGTTTTTCTAGTAAAAGAAGCACTCTTTTCAAAAGTGATTCCCAAAATCTTGATAAGCTTAAACGTTAGAGCTATTTGAATTCAGTGCTTGTGAGCTTTACTTGGAGTAGATATGTTTTATGATGGCAGAATGACATACTGAGGAAGTATTTTTAAGCCCTTGCTTTAGACTTATGAGGCCAATCTTCTCACGCTCCTTCCATGGAGAGTGAGTTCTTGAGGGAACCAATGGGCTCCTCAGTCAGGGTCCTGTCCTGAACCTCTTGCTAGGGATGCCCATCTCTCTTCATGACCACAGAGGGTTTCCAAAGAGCTGAAGCTTTTAAAGCTAAAGTCAGCATGTAAAAAATGCTTTCTACCCTTGTCAAAGTCCAATAGACTTTCATTACAAATTCAGAGAGTTTCCTGGTAAAGATAACAATTTTTCCCCCCTCTCACTGGTCTCAAAAAGTCAATATCTGTTTTAATATATATATGCATATAAGAATATATAACATATATATAAGTTATATAATATTTATGCTTTACTTCCCTCAGCTTTGAATAAAGTTTTTGCATAATAGGTTTGTGCAAATATTTAAGTGATGAAAATTTGACAGGATTTACTCTTGTGGCTCTAAAAATGTGTATGTAATTCTTAAAACCAATATCTAAATCTTAATACACTTGGCATTATAAAATGAAGTCTATCAAGTATCCAAAACAATGAAATTGGAAAACAGGAAGACATAGAAAAATGGCTGAAGAACACTGTGGTTTATTAGTAAAAGCAAAACTAATCTCTCTGTAAGTTATTACAGCACTGAAAGCTTAATTTTGATGAGTGACTACAAAATGCTTTTTGTCCCATAATCCTGTCTTATATGGTGCTGTGGAAGAGCAATTGTTTGAATAGTTATTTGTCCACGATACTCAATATTCATGAGAAATACATATGTTTTTAGTTGTTCTGGTTTTGCTTGTTTAATAAACAGGGATTGTAAATCCTGAAATAATAATAAAAAAAAGGATTTGCTTTTGCATAAGCAAATGACAGGTTGAAAGGAAAACACAGTTGTCATCCACAGCTTTTTCAGAGCTTGCAGAAATACCAGTAATTCTATATGCAAAAGATATGGTGAAAATATTTCTTTTTGTTTTAATAAAGACTTCATTTTCAGTAATTAAGGAAACAAAATGAAGTGAAGAAGAAAAAATATCAAACTGCATGGAAGACATCTAAATCACAGGGAGGTAAGCTAAACTGGAAACTTAGTGCAGATTAAATGTTCTATGTGTATGTACTTTCCTAAGTTTATGGACCAGGAAGACTGGAGCAAAAAAAATAATTCTTCAAAATATGAAGCTATAGGAACAAAGGATTAAGTCTATAAAATTCAGAGAAAGTAGATTTGCATTTTTGGGTCACGTGGTTCCTAGTTATAACATTTGAACTTAATTTACTAAAAAATGGCAAGTTCTGACTCTTGCAACAGAGAATCATAGAAGTATATTGAGTGAGATCTTTGATTTAGAGGACAAATATGTCCTCTTTCCACATTTTCTGCATTAAATATTTCTGACCTCACAATCAGATGGAGGGGAAATTTAGATTATTCACTTTGAAGCTGTTGATTTTTATGGTTATTAAGCCTAAATTGAGTATAAAAAGAAAACAGCTTTATTGCAACAAATCAATTTTTGAGCGCAAGTGGTCTTGCAATTGTAAGTAAAAAATTAAAATGATTGTCCTTCTCTGGCTGAAAATGCCAGAGCTAAGAAGGTGTACACTTTGGGAGAAAAATGTGTTTTCTTTTGCTATAGATCTGATCATGTCAAACACTATGTGCTATTTAGAGCTTCGCTGAGAATGAGATAAATAATTGGCAACTGATGGTTTAGCTTTCAAAGTCTCTGTTGGTACCTAGCTCCCACCAATATCTCCCACTAATTTTCACTTTCTGTCAGAGTTATACTTCCAAGTATGGACTTTACAAAAGGTACCTTGTTGTGAATATTTGAGAACCTTGTCTCTGACCTGCTTATAGTATTAAGTCTGAGATCCATAAAGAAGCTAAGTCTCTTTTCTCTGAAATAAAATCCCTCTCTTCCCTTTTAGCTTTCTCCCTCTGTCCTTCTAGGCAGACTTGATCTTCCCTGCTACCACAGAAAGAAAAAAGAAATGAATCCTTTGACCACCTGTTTCTTAAATGGAGCCTTCTTCCATTCTTACATGGTTGGAAATTTAAAAGAGAAGTGCCAAAACTATCATATGTGAAGAAAAATAAGTTACGTAGGACAAGATTTTATTAGTCCTGAAAGATGCAGATAATACTGATCATAAAGCTAAAGAAAAGCTTTCAGTGAATCTTGAGTATGCAGGTTGGTGACCAGACCACCCTTAATTTTTCCCTCCTGAAATTCAATGTCTTGCTTAATGGTATGTCTGTATTTGATGAATTTCCAAAGGAATATTCTGCTCATGTATGACATCTATTCCATCACCCTAGATTCTTTTTCTGTGTAATGAATCCAGCTGAATATGACACACAGGAAACAAAATCTTACAATCCAACATATTAAATGTATCTCAGTGTTTTCTCGGTGATTTTCTTTGTGTCAACTCATAATGACTACAAGCAGGGATGTTATTTTTTCCAATAAATTAATTAACTTTTTAATGCATGAAAATTGACTAAAGCGATGATAGAGGAATGATTTGAAGTTATTTTCTGTTAATTTCTTTGTATATTTCTCCTTTGTCTAGGACACAATTTAACATTACTGTTGAGAAGGAGAAAAACATGGAAACAAAAAAGTTCAAGTCTATTTTGGCAAAGTAAGTTAGACTTAGCACAGTTTTTACTTATAGATATTATTTAAAATCAGTTCTCTATTTTTTGTTTGTTGTTTTAAATCAGAATTTTAGATAGCTTTTATAAAATATATAATTAAACTTTGAAGGTACTAATTTTTCATTTGCAATTTCCTCTTATTTTTATTGTGTTGCTGAATACATAAATGGGATGATTCTCATGTTATTGACTGAGGGAATTCAAGCTATATACACTTGTTAATATTTTAAAACAGATCTCTGCAGAACTCACTTGTATTGAAATTTATGACAGACTGGAGGTGGCTTTATTTCCCTCTGCATTCATCCGTGTAGCAGTAACAAATGTCCTGACTGAATAAACGAATCACAGAAATGTCATTTCTGTAGTTTTATCTTTAATTATGCAATCTGTAGTGAGCCAAGGACTGAACTGCAGAAATACATCTTGTTGTGTGAGAAAAACTCCTCTGTCACATGGCCAGTATTCACCTGGAAGGTGTACATGCCAAAACCTGAAGGCACAACATTGCAGTATATGTATTACAAATAAAAAATACCACATGGAAGAGAATGATCAACAATGACATCAAAATGTGTTTACTTGCTCTATATTCTGCTCTCCTCCTTTAGAAATCACATTGCTTAAACCTAAAATAATTGACGTAAGCATCTGTGCATTTTTTTATAGCTGCTTTGTTCACTGTTTCATAATTTTAAGACTCCCAAAACTCTGGTGGGATCTTTCTGGCAGGCCAGCAGATGTGATCATCACTTTACTGAATATTCAACCCTGCTTCAGGGAGTGAAGTCCAGCATATTTTTTCAGGAAGTGTAGGAAGGGGACAGCATGACGAAGGATGAAATTACAGTGTTCAAATAATGCAAAACGTTTCCTGAGAATGACTCATCTTGATTCTTTATGTTTCTTTGGTTTTTTTTTCTTTTTTTTTTTTTTTTTTTAAATAGGATAGCTGAGGGACTTCAAGCTGCTGCTCATTTTTAAAGGTAGCATAGTAATTTCAGCTAATTTGCTGAAATTAGCTCAGTTGGTTAGAATATGATGCTAATAACGTCAGGCTTGGGGGTTTGATCCCTGTAGAGGGACTCAATGATCCTTGTGGGTCCCTTCCAATTCAGAATAGTCTGTGACATATAACAAAATAAGATTTGCCCCAACAGTTTTGTGGCCATTTTATATCCCAGACTTAACCATTTTGAATAAAATTTAATTAGTTACCCAGCAGTCTCATACAGATGTGGCACTCATGGGCAGTCTAGGAGCATTGATTTGGTGTTCTTCTAGCTGGTTTTAGTAGTTTTTCAGTGTTAATTAGAAAAGAAAGAGTTTTGTTTTAAAAGACAATATATCTAATAACACATGTACTTCAGATATAAGATTTGAAGCTTTAAGGGAGGGTAAAGCAGAGAGGATACTCGCATTACAAAGAATAAAGAACAAGTAACTCTTATCTGTTGCTAGCACGTTGCTTTCACTAACACATTCTATAAATACCTTCGTTCATGTTTGGACCTGACACACATCTTTTGCTTAATTTTTGGCATTTTCAGTCTCTTCTCTACTTCTCCTGCAGTGAAAATTCATGTCTAAATTTTATGAGATGTCAGACTTCCTTTAACAGTGTGAAAAAACAGCTCGAAGGCTCTAAGTAAAAGGTTTTAGGCCATGATTGACACAGTATAGTAGGTCATATGCTCCCTTGACAAGCAGTAAATTCTGAGCTATACTACAAAATACAGGTGTTTCTAAGGAAGACTCTGACCGGATAATTTGCGAGCATCAGCCTATATATCAAGTGTAGCAGAATGTAAACGGTTTGAGAAGAATGTTTCTCTGCTGGATGTGCCCAGGAAAAAGAGGATGCTGTGTGTGTGACAATTAATTATATCTAACTGATGGAAATGGGGATTACAGATTACACTGATGAAAAGCACAACCATCAGTCAGACAGACTTTGACGGGACCTTCCAATCAAAATTCCGTTTTCTGGCCCCGGTGGATTAATTTACAGACACGCACACATGCACAAAGTTTGAAGCCCTATTGGTGAACCAATTACATCTTCACAAAGAAACTTGACCAAAAACAAAATCCTCTTGGAAATGACTGTTTCGTAAATGTAAGCAGCCTACAAGGTGACGGAAATGTGTTTGCACAAGACACGTTGTAACATAGTATCAGAAGACTTTCATTGAGAATTATGATTTTTTTCAACCCTGATATTCTAATAAAAAAGATATTTTGATACCATGAAGATGTCGTAGTTTGTGTTTTTCCAGCTGTTCCATAGCAGTTAATGGTGGATAGACATTGTCTGCTGGTTAAAATTTTGAACTATCTGTAGTGCATGGAAACTGTTTCTCTGTATCCTGCTTTTCTGTGACATACATTTTCGGCTTTCTTTTGCTATTCGGCATAAATACAGCTATTTGCATGAAAAGAGAGGATTGCAGAAGGGGTGGACTTAGAGATCCACCTACTCTTGCTGTTTACTCTTTGCGTAAAGTCATAATCCCTGATGAAGTAATCAGCATTTCTGCAGTAGCAAATCATTAAAGCTGCACAAAGGAAGTCGCAATTCAGGGATTCTTATCTGAAAGGATTCTGAAAGCTGTTACCTGATGGCTGACTTCAACAGGACCTGAAGACAGCCAGAATGTCTCACTATCAGAACTGCCTTCCTTGAAGACAACCAGTAAAATTGCCATTGTTTTCAATGAAGCAGAATTATACCTTCAATGAGAAAAAGGAAATGAATATTGAAGAAACAAAGACGCTTCTTTCATGCAAATTGCTTTACTAATAAATAAAAAAGGAGGAATTAGAACCAGGAAATACAGGAGATAAAGAGAAACTGTTGTCTGAATTAATGCCTTTCAAATTTTCCAACGAGGCATTTAGCATTTAGTAGCAATGTTCATTATTCTTTGATAATTATTTAGAGCTTTCTTTCTCACAAACTGGTTGTAGTGAAAGACTGTATCATGGTTCACTAGTTAGGGATTCTTTTACACCATTATACAAAAATGAATAAAGAGTGGTTTTTCTAGGAATAGGGCTGGGAACCTGTGAAATAAAGCAGCTCAATTAGAGAAAACCTGAAGTTAATCGGAGTGTTTTCTGTAGAATATGTGTATTTTAAATTAGTGTATTCTAAAAGAATAATCCAAATTTAATTCAAACTGAAAAAGCAGCACCACCACTCCACCTCCTCCAAGGCAATACTGTAAAGTCTTTCCTTGCTGTCTGTCTGCCCACCACAATATCGGCAAAAAAGAAACTCAAGTAAATTGGATGGTGTATATCCAGTGGATGTTGTAAAAGCCAATGCTAGTGAACTGTTACTGTGTAGGAACGGTAATGGTACTTGTCTTTCCTTCAATTTCTCTCACCACAGCTTTTTTTAAGGTACTCAAAGTTTGTAATTTGTAGGAAAACCTGAGATTGTAACATTTTGGAACACCAAGTTCTGCCTCCACTGAGTTAATTTTTACATTGTACTCAACTTCTGCATGTATTTAGTCAATATGGTGCACTAACAAGGTGAAACAAACACAAGCAAATTATACTGATCAAACTGTATATATTTTAATTACTGACAAAGTAAAAAATGGTGTATATATAAAGTTCAGTGTTTAGTGCCTAGCAGGAGATTTTGGTGAATGGTACTTATTGAGACAGATTGATTTTTTTTCTATACTTTTATAAGGATGTACTATTTAAAACTAGAAGTCAAGTCAAGGGGAAAAAAAGATTTAATTGTGTAATATTCTTTTAAAAATCAGAATATGCAAAGAAATATTTTATTCCCTTCCTTTTTCTTTCCTGTCACTAATTTGTTCAGAGCATTTATTAAAGTCTACCTATTTTGTTTCAACTTGACCCAGTCAAAGCAGTTTGAAGACATTTACAATGATGAAGAGGGAGCTTCAATTAACCTTCTTGGCTGAGATATTTGATATGCATGAGTTACTATATAACAACTTAATTATCTAATACTCTTTGTAAAAGATTTCTAATAAAGAATGGAATTGATTTATATATTATGAGAGCATAATAATTTATTTAATTTCTCATCAGATTTCTTTTGCCAAAATGTATGTAAATTAACTACCAAGCTAAGGGACCAAGACCAATAGTCAGGACCTGACAACTTTCAAACTCTTTGTGTTTTGATAACTTTGCTTTGAAGGAGAAACAAAGCTGCTGATAAAAATAATCAAGTTCTACAGAATTGTACTGCAGGTCAGAACTTATTAGAGTTGTAGACATGTATTTTAATTTTTATTCTAGATATCACATTGTCATAATTTTTACCACAATAGGTAAAAAGAGGTAGACAAAGAGGGGTTTTAAAATTCACTTTACAGGACCTAATTGATATTTCTTATACATATATTTTAATGATATTATTTATCCATATTATTTTTGTGACATTAGAATTAGTGCATTCATTGTTTTTCATAAGAATATAAATATATATGTTTTCTTAAAATTACATACTTGTGAAAAAAAACACAGGAGTAGATTTGGGTTCGACCATGAGAAAAACCAATCAGACTAAGTCCTGGTTTATCTTAGTCCTGATGCAATCCAGGGCCACTCTTAGCATGGAATAGTCAGATTCCTTGGGCGCCTGGTGGCCTGTTACGATAATACTAGTCAAATACTGTTTGTCTTTACTGGATCAACTGTCCAGGCTTCTTATTGAAAAAGATAATTGTCATATTAAAAAGGAGGAAACTGAGGGACTGCAGAATGAAATGATTTCTTGGGGATAACAAATGGAGCTGGTAACAAAGAAAGGCATCAGAATTAGGGTTTGATTCCTCAGTTATCGTATTACTTGCATAGAATTTGCAACCTCAGTGTTGCCATATCTTGGTTGTGGCATTAGGGAAACTGTTATCTAAGAACTGTGGTTTTAAAAAAAAATAAAATAGCCAGGACACTAGTCAGCAGATGAAAAATTAAAACATCCAGGGTGAAATACCTGCTGAAGTGGATGTGAAATTTGTCCCTGTCTTCTATGAATCCAGAGTTTTACTGCAAAGAGAGGGAGTAAGAATTAAATCCTCAAACAACAGAAAATGGTGGTTCAAAGGTGACTTTTATGAAGAGGTTTGGGAAGTGAGTAAGGAGCAAAAAGTAGAAAATAATGAATTCAGTGCTGTAAGCAAGAGTAAACTTGCACAGATTTCTAAAGGTGGAAATAAATGAAACAAAACAGTCTCTCATCACTAAGAGAAGGTGAAGATTAATATTTTTTTGCATGAGGGCTTATGTTTTTTCACTCCTTTGAACTATATTTTCCTCTCCAGTGGTAAACATAAAGATAATAAGTATAAATCCTTGGTAAGACAAACACAGATAAGCAGGTTTTGCTAACATTGATCATAAGTGACTAAATTTTCTAGAAAAATGGGGATTTTTTTTATTTTGTTATTTAGATATTTTACTTAATTTTTTAAAAATTGTTTCATCAAAACCCTAGAATCTCATCTTGTTTCCAGTTAATGTATAAAATATCACCATTCCCTTCCTTTCAAGAGACAGTGTTCATTATGATTTGACCTAGTTGCTCCAGGTTGTCTCCACACTTTAGATTCCTTTAATGAATGTCTTAAGTACCCTTTATGATCAAAAAAGAGAATTTCACCTCCAGCAAATAGCCTGTCTAGTTTGTAAATAGGTATGCAGGCTAGGAAGTGTGATCAGAGGTGTGATGAAGTTTCTGCCTGGCTGCTGGCAGGAGACTGGTGTTCTTTCAGGTTGCAGGCAGAAATGATCTATTAGCACAATGTCAGTGTCCTACCCAAAATTTTTCCTATAAGATTCAGAAGCTCGAGTGATATAGGAGACACAGGGTTTGTTTTCTTTAGAGTTTATATATATATATATGTCTGTGTATAATTTACTCAAAAATTTAGACATAATTTCTTTTTCATTTTGATGCTCAAGTGTCATCTTGGATATCACCTGAAACTAAAATAGAGACTGCAGACTATGCTTTTCACTTATATGTTGCAAAGAAAGGAGGCAATTAACTCCCTTTTATAAAAAATGAAGCTGTTAACAGTAATCACTCTCAGTATGGAACCAAAATATTAAGCATGAGCTAGAATTTCTTTGTTAGAATGTTTCAGATTGTATTTACTATATGATGTTTTTTCTTAAGCATTTCTTATGTGCCTGTCTGTGTTACAAGTAAGAGCAAAAATAATGGTCAGGTTCTTAATTTGTTGACTGGGGTTAGAGTTTTTCAAAGTGTATTGATAGAACAGGTAGGCTTTCTGGAAAACAAAAAATTGGTTAGTGAGTCAATGCTTCAGGAACAGTATAAATCTGACATACCTGTGTTTCCACTGGAAACTGACCTACAAAACTACAGAACAGGTTATTCTGGCTCAAAGTAAGGAGCAGGAAGTGCTCAGGGTATTTACACTACTGTAGTGAAAAGTTTGAATTTACAAAGGCAAATTCTAATGATCTAGGATGGGAATTGTAGTAATTCAGTCCAGAAGTGTCATTCCTAAACTAGCCAATGAACACTACTTTAAAAGTAAATGTCCATGGCATCCTAAACTATGAAGTAGGTCACTGATACCCACTGTGGTAATAAAATCATTATAGTAATTGTGGGGTTGAGAAGTAGAAGGTTTAAAACAGAATAAAGGTTTGAAATACTGACAAAGTCATCCAAGATGAGCTGAAAAAAACAGTGTAATTTTTATTAACATAAACTTGATTTAAATTTGACTTTTTTTAAAGTTTTTTTTCCCTACAGTGACTGGTTCCCTGAGAAAAATGTTCCAAATATTTTTTAATAAGTGCAGCCTTTCCTCTATCAGCTTTCAAGTGCAGAAATAAAGCATGACAAACAACTGAGATGAAGCACCAAAAGTTTTGACGGAAAAACTTGATGGAAAAGGAAAAAAGAGTCCCACTGAAACTGCTTAGAAAAGCTTTTCTGCCACCAGAGTATCTCTACTTTTAAGCACTATTTATATGTTCACTTTACCTGCTTCAGTATACTCATATGCTGGAACTGCTTATCTTTGGAGGCTGAGAGCATATGATATCATTGACTAAACTGTTATGGAACTAAGTTGCTTTATTTTTTTTTCCTCTCCAAATTCAATTTTTTAGTAGTCATAAAAAAAGTAAAACCTTATTTGCATAATGACCCCTTTTCTGTCTCTCTTCTGACGACATAGAAAGGGATGATTTTTTTTTTTCCATGTAAATTACACATTCACCAAATAATTACCAGTTTTTCCAGTAATTCTAGCAAATTGTGATGAACTTGTGTAAAAAACTTGACCGGAAAGAATAGAAGGAAGAAAAAGTATCAGCACACTGAAATATCTTGGGTTTTCCATGATGTTACAATCACCATGCAGGTGACTGAAATGGTGAGAAAATCATTGTATTCTTGTAGTTGAGAATTTTTCCTTCCCTGTCATTACATTGTGTCATACCATGAAGCTTTACAATGCTGATACAGTTCCTGAAGGTTTGCTCAATGGTAAACATGTAAAAATCACTCAGCAACAGCTTAGAAAAAATTTCAAAAGGTCTTTGTTTAGTGGCAGAGTTAAGTTTCTCCTCTGACAACTTGAAGCAACAAGAATGCAGAAAAAGAACATTCTCAGTCAAAACACTGAGCAAAGTTTAGGCACATCCAGGTATGTTCAGAATACAGAGTTCATTTAGCAAGATAAATGGTAACATTACAGCAGATACACAAAATAACAGAGAAAAAGTAATATTTTGGAAATCAGAAAATTTTCATTGTAGGTGCTACAGTACTTGACACTTGTTGGCTTCTGCTGGTAGGAGAGGGGGAAGAAGGGCAAGGAGGAGTGAAACAGGAATGAAGAAAAGAGTTTCTGCTGTCTTTTTATCTCTCCTGAAAATCCTTGAGGTTATCAACCAGCTTATTATGATGTTCAAAGAGTTTTGCTCACAGCAATAAATTACTTTTTTTCCCTGTTAAAATACTTAAATGATGCTAAAGAATTTTTAACTGACTAAGAAAAACACCTTTTCCAAGAACAAATATAAAACTCTTTTTCTTAAACAAAAAACCAAAGTGCATTTCCTATTTTTAAAAATGTTTCATAAATTATTATAATTAGAGGCAAACAATAACTGATCAATTTAAAAGGAATACATGCAAAAGCCTGTAAGTAACAGGCAAGTAAATAACATCATGAAGCTGAACTGCGTCCGTTCGAAATTTCCTCTTTTCTTGCTTTTACCACTAGCGATAGTTGTGTGCATACACACGTCTCTACACACTTGTGTGGGTGGAAGTTCTTTTGTGAGCTCTTAATGGAGAAACAGGACTCATTACATCTTGCAGAAATTCCAGCGCTGCCTTTGAACAAAAGGAGAGGAGAATTAATGCAAGCCCTAAAGTAGTCACAGAGGGTTGCAGCTTCTTTTGTGATTCCAGACATCATGGCATTGTGAACTTTAGTATCCAGACTATACTGGTACTTCTTTCAGTATTCCACATACCTAGCTCATTCCCAGGAAAAATGACAATTAAAAAGGAATAAAATAAAATATCTGAGAACCTCATATCATTTTACCTTTTAGACCTTTTGCCATGGGATGTGAATTTCAGATTCTACTTAGGCCTGCAGATGATGTCATCACTACAAGTGTCGAGCCACAGCTGTTACACGTGGCCTTCTCACCATCTCTGATGAGAAGTGTAAGATGAAGACAGTATCTGTCTATATGTGCAGAGACATGGGATGAGGGGAAGCCATTTGAGGAGTGGCTGAGCTCACTTGGCTTGTTTTAGCCTAGAGATGAGGAGACTGAAGAGAGACCTCACTGAGGTCTTCAGCTACCTCATGAAGGAAGTGCAGGGACAGGAAAAGATCTTTTCTCTCTGGTGACCAGTGAAAGGACAGAAGGGAATGGCATGAAGCTGTGTCAGGGGAGTAGTCACAGCACCAAGTCTCTCAGAGTTCAAGAAGCATTTGGACAACACTCTCAGGCACATGGTCTGATTCTTGGTGTGGTCCTGCGCAGGGCCAAGATTTGGTCTTTGATAATCCTTGTGGATCCTTTTCAACTCAGGATTTTCTAAGATTCTAAGGTCAGAAAAATGATAAAATGATAAAATAAGAAGCATGCATATAATGTGATCTTTCCTCATAAATACCTGGTCATCTTCCAATGATTAATTAATTAGGCACCTCCAGAGCTCTTGCTTTATTCTTCATTAAGTTATTGAATCTCTTTTTGAACATGTATATACCTTTAGCTTTCACACCAACCCCCAGCAAGGATAATTAATAGAATATCATATTAATCAAGTGATTCATCAGATGTCATCTTAAAATCATTGAACAAGCACACACATTTGTATCTCCCCACCTAATTTGTACCTGTCTGGGTCCCCATTCTAGTTGTAGTGAGGCTATTAGTTCACTGGGTTGCCAGTTGGAATAGGTAATTCTTGTTCGTAAACAAATAAAATAAACAAGGACCAAAAGAGAAAACATTGTTATGCTTGTAAGAGAAGGGAAGACCAGAGGAACAGAGTAACTCACAGAGGGGGTATAGCACAGCAGTACCCCAAACCCAGAATTGTTTCATGTCTGTTGGAGGAATATATTTCCTTTGAGCTTTTGGCTCGTAAATTTTAGCTGATAGTGTGGAGAAAAAAAAAAGCTGCAACATTAACAGTGTCTTTCAGAAATCTGCTTTGTGCCCCAAACCATGATTCGCAATGTGCAACCCCATCTTTTCTTATTTCTCTCAATCCTAGCCCCCACACATGCTTTCTTTCATCACTCCTGCTCTCAAAATACAGTCTGACACATACTTTTGTGTAATAGCTCCCAATCATTTCTTTTTCTTTCCAGTTAAGATGAGAGCCTTGGAGTTAGGGATTTACTAGTTGACATGATTCAGTGGTGGTTTGGAATATATATTTTTCCTTCTTTAGTAGCTAGTTAGCTGAAAAATACTCATATATTCATTATCATTTCTAAACAACCATAATCAGGGATGTTCTGGTTGTACTCACCATTCCCAATGTACAAGGTTGTTTTTTTGGAAGGAGCAACAGTATTGTGGCAGTAACTGAGGGATGTGATTGCATGTAGTCATGTGAGAATTTATCCTTTTAATCCACTAAATAAAATAAATTAAACAGGCATTAAATGGTTTTTATGAAGGTATGCACTAGCATCAGCAAAAGTCTGTAAGGAATTATTTTTATAAGCTCTAACACACCCCATTTTGAGGAGAGTATATAATCCTGCTTGAAAGCTTGATAATAAACTGAATATAATTATGAAAACATATGGAAACACCATCTATAATTTTTGTATTTTGGTATACATAATCATATGGTATAGAATTTTTCCAAAGTGTACTCAGTCTATAAAGTGAAAAACAGGTATTCCTTTAACTGCTTCAGTCATTAAAGATTCAAATTATAATCCAAGATAAACTAACTTCAGGAGGTCAGGTTTACTATGGGTTTTATTATCCCGTGTGAAACAGAAACAGAGTTGATAATTTTCTTCAGGGCAAGAGTCCATTAGTAATTGACACTAAAAACCTGTTTATTTCATAGTCTTGCTCCAAATATTTTAATCTTTCTCAGCAGCTGTAAAACAAGTGCTTTCTTTTCCAGTGCATGGTGGAGCCAAGTATCCAGTCTTGATGAAGGTGAGTTAATCAACTGAAAGGGAGAGATGAAACAGACTTGAGAGGATGGAATGTAAATGTTGTGATAGTGAATTGCAATGAAGCTGTTAGTCTAGAGTGTGTTAATTTTGGTGCTCTCTCACTGGTCCTCTGCTTAGTTTAAGCACATATATGTTTTTTCAGTCTTGCAAGGCCTATGGGTTCCGTGACATTTAAGTCAGGAATGGGCTTTATTCTATGTGCAAACAGAATCTAATAAATGGATGTTGATGCCTTTTCAGAGCTGGTGAATGCTATTCATGTGATTACCTTAATTTTTATTGTACAAGGTATGATCATAAACTTTAGAGAAAAAAGATCATGTGTGCTGTCTTCTGCTTACAATGGAAATTATATAAAGGATTATTATAGAAATTATTATCCCTTATTATTATATAAGGGATCTGCTATTCTGACTCACCAGCTGGTAAACTAATTATGCTGATGTGATGGTATTCCTATATGGATCGTAAGTTTAACTAGCTGCCAGGGTGCATAGCACCCTTGAATATAGCTACCCTTTGGCATTTTAAATATAAATAACTCATGTACACCACTCATATTTGTTGCCTAATATCTCGTTATCACGTCTTTGAAATTTTGTTTTGCATACCAAGAAGAGCTTACCTCTTTCTTCAATTTATTCCTTAGTGATTGTTTTGCAAGAAACAATATTATAATCAAAGCCCTTGGGTATATTCTTAGATCTTAAAAGCATGACTGAGTTACTGTACATGGACTTATACAGAGCACACTTTAAGTCTGAGAGAAAAGAGTAATAGTCTGACTTTCTTCAGCTCTGGCTTAATTCGAAATTACTTTCACAGAACCAGACAGAATCACAAAATATGCTGAGTTGAAAGGGAACAACAAAGATCATCGAGTCCAGCCCTTAGCCCTGCACAGAACCGCCCCAAGAGTCACACCATGTGCCCGACAGTATTATCCAAATGCTTCTTGAATTTCATCAGGCTTTGTGCTGCAACCTCTTCTCTAGGGAGCCTGTTCTAGTGCCCAGCCAGCCTCCGGGGAAGAACCCTTTTCTAATATCCAACCTAAACTTCCCCTGACACAACTTCAGGCCATTCCCTCAGGTCCTGTCACTGGTCACCATAGGGAAGAGATTAGTGCCTGCCCCTCTTCTTCCTTATACTTGCTGTGGATAAAGAACACACAAAGTTTGTTATCACAGCTGAAATTAAGTTCAGAATCTTTTCTAAACTACAGTATTGTCTGAACCCTTGCTGCTTTTATCATCTGCAGCTATAAAGCCAACCATTTGAAGATACGTTTAATTTGAACATTAGTAATAAAAGTTCTCACAGGCTTTCATTTCTGGAATGTCTTATTATCTAGAGCAAGGTGAGAAATACAGAATTTACTTGCCAGCATGCCAATTAATGAAAGAATGTTGAAACTGATGAACACAACAAATGGGGAATGTATTTACTCATAAAAAATTTCTCTCTTCCTTTTAACCATAACATAGGGGTGTCTTTTGATTTTTTTTTTTCCTGAGGAAGTTGTGGGCTAGAGGGTGGGGCAACAACCCACACCACCTTACATTCCTCCTGGCCCAAACTTGGATGTAACTCAAAGTCTGGGCTGCAAATTTACCTGATTTTGAGTAGGAAAATCTGTCACTGTGGTAAGCAGAAGAATGTTATGGAATATATTCTGATTTCACTGAAATTTGTATTGACATAACGCTGCTCGTTAGTCTTCACAGTAGGGTATACCAGTGACCTGTCTTCACCTTATGTGAAAAAGAACACTACCTAAGTGGAGCTGCTCATTTTGTTACAAGTTAACTTCTAAAAAAGACTTACAGTAGTTTTGTAGTTTTTCCTTTCTTTTAATATATATATTATCCAGCAAATTCATTGGTCTGAGAAGTCACTCAAAAATTTAATAAGACTTCTCCAACTGGGTTCTAATTATTTGTTGTCAATATTGTTGTTAAATATATTTTTTTAATATGTATACAAACATGATTTAGAAACCTGAATCCATTAAAGAAAAGCCAGAATGGAGAACCTGACCTGGAAACTCATCCCACAGAATACACTTAGTCATTACAGATACGAAATGCTTTGGTTAAGAGTTTTTGAGCAAATATAAATTCCTAAAGATTGGCTTTAAAATATAACTATATTCTCTGCTGGAATCAGGAGGATTAATCACGTAGATAAACATGAGAACACATTTTTGAAAAGCTTTTGATCTCCCACATAAACAATCTACACTTCTAATGAAAAAGGTTACAGAGCATTCAGAAATTCAATGTGTAAGAATATAGAAAGCTTTTCACTATAAAACTCTCTTTTAGTAAGCCTTTCTGATCTTGATGCAAGTGCCATCTTTGAGTTCCAGATTCTAAAAATTTGGTAAAGACAGATTTGTATTTTTCAAGGACTATATGAATGTTTTCAATAATCTAAGCTGAGGAATAAGGAATGCAAATTAGATTTAGTTTTTTTCTGTAAGAGGAATACCTATCATTATCGTTTCACAGTAGACTTTCTCTTACCAAACTGAAGCTAAAAAAAAAAGAAAATCCATTCCAAATGTCATTTAAAAAATATTAGGGTATATGTGAAAGAGGTCTATCTATAATCATGGAATACGTGGCCAGTGCTATGTGTCTGTGGTAAATTGACACACGTGTGTGGAAATGTGTTGTTAGATAGCTAAAGCAACAGTCATTTTAATTATAGATTACTCACCAAATTGTCTGGGAGTGGAGAAGAAATGCCCCCAAGACATTACCTACCTAGATCAGATCACTTTCCTGAGAAAGAATTGGTTCCTTTGCAGCCAACATACATGAATATCTCTAGAAAACTGAAGAAATTTGGGCATGATATATAAAAGAACAACAAAAAAATAATTTTATGGGTATGTACATATACATGTTTACTTCTTGCTTTTACCCAACACAATTGAAAATGCAGAGGCAGGCCTTTGCTCTTGAATAGTACATGAAAAACACATCGTTAAACCCCCACGTGACTCTTTGAAAACATACCCCATGGTGATAGGCTTTCATAGATCAGCTTCCAAGGAGGCTAAGCCTCATTCAGAAACCCAAATTATCAATTTCTCTTGTTTAGAAAGCTTGAACACTTCAGGGAGATAAACATACTTCTGACCCATTGCCTAGCG
The DNA here is from genome assembly GCF_001604755.1 of Lepidothrix coronata. Taxonomy (NCBI): domain Eukaryota; kingdom Metazoa; phylum Chordata; class Aves; order Passeriformes; family Pipridae; genus Lepidothrix; species Lepidothrix coronata. The sequence goes on along the minus strand of NW_016690237.1, from coordinate 3,236,307 downwards.
ATGCCTATTCTAAAAACTTGTCCTCTGTGGAAGTCGCTGTGAGACAAAATGCTATGACACTTCAGGATTGTGTAGTTATGGACTGAAGTTATATTTCAGGCTCTGTGCTCTAAGCTTGCAGAGCACCAGCTCACCTCATTTAAATCAGGTTAATCCCCGAAAAAGCGAGAGCAGTCAATGGCACTAAAGCTTCAAATATGAATGATCAAGAACATGTGGGGCTGCTGAAAGAATATCGTCTCAGTAGGAGGACTCAGGGAAGCGATGATCTATAATCCCTTGAATGATTGTCCTTTTTAAGAAAAATTGCTCCAAATGCCTCTTGGGATATATTCTTAGAGTCGAACCTTTATTTTGTCTTCTTATCTTCAGAATGGACAAGTAGGAATTATCTTTTTTTATTCCATACAATAAGGAAAAAGAATCAAATAGTCTGAAGGATTATACTCTTGAACTCGATTCCCAGGAAAGTTACAAATCTTTTGGGTTTGTTATCTTGACCACCTCAAACTAAAACACTTTTATCAATGTTATTGAAACATCAGGGTCAAATATACAGACAGTTCATGTCTACATATAGTCTGGTAATCAGTATAGTTTGTTGGATATTCAGTGTTGGATTTTTTTTCCCATTATCTTTTTGACTCTCTGAGTATCTGTATAGGAAACATATTGTGAAATTATTCTCTTAATTCTCTGTGGTAGCATCTACAGAGAATTTTTAAAACTAGGGGATGAAATTTCCCTTGTAGATCAGGAAAGGAACTTGTTCCACTTCCTTCTCTGACACTAAAGAGAGCTTGACACATCACATTTCTGCATTTTGTGAAATTTAAATATTTTACCCAGACAATTCAGAATTTGATTTTATGCTGGGTTCAGATTTGTTTAGGAAGTCTGGTGTTCTGATGCTAAAGTGACAGACAAAAGAACATCTGGGAAGAAAAATTATTTGTGGTCTAGATTATTCTACCCCACATGCTTTTGGAAATGGTTTTGATCAAATTGGTTGAGGAGGTTAATAAGAAATGGCTTTTGGTGCTGCCCTTCTACTGATGAACAAATATATTTGGCAACTCTGAAGCCATCCGTCAGCCAGATAGGAGGAAGCTCCATGGGGGACGTGTCGCTTTGACAGATGCCTGCAGCTCTTGCTTGAATTGAATGGATTGTACATCTGGCTGCCTACAACTATATCACATAACATGGCAAAATCCCTTTTTCTCCCTGCCTCCCACACCCTAGCTCTCCACTCCCTATTAATTCTGGGTCTGACTCTGCAGCTGTAACACTGCCTTCATCATACAAATGTGGGTAGAGCCTCCCTCCACTGCCTGCTAAGAATTGTTTTGCAGAAATGTGGCTGCTGTCCAGACGTCTGTTCATGTCTCATCTTGTACTTCTGTTTAGACCTTTTGATCTCATTCCTGCCTCTGTTGTTTTGTTTGTTTTACTTCTTGTCCCAGGAATCCTGTTGCTTTTTTTGGTCTCTGAAGCCTTTCCTTCATTTGCAGAGCCAATCTTTCTGTTTGGCCAAGACAAGGCCTCCACCAGGCTGCAAATGGGTTATCCAGCTGATAACTACAGTTATCCATCACACCAAAGAACGACTGTGGCAATATAGACAATGACTGGGAGGTTTCTTCGACTCCCAGATTTAAGACAATATTTTGTATTCAGCATTGACCAGCATGATTAGTGTCTTCAAAGTGTTACGTATTACCTGGAATACTCTGTTTATGGTGTGATGGCTTTAAACTTCTTAAGTATTTTAAGTACTTTACTTTATACCTCTCTTTTTTAACCCTTTAGCCCTTACACCTTTTTAAGTGGTATCCTGTGGAATATTTGCGTTCTGCAGTCCTTCCCTAACTGGAAAGTCTTTGGGTTTTGTAGAGTCTAAACCATTGAGATTGGTTAGTGAATTTTCAAAAAACTTACCATAGAAGCATCATATTCATGTGCAGTGAATTCTAAAACACTGCAGACTTTGAGAGGATTTTTTTGCTTTTTTTTCTTTGGGGTTTTTTGTTTGGTTGTTGTTGTTGAGTGTGTGTGTTTGTTTGCTTTGGTTTTGTTTGTTTGGTTGTGGTTTTGTTTTCTTTGTTTTGTTTGATTTTTTTTTTTAAATTTTGTTTTCCTGGCAACGGCATAATTTCTAATCACCTTTTTTCCTTCTTTAAGAAAGTGTGAAGTATTTTGCAGGAATAGCTATGTAGGATCAGCTTCGGCATTTTAATGCAAAATAAAACAATCTGTTTTTTCATAAAACGATCCACTAAAACTTAAATAGTTGTAATTATTCGTAGGTGACAAGAAGGTTACTCAAGATTTTTTTAGTTTCAGTTTTAATTTTTATCTCAAAATGTGTATGGTAGGTTGAGTGACTGCAATGAAGTACTATTGGAAATTCTGAGGAATCGATGAAAAAATCAATTTGAGCACAAATGGAAAAAAGCTGAGTCTTTATGTACTTTATAACAATACACTCAGTTTGAAGGCATGTGCTGTATTGACAGAATATTACAATATTTTCTTCAGAATATATTACATCAGTGCAACAAGGGATAACACCATAGTGAGAGTAATTGGCCAGTGACAGAAAGGAGAGTGCACATAGTTAAAGAAATATTAACTGTTCTCCTGCTGAACTGTCTCCTAACTGTGCATGTGCACAGCCCTAGTAAAAGACATTTGGAGCAGGCTGTGATTTATCAAATTCACATTTTTTTGCTTTGCTTCCAATTAAAAATAAGATGTAACAGGACTGTCCGCAGTACACACTTGGGAAAATGAGGAGAGATGAGAAGCATTTTCCACTCTGGTCTAGAGACTGGTCTCTTGTGTGAACCCTTACAAGAAGGGTCATGATCGCTTCTTGGCAATAACATTATTTAACTCAGATTCTGAAAAACAATGCTGTCTGCAAAAATCTTACACCTTCATGTTGTCAGAACATTGGCCACAAATCAATACCTTTGTGCAGACATACCACTCAGTGATGCTTTTCCTTGGCTCTGTGCTACATATTCGTACAAGCAGAACCATTACAGGATCTTACAGTTTAAAGATGCTTATTCACAGGGTGACCTTCAGTATAAGATGGTTTAAATTTTCCAAATTTTAAATTTTGGCCACAAATTTCACTGAAATGTTGCATCTCGACAGTAGTAGCAAACAAACATAAACCAGCAGTCTATTTTCTAGCCAGCTCTACATAAGCAGAGATTTCTGAAATATCTTCAGTGCTTAAGATAAAGAGCTATACTTTTTCCTCAAAAAGTTTCATGAGCAGTTTTGTGCTCTTGTAGTAGGGGTTGTCCATTTGTTATTGGTTTAAGAAAATCCATTACGAAGTGCAGACATTGTCTAAGATACATGAGAGACTCTTAATAAGTTAATGTAGTCCACAAAAGAGGTATGACTAAGCTTAGTGATGAGTATATGTAGAAGCTGAACTACTTCAAAAACTGCCAAATCAGATCCCCTGGCTGTTTTTTGTTCTCTTCCATGTAGCTTAGGATGTTTTTGTGAAGTTTGTAACGTATCGCTTGTGCCTCTCAAAAACAAACTCAGAATTGATCCTTTATCCTCTCTGCTGGGAACTTACAACCCACTTTTGGTGCCTAGTAATAAACAGTATGTGAAGATACAGAAGAAAAAGGAAAGCAAAAACCAAAGGTAAAATCATTAAGATTGGACTGCTACTGGATGAAGGCAGTAACATAACCTCTTCTGTCTTTATGTCTGAGGATTTATGCTTTTTAACTGGTGTTACCGCTACTCCAGTTTTGATTCCTTTAAGCTTTTTGCAAGTTTTCATATGTTTAATTGAACAATTTTATTAAAGTGAGGAAGTGGATAATTTTGGACAACAAGCGAATCTGTTTAAGAGGGGAGGCAATAAATATAATAATATTGGTAGAGATGGGACGACCTGGAATGGCCAGTTCAGATATGTTGTCAGAAGAGCTTGGGACCTTTAAAAAAAAGGGCCAAAATTTTTTTGAAAACATAGTCAAAGTCCACTTATGATATTAATGTTAGGGAGGAAGTCCCAGGGAGGTTAGCAGTTGTCACTGTCTCTGAATTGCTAGTACATTAGAGCAACTAGCTTTCGTACATAAAGTCTGATCTCATATGTATGTATCATCACAAAATACTTCACTGTTGGACATAATATTATAGCTGAATGTGTCATAGAAACAAATTATCAGGGAAAAATATGAAGGGTACATGTGCAGAGTGTTTGATGCATTCTATTCTAATGACAATGTCTTACTGAGAAAAAGCAAATTCTAATGCATTTCTCAAATTAAACTACTGCAACAACCAGTCATTCTGCCCTTGTAATGCAAAGTAAAGGGTGGGTTGAAAGATCAACAACAGCAAGCAATGGCTTTTTGAATAACAGGCACATCAAGAAAACTCAAAGATAGTGCATTTATAATGGTTTGCTAGGTACACATAATCCTGACATTCATGATATCTGAGAGAGGGAAAGCACATAGAAATTCATCTGGATTACAATATATAAACAATCGGGTTTTTAAGACTTCTTCAGGACAGCTTGCCTGTGTTCAATTTTTGTGAATTGTTTTATTCTGCATCGTTATTACCAAAATAAGAGACATTTCAGGTCAGCCAGACTCCACAGACATACCTAGTCGGGTTATGCCTCCCTGAGAACAGCTCAGCATAGAGTTTGTCTTCCAGAAAGGCTTGTACCTCTGGTACAAGCGGGACAGAGTTCGGGAGCCACATCTGCTGCAGTGAGTCATCTCTTTGCATCTCATGGCAGGGTCAACACCTGTTAGCAGGGTGAGAAGAAAAAGCCACCAGCCTGTTACATGACAATAATCTCTGTGCACATTGTACGGCCAAATCATAAACATAAGATTGCAATAAAGTGCAATATCTCTATAAATCTGTCATCTGAAGGATATGACTGGAAATGCCTGTATCTCACCCTTCTGTGCAAAATTCCTAACTCAGCATTATCAGTGAATTCAGAAAGCCAGCACTTACAAAACCAGCGAGTATCAGCAGAGTCAGCTTTTGGAAGTGCATGCAGGTAGGAATTCTTTTGTGGCACTTTTGTTTATTTTAAATATCACACCCTGTCCCAGATTGAACATTAGCCATTTCTGTAGGTTTCCTTATTTCCTTATCTGTTCTGTAGATTTTCCTAGTTGTTCATTAGGCTTTTTCTCTCCTTTGTTCAGCTTCACACTTTCAGTGCCCTAGATATGCTTGTTAAATTCACTTTGTGGCTTAATACACGTTGGAGAATGATTTTAATTAAACTATGATAGGTAAGGTGCATGACATTTCCTGAAGATTAAAATTCTGGAGAAAGTAGTTCTTGGTTGTATCCTAAGCAGGGAGATGCGACTCATCAGTATTTGTCAAAAATGCTTTTTTTTTACTGAATTGCTTTTACAATGGAATATCAGATAAAGTAGGATTTTCTAGTGAAGTGTGAACTTTTTATCAGTTTTGTAATTTTTTAGTTTTGAGTCACAGCATATGTCATATTGATGATGACTTCTGAGTTTAATAAGCTCCTGAATTTTAGCACTTGCTATACAAGGCTACTCTATGAGTGTTAGAATAGATATCTGTTGGAGGACACAGTGGCCAGGAACGTAAGGCAGGTGTAGGGTGGAATGCTGTGCGTAGAGGAGACCCCAGAAATAATTCACTTACCTATGTTAAGTGGCTTTTGGGGAAAGTGAAAGACTGAACCCAACTTGTTCATTAATTTAATTCTGGGGTCTGAGATTAGCAATACATGTAGTATTTCCAAAGATTAGAGGCTGTTGAAATTCTTGGCTTAAGCAGAGGGATTTTTGTTGGAATTGTCCTTGTTTTATGGAAAGACTGAATATGGTTTGTAATATCCTGTATATTACTTAGCTGGCACTTGAAAGCTTACATTGTGAGGGTGTATAAATGAATCACATAAAAAACCCCAAAAACCTAGAATACTCACCTGGCTTTGATATTTGACTTTATATGAGCTTTTTAATGCACAGGTGTAACATAAATAAATGCATAAAAACTCAGTGTGAAAACTGATAAATAGCACAGTTATGAAACCTGATCCAGTATTAATGATTGCTGATGAGCAGTCAATTACCATGACTTGATCCAGGGAAGGATCTTACATTCCAGAAGCCACTTGAACCATATTTAGTCAGACACATCCAATAAGAGCCTATTCAACTCTAGTGCTCTTTAGGTTGATTTCCTATGGAAATTCTCCAGTCTGCTGTCTGATTGGGTGGAAAGCTGTAATCTCTGAGACAATTATGTTTGAAAGAGTTTGTGAAAATTGTGACTAGTGGAGGAGGAAGACATTCTAGATTACCCGACTGAAGAAAAGACTTCCAGGTGAGTTCACAGCTTCTTAGAGATTCCCTAGTGATGAAAACTTTCTCAGTGTTTGAAGCGTTGCTTTGAAATAGAAGGCATGGAAGATTGCAGCCGCCTGCCTTGTCTCTGTGTCAAGCTGAAACAACCCTGTTTCTCGCAATCCTCTGGTCACAGTCAGTGTGGCTCCTCAAAGGACGGAGCAACCCCCTTCTAAACTGGAGGAAAGTTATGCAGCTGGACCGCGACTGCTGCCATGTAACTTGGGAGCTTCTGAACCATATAGAGCAGGTGGGAAAAAGTCTGCTAGATCCCTTAAGGTCTTGGCCCCCAGCCACAGTATGTCTGCACCTGACGCGGAGTACTTGGCTCCTAGGACTGAGACACAGACGCACAGGAGATGAGGCAGCACTAATTCCTCTAATCAGGGAGGCATTTGTTTTATCACACTTTGCTGCAGAGAGCACAAGTCCTGCAGGGTCAGACTACTGCCATTTGCCATAGAAGAGCATTCAGAACTCTTAACTCCAATTGTGCTCCTGTGGAGTCTCCATTCAGGCTTGTCCTGGAGAGTTAGAGGGCAATTTAACCTGTTATACGGCATGCAAGAACTTGCCTCATGTAACCTGCTACCCGTTAATGGCTCTGTCTTCTATTAACTAACCAAAGAAATTCAGCAATTAACCGCAAAATGTAAATTAAAAAAAAAAGAAACATAAAGGAATAAAAATATGTAGGCGCTTAGGGCCTTGGGTTCCCTAGTGTAGGCTGGAGAATGAGACAGTGGTTGGTCTTAGTTCAGGCACTGTTTATCATGTAAATCAATTGAATCAAGTGGAAATAGCTCTTAAAAACTGTCTAGCAGAAATGGAACTTGATGGCTTAAGCTTGTATGAACATATTTCAAGGCTGTCTGGAGTTTAAAATACTGATCATGTTGTGAATTGGAATCTTTTTTTCTTGTTAGTATTGTTAACTCCTTAGTGTCACCATATAACGACTCATATAGTCTGATTTTTATCTCACAAAGTTTTGTTTGTTTTCAGGTTTCCACAGCTTCCAAATGACACATTTATAAAGCTTTATAGCTGTCATTAAAGGATCTTCTCTCTAGGGTTCATCATGGTGAAACCCTGGAATGTAAAATAAAAGAAAGCCTCCCTGTATTTTGGACAAGCTCTAATCACAGTCAGTGAGTTATGGGAAATGGAGGCTTTGTAGCACAATGGAGTTGATATGACCAGTGCCCTCATCTATCACACTTCAAACTTGGCACTGAGTTCAGTCCCTCTATGAGGGAGCAGATGCCTCAGCTCAATTTGACCTATGAAGTTTTTTCTCTCTTTTTTTTTTCTCTTTTTTTTCCTTTATTTTTTTTGTCTTTCTGCATTAAGGCCCTACTTTTTTCCTGTGACCTGCCAGACACTGGTATTTGCTGTGAACTTTAGTGTCATAATGATACAGCAAGGTAATCGTGTTCAGATCCATTTTAGACCTCTATAATGAAATTTGCTTCTTAAAGTAGCAGGGTGTAATTTCCTTTGCTGTTCCAATGATACAGAAAATACAAACCACCTAATTATTCTAGTCATTCGTTTTACTTCTATTGGTAAGATAAGGTATTTGATAGCTATGGGTAGAATTTTCAAGCTACTTGGTTAACTCTCTCCCTTTATATTGACAATTTAATGGGCACACTAAAAAGTAAGCAGATCTGGTCTTTTGTTCTTTCTCAATTTTCCTCAAAAAGTAGATAGTAGATGAGATTGTGACCCATGTAAATACCACAGTTCTGATGCAAGGCAAGTTTTGGAAAATTCAGATGCATCCTGTCACACTCATATTCCACATATTATGCATAAGAAAGGACCTCACTGTCAGTCCTATCAGCTGCCCTTAGCCTCTATGTGAAATTAACCTAAGCAGTGAAAGAAAACAGGAACTCTCACACTTCGTCAGCTTGAAACATGTTCTTGTTTCAGCCGGAAAAATTCATTCCAGACATCTGAGGTGTATCAAACAGGTTTGCTATTTGCTGAAATTTAAAGTACATATTTTTGCTGGAAAATTTCATAGGGAATAATTCAGACGTTCAAAATAATGAAATTACTTGGAGTTTTATACATTCATTTAGGAAACTAATTTATATAGTTCCCATCATATTATATTATTAACTTGATTAAAAAAATGTAGATAGAGATCATAACTCAATTTCATATTTAATATTTCATTTAGGTAATTTTGTTTTAAGAACAATGGGAAATTCCCTGACTAAAGACCAAACAAATAAACAGAGGGAAAACAGTTGTCCATTTAAAAGAGAGCTCTCTGACACATCAGTTTGAATGGGATACAAGAATGAGCTGTTTTCTCTTATGTAGAATGTGGACCTAGATGATCATAAATGGTCTGTGGCTTTAAAAATCTTATTGATTTCATAATATAGATGGACCTAGATGGGGTAGGCCTAGAAAAACAGAGGCTAAAGCTTTCTAGAAGAAAACAATTTAATAAGAAAGAAACATAAAAATAATTATTGCTTCCTTTGATGAGACAGAAACATGAAATCATGCTCTCAGAATTTTTCTATTGACAGTGCTTGTTTGTTGTCTGTAATATTCAAGGAATGCTCTTATTCCTCTCCATTTATAACTTGCTTTGTGACCATATATTTATAACATTTTGAGCACTTATATTCCATTCACACTGTATTGCTATTTTAATGCAAATGATTACCAAACAATGATTTTCTACTTAAGAAATAATCTCCATTGTTGCAGGATCTGCCCTTGATAATTGAATGTGACTAGAACTGTGCATCCAGAGCAGAAGGTGCAGATGTATAACAGAGATCAAAATCAATTATTGGGCTGCCTTGTTCACAACAAAAGCGAACTATTGCCATTAGCATATTTTTTCTTAAAAAAAAAAATGAGATAATTCGTAATGTTTCTAAAATGAAAACAAAAGTATACTGTGAATTAATTTTTTCAGGTGACCCTTAATCAGAGTAAAAGTCAGCCAGAGTAATTGTTTTTAAATAATCACTTTATATTGTTTCTATCAACTTTATATTGTATCTTTATATTGTTTCTATCAACTTATTAAGCATCTCTGAATGCAGATGGGCTTGTGAGATGGAGAGACGAGGGTAGTTGTGAACTATGGAAGAAATACTTATTGTCGTCTGAGCGAAATTTATGACTTGAAAAATTATTGACTTCACAAGTTGCTTCCACCAAGGAAACTTGACATGATTTATGCACTTCTGTTTCTACAGTTTTCCATCTTTTAATGCACACAGAGAGGCATGTATGTATACACACAGGCACACACGTATTCATGCAAAATACAAAGAAATAATTTTGGAAATTTAATTCATTTTACTTGAAAGGCCAAGTATTTTTATAGGGGTTTTTTGTCTTTTTCGTATCACTTTCTGTTACAAGGCACATGCTGCATAATCAGCCAACTACTCTGTAATTACATTGCAAAGACTATGTAAATACCTAATTATTTTCATGCAGATTACTTGATAATTATACTACCAGTTACAAAGTAATTCAAAGAATAATTACCATGTAACTTCCACTTTTTAGATATGACGATAAGGCTTTGTTTTAAAGATATAGAGAAGTGCATAATTATCCTGAGGTTACATTCTACTCAGATTGTCGATTATCCTATATTTACAGTAGTATTATATGGCTACTGGGCTCAGTATTATGTTATCACAATTTAAAAAAAATCTTTGCTCTTTGCTTTATAACAAGTATTAGACAATACCAATATTATTTTTTTCTACTTTTCTGTTAATGGAAATGGATTTAAGATTTTTTTTTTAACTGTGAAGAAGGAACCATCTTTTTGTACTAAAGTGTACTGTGATTTTTGAAGAAGAAAGTGACATGGGCCCAGATTCTAAAATGGCACTTGGATACAAAAAAGCTTCATTAAGCCAAATGTAATTTTTTTAATTTCTAGAATGGGTACCACAAAGTATAGTTTATAAGAAGAGTGAGGTGTCCCAGTAAAGGTGCTTCCCTCTTGTAGGCTAGACTAGAGGGAGAGAGGGTGGTGAGTCTCACCTACTTCTTTCAGGATGGAATTGTCTTCTTCCATTTGTGATTGCATAAAATAGATTTTGGATAAAATGTACAGTGAGCACTTTGCAGTATATGAATCATAGAATCATAGAATCAGCTGGGTTGGAAGGGACCTCAGAGATCATCAAGTCCAACCCTTGATCCACTACTGCTGCGGTTATTAGACCATGGCACTAAGTGCCACATCCAGTCTCTTTTTAAAAATCTCCAGGGACGGACAATTCACTACTTCCCTGGGCAGCCCATTTCAATGTCTGATTACCCTTTCTGTAAAGAAATTCTTTCTAATATCTAACCTAAACTTCTCCTGGTTTAGGTTAGATATTGAGACCATGCCCTCTTGTCTTGCTGATAGTTGCCTGGGGAAAGAGACCAACACCCACCTGGCTGCAACCTCCTTTCAGGTAGTTGTAGAGAGTGATGAGGTCTCCCCTGAGCCTCCTCTTCTCCAGGCTGAAGCCTCCTCTTCTCCAGGCTGAGATGTGGTTGTTATTTCATGAAGCTAGAGATTAATGAATTTGTTACCAGTCAATCTTTCATTACATTATAGAAAATGAAACTGCTTGAATAGCAAAGGATGAGATTGTTCTTTTTCTTCTTCTGAGAATCTTGGTATCTTGTTTGTTTACTGTGATCAGTGAAGAAAGAATAGGACATACAGTATGATTTATTTCTATTAAAATGTTCAAATACTCTCCCAATTATCTTGATGCTGAATTCAGTGCATCACACATCAACATGGAAGTAACAAGGCTGCCTATAGAGGATATGACCCCAGATTATCTCATAGTAAGAGTAGCTGAACAAAGGGTTGAATCTCCTCCATAAGACTATGAAAGACCAACATTAGGCAAAAGCGAAATAGATTATTGCCTGGAGCAGTATGTTGGTAGAGGGGTTGAAAATTCATAGTCTGGCAAAGAGGATATCTGTGGAGCTTTGCATTAGTGATAGCAGCCTATGACTGCCAGATACCATCTGAGCAGCTCCTCCAGCATTGCCATTGTAGGAGAAGCTTGACTGTGGAGCCTGGACAAGGTCTCTGCTCCTAAGGGGAGACAGTGGCACCGACACATGAAATTTCATTTTTATTCTGCAGGCTTCCACTCATGCAGGTAGGAGGTGGCTATATTACTGAGTGACAAAATAAGGAGGGAATTGGTGCTTCCTTCTTTTTTTCTCCCCTCATCTGACCATGCTATGTTTAACTGATGAAAGATGGACATCATTACCATTGCCTGTGGTGGTGCATCCTCTTCCCAACCCCTTCTCAGGCTGTACTATGATTTCAGAAATGCTTGTTATGCCTCAGCCTTGATGAACAGCACCTGGGCTAAGCTCCTCTTGAGACACTGTCTGCTCCCAGGAACTTACGCTGTCTAACGAGCTCCTGCCTTTCCAACAGCCTTGGAAACTCATTTTTCTTGCCTGAATAACAACCCAAGTGGAACAACATTTCTGTGACTGAACTTTGAAACAAAGTAACCAACCTGAATCGCAACCAGGATGGAAAATTACTGTGACAAAAGCCTCTTGTGACCCTATAAACAGCAGTCCTAAGTAAGATCCTTTGAGCTCTCCCGGACTGCAGCTTGTTGTGACCAGCAACCTCCCTCTGAGCGTGACATCTCTCAGAGCCAGAGTACTCTCAAGTTTGCTACACTTGGAGGACCACCATCAAATGATGAGATGACAGAGTCTGGGCTGATACTCCCACTCCTCAAGGCTCAATCCTTCTCCTGTTAAGAAGATGCAAAGGCATCCATCGTGAGTACTGAACTCAAGGGGAATTTTTCACAGATATATCTTATACACACGCCTTTAGGTCTGTGTGCGTTTGAATATGCTATAGCATATTAGATTCTTAAATATGTTAGATTTATAAGTTAAGCTAGGACTGTTAGTGAGAAACTCTCGTGCTTATAGTAAATCCTATAGAATCTTTTGTAGAATTGTTTAAATTAGTCTATTGATTAAGTGCTGTTAAGTTTATGTGCTGTCAAAACATTTAGGTCCAAACCATTGGTTGAATCCAAGGCTAAGTTTGGCAAGTGGGTCACCTCTCAACCTTGTAACTCAACAGGAGAGTCTCCCTTATTCCTTTTTATTCTTACCCTTTCCCATGCTTATCCTTTTTCCATCTCCAGCTTCCATGTAGATAATTTTAGATTAGTTTTAGATTGATTGATTTTAGATTTTAATCTGATTTTTCTGTGTGCTTTAACCATCCAGTAAGTAGTAGAGTGAACATTGCCAAAGAACTTTGTCATGCTTTCAATTTTATATTAAACCTACTTTTGCTGATAACTTAGCTGGTCATTCTTTGAGTGTCCTAAAACCCTCATTTGAGCCATGACTGATGCAAGTGAAGCTGAAATGGAAGCTTTCTGAGATGGCTGATGCTTCTGGGAGTTGCTCTATGACTGCCACATAGCAAAATTTTACCAGTGGTAAAATTTGCTGGTGAAGGATGGCAAAGGATTATTTACATGGCTGTGAAACGCTGAACAACCCTTGAAACTATTTTCATTAAACAGCTGAACGTGTTATGGTAGCTCCGTTATTTCAACTGTGGTCACAGTGTACAAAAATCTATGAAAAACATCATAGTGGGCATCAGGATCTGTTGCATCTAGTGTAATGATTCAGAGAAAACTCCATGCATATCATCATTATCATGGCTAGGCTTTGCAAACAAAGATCTGAGGAGGGCTCTACCCATGTTTGTTACAAGCACACTGGTGGCTAAAAAGGCCAATACGAGATAGATATGTCTGGTTGCAAAAGGCACAGCAGAAAGACTCCTTAGATGGTATATTCTGTAAGACACGATTCTTTCTGCATTGTCTTTTCTCCTCGAGAGTGATCCTGCATGCTTTCTCAAAAGCAGCAGCAGTGTTATAGTGTGTCTCCAGACCTCCCAATTGGAGGCCAGAGTAGACCAGTTATGTTGATCAGTATGGCCAAGGCTGAGATGTTGATTCAGGGAGTCCTTGTATCTTCTCTTCGGGGCTCCTCTCCTGCAGTAGCCAGTGGCAAGTTCACCATAAAGCAGGATCTTAGGGAGGTGGTGGTCCTTCATCCTTGAGACGTGTCCTGCCCATCGCAGCTGTGTTCTCAGCAACATGGCCTCGATACTTGTAACTGCTGCTTGTTCTAGAACAGATGTGTTGGTCACATAATCTGACCAGTGGATGTTTAGGATTGTACGGAGGCAGCGTTGATGGAAGCGTTCTAGGAGTCGCAGGTGGTGGCGGTAGATGACCCATGATTCGGATCCACATAAGAGAGTAGACAGCACAGTGGCTCTGTAAATACTGATCTTTGTACTTTTCTTCAGGTGTTTATTTCACCAGACTCTTTTATGGAGTTTTCCGAAAGCACTATATGTCTTTGCTAACCTGTTGTCTATCTCTCCATCAATCTTACCATCTGAGGAGATGAGGCTACCTAGGTAATTAAACTGCTGGACTGATTTGAGCTCTGATTGGTCAATGGTGATATGGGGATGCATGCAAGATATATCAGCCATAGAGAAACTCAACAGAATTATCTGAGATCTGCTATACTTACATTGTTTTGCTCAGGCAAAGAAACCTAGAGAGCCTGCTTCACTCTTGCTCTTGCACAATACATGTAACTCTGCTGATATTACATCAGTGCTAGTTTGGCTTGGAGGGGGATTTGCTTCCAGAATATTCAACATGCTTTTTACCTAAAAACCTACTCAGATTTTAAATCAAGGCTTGCCTATGTATATGTTTTTTATAGTCTGAAAAACAGAAACCAGTCTTTCATGTATGTGTGTGTATCTTTTTCATATCTCTCTCTCTACATATATATAAGTTTGTGTGTATATTTTGTGTCTATATGTACATATCAGACAGTGGCTGATTTTAACTAGAAAATGCCCCCTTGTAACAGAAAACTTGCTGTCAGACACCTTAGTATGGTATGTCTAATCACTCAAACTGCTAGACAGCATGTCCTGGGGCTCCCTGATAAGTTTCAACTGGTACCTTTCAGAAGCATCCACCTGCTGACACCCTGGAGCTGCTGAGATCCTGTATGGGTGACAAAAGCGACCAAGGCAAATGTGAACTGCCAAAGAACCTTTTGGCTAATCTATAAGAATATAGTACCAAATCATTTTGTTTCATCAGACTGGAAGACAATCAGACCTAAGATAATTTTTTATGTGATTTCATTGTTCCAGTTTTTCCCATTCTTACTATGGCAACAGTCCAATACTTCCAGTGTTAAATGTCAGTGGGCTGTCAGGATCACAGACACTGTGTCTATTTGGCAAGATTTAGATATGGCTTACTGCATTGTTTTAAAAATCCACTTGGGTTGTTAGTTCCATCCTTTCTTAACCTAACTGTTTAGATACGCCCTTTTTTTCAGAATGACTTCAGCCGGCTGTTATAGTAAATGAAGAGTAAGAGTTGGACTTTCCTACTGTCACTGGATACTGTTTCTTTCAGAGAAAGCCAAATATATGAGACACATTCCCTGTGTGCTGGGGCAATCTGTCCCTTTCTGCACACCCTTCAAAGCCATGTGCACAGTGAAAAGCACAAAGCTGCACTGTGAAGTAGCAAGAATCTACCTAGTCCCAAAGAGCAGTATTGGTCTCTGATTGCTGCAACTGTTCAAGTGATTCAGGCACTGAGAAAGCCATGACTCAGAGCACTGTTACTGGAGCAGCCCAGTCTCCCTAATGGTGAATGTCTGACTTACTAGGTAAGATTTCTCCAGGAGATGTATGATGTAGGATATTGGAGAGATAGCACAGGATGTGTGTGGGTGTTACAGATGGCACAGGAGTATGTGTGCAGGGCTAGAGCACATGGAGCCTTAGGGTTTTCTATGCCATATTTAACAACATCCACAAAAAAATAAAAACCTTTCTGCATTAATGACCTGGTAACAGTAACTTTGGCTCTGTGCCCTTGTTCTCTACTGTGCTTCATTTTCAAACCTGGAGTAAAGGGAATGCAGTCCCCATCTTCACCAGAATTTGCTTTTGAAAGCTATTTCAAAAGCCTGGTTGTTGTAGCAGCAAGACTGAGGAGTATTCAAGTGATGTAGCATATGTTCACGGTGTCACTGACTCTCCTGGCAGAATCAAAATCCTTGTGATAAAGTTAGTATTTTTTTTCACTTGAATCAACTGCTAAAATGAGAAAGTTGTACAAGACCTACATCTATGTTTCTGAAAAGAAAGTGCATTTTACAGTTTCCTTGGACAATAATTACCCCCAGCAAGACTTTCCAATGCTTTTCTAAAACAAGCTGTTCAAATGTTCACAAAATATTTCAAAATAAAAAATAGTTTAAAACATTACTGGAAAATATGGCAGGAAATTCAGTGGCTTAGATGCAGATGTTTGGTCTGTAGGGTACCAGAGACAACCACAGGAGGCTGGAAGATATAGCAAACAAAGAAGGCCTGTAGCTGACACAAACCCTTCTGAAGAGCAGTCAGGATATTTTACATTTGCTTTTGTAGTAGATACCTGGTTTTTGGCCACTGAATTTCACTTCTGGGTTCAGCTGATGTGAATTGTCTCACCAATCCACATCGCGCAGAGGTTGTGTTACAAACAGCTTGCAGAAATCTTACCCTGTCCTCACCCTGCTCAACTTGTCCTCTCTTCCATGTATTGTGCATCTCTGGCTCCAGCTTCAGTTTAAGCTTGTGTTTCCATCTCCCTGTTCCCTTTGCTAAAATAGGTGGATTGCAAGAAGTCATCTGAGTTCTTGAAAAACTCTGATGGGAGTTTTGGATGGATGCTGGAATAGCATGACAGTTTATAACTTTCCAGTTGAAGCTTGACTATTCTGCCTGTTTTGTGTGTGAAAATCTTCCTCAGGTTATACGTCATGCTGGTGTTCTTTTTTGTCCAAACAAGACAAAACGTGATGTCAATGCCTCAGTCTGGAAAGTCTGAGCTTTGCTCTTGACTGGACAGAACTTATAAAAGTGGGCAGGAATGTTAGCTGACCTACAGAGCTGTGTGCAGCTAGAGCCTGCAACTGCCTCTGGGGATTTTGCAGTGAGGGAAATTGTTCTGAGTTACAATGAATGACTAGGGGCATGATATTTCATTGAACAGGTATAATACACTTGTGCACTCTTTTATTTCAAATTGTAGAGAAGATTCTGAGCAGGTAAATAAACCAAAGCTATCTGGAAGCTTTCCTTGGCCTGATTTGGTCTGCCTGGATCCCTGCCTAAGCAGCTCCTGTTCAATACAGAAAAGTGGTCTGAGCACTTATCCTGTGTCCAAAACATAATCCTTTTGTGTGTGTTGGGATATGCTTAAATCCTATCTTACAAGGTACTGTTTATGCTTTTTATTTTGCTTGCAAGTCTAGATAATATGGGTAATTTAGTGGATTCAGGTTTTTGGAGAAATATACCTTTATGCATTTATTTTTATCACACCAGTGTTGCATTTTGCTAGGTAAACATTACAGGGATGCTCGGGTTGCTCTCTGTGACTATGAAGATGCATAAAGAACCATAAGTCTTTGTGAAGAAGTGAATGTTTAGTGGATTTCTCAACTGCTTCTTGTACCAACTACTTAATCTCATCATTTTCTCACAGGAGATATATTGTGTGATTCACTGAAGTCATTCACAACATTTTATATTGACTCGCAGCTTTGCAAATCGTATGAAATACATGCAGAGTCAGAATTAGCTAGAGATTCTTAATGCTTCCTGTACAACTCCATTTGGTATTTTATAAATGGATTTAACATTCCTGTGAGATTCAAATGAAAAAGCTATTAAGCTTGTCTTTTCTTAAAAAATATAAAATTACTGATAAAGCTTTTCGCTTTCCAAACACATGAACACCTATATGAAGAATTTCCTTGCTATTTTAAAATAATGCAAAACTTTGGAATTATTTGATAAAATCCATTGTAGTTAATGTTGTTGAAAATGTCTACTACAAAAATATGATCCAGTTAACATTATAATTATTCTCAAATTGTATCCACCATGACTATGTTGACATCTGCTGTTCCTTCTTTTTTGGGTGACATCCTTTTTTTTCTCTACTCATGAAGGGAAGATTTCAGTCATACTTTGTAAACAAATTTTAAATATACAATTGGCAGTGTATTTTTTTGTCCAAAACTAAGGTTTTATTTATGTGAAATACATAAAAAATATCTGGAAAGTAGTTGCTTTTTAAAAGACAACTAAATTAAAATATTAAAGTGTTTTCAAATGTAGCAAAGTCTGTGTATGTAATATTCAAAGAAAATACCATAGGTACTTTTAGAACCAAACATTTTTCAACTGTAATATTTGAGACAACAATATTGGCAATCTTCCTGTAAGTTCCCTTGCTTGTTAATAATAATTTTTCTTTTAAGAGTTCGGTAGTATTTAATTACAAAATAATTTATATTTTGTTGTTTTACTAAAAGCAAAGGATCTGAACCCTTTCTCATGGAGTTCTCCACCTTGAATTGGGTTAATCCCATTCTCAAATTAACTAAAAAGGATTTATTAAGTCAAAGCCATTTCTCACTATATTGTAGTGTATCCCAAACTGTTTATTTAGAATGACTCAGGGGAGATTCTTGTAGAAACAACAGGGCATGTTGAAATCATCAATAGCAAAATTTGACATTATTTTTACTTGAGTTGTGTATATCAGGCACCCTTTTCGAGGTTCAGTCTAAAACTAAATTGGCACTGCCTCTGAGGGTGCACAATAGCTATAGACAAATCCTGCAGTCACCATGTAATGGACTGATGGGATGAGTTCATAATGTCTGCTTCTGACATATCCCACATCTTTTTGAACCTGTATAGGGGCTGTCTGAAATATCTCACTGTGTGAGCAACATGATCTTCTCTATAAATTGGATTTTTTGATAGATATAACAACTCATGATTGATTGTGCAAATTTTACAGTGCAAATTCCCCTTTCCCTCTCCACCTCTTCAACTTAAGAAAGAAAATGTTTAGGAGCTGTTGTTTATAAGTATAATGTTCTTGCTTTAAATTGGTACTCCTTTTCTCAGCGACCTAACATAAACAAGGTGAAGTATCAGAATGCTGTGTAGTTCCTCTTCGTGGGTTATTTTGGGGAGTTGAATGAATACAAAACATGTGAACACAATGAACACCTCAGGGGTTGAAGCAGCTTTAAATATATTATTTTAAAGAAAAATTCACTCCTGGAATATAATCTCATATACCAAGGGCTGGCTACAAATGGATCATTAATGTTGATTTACGGTCTCTTCCCTCTCCTGCATGAAAATCTCTTCTAGCCTCTAAATGAGGTCACTGCAAAGTATTAATAATTAGGGGCAGAGGAAGGGAGATAAAGCTCTTGTTTCAAAAGACTGTTAGAAAGATTTTCTGAGGAGAAAGAAAAAACAATACCAGCCGGTCAATGAAAAGCAAAACAAAAAACTTTCTGTAAATAACAGTAGAAAACTTGAAGGAAAAACAAGGAAGCTTCACATTTTCAATGTGTATTTATCGGGGGGGGTGCCACTGGAAAAAAAATGGAAATCCATGGCACATGCCAAGCATGATGTAAGGAACAGCAGTCTTTCTTGCCTGTCCTCCTGTTTCCATATTTACCAAATTGAAAAACCACTTCTGCTTATGTGGCTATCTCTAAAACTTAAAATGTCTTAAAATCAGATAACTATGTCCAGAATAATCTAAATAACCATGCTTCCTATCCTGAGCTGCGTCAGCCTCTTTTTTTTCTATTCTATCTCATTGTTTGCCTCATTCTTTTGCTGAACATGTGTCTTTACTTATCTCTGAAGGCCAGGGTGTGAGAGGGACAGAGCAGACTGGACAGCACCAAGGTCTGTAGCTGCATCACAACATTAGAGAAAGCTTTCTGCACTGGCTGTAGCCAAAGGGAGTAGCTGCNTCACAACATTAGAGAAAGCTTTCTGCACTGGCTGTAGCCAAAGGGAGAGGCAACACAGGTTGATTCATGATGGAAACTTTTCAGGCTGGCATGCGTTTGTGGCACCGGAGTGATTCTGATCTTGATGAAGATGCTACTGCATTGCTTAAAAAAAGAAATAAAGGCACTGATAGCATTTTAGAATGAGAGAAACACAGCTAATGCATCAGAGGCAGTCAATTCTGTGCTGTGACTTTTGTCTTATATTTGGTTTGGAATAAATAGATGGAGATCTTGCTGCTTCTGTAACCTGACATTTTCAGTGCATTGAAGTTTCTGTAGAAAAAAAAGCATGAACTGTAGCAGCTGTCACATTGCAGAGACCAAGTGATTGAGGACCTTATAGTGCCTTGCCAGATAGATCCTGATGCATCGCTGATGCTTTTTCCATTATAACAGATAGCCACTATCAGAAATGATGCACAACCAAGAGGCAGCATTTCATGTCCTGGATAACTGTTTCTTTTGCAGGATGTGCTACTGGTTATTTAGTGAATAGGCACAGACACTCCTTTTCCCCCAGCCACATCTGAACCTTTTTAGAAGGTAATTTTAATATTTATCTGTAAGATTATAATTTATCTAGAGGGTGACAAAACAACACACATTTTAATATTGTTCATATGGAAAGGTATTAGTACAAACTGATATCCTCAAAATGCAACTGAAACTGTTAGATGTCACCTTAACTGTTTCAATTAGGTTCTGCATACCCTGCTGCTGGGAAACAATCATGCTGTAAAGCTTTCAAAGAGGTGACTTCAGTTATGTAAGAAGTAAATCAAACCACAGTTTTTATCTGCTGCATGCTAGAGGAATTGTTATTTGAACATTTATAGCTTTTAGATTGTGAAAATTTTAATGACAGCAATTGTCATCTCGTGTCTAAGAGGTTTTGTATCAAAGGAAGACTGTTGCTAAAGTGAATAGCTTTGATGCAGCCATTGCAGAAATCGGCAGCAAAGTGCATCTTGTGATTCAGAAGGGCTATGACTGAATAGACACAAAAAGTTAATCTAAACTAAACACAGAAAAGCATTCTGCTAGTTGTGAGGATTAAACATCCCCTCACTCCTGCCCCCTCAAAACCATAACAAGCCACCCAGAAAGCCCACTCAGAAATAAAATTAGAAATAAAATTAATTATGCAAATTCAGTCAAGAACTCAAGATAAAATTGTAGGCTAGTGGTAACTAGCGAAATGAATCTGTCTGGCTTTCCTCCTAGTTTAGGGCTTCAGGATAAAGAGAGGGAAGTGAAGACACACCATGACGGATTAGATGACTGGGAGACTTGCCCATTGCCAATAGTAAAATTCTCCCTTCCGCTAAAGACAAGATACTGTTTAGTGTCTTGCATCAGAAACCTTTTTTGAGGAAATGTTGAGGAATTATACTGCAGATTAGCCACTTTTATTACAGAGGGGAGCAGTTGAGCAAACCTATTTTGTTCAACCTCAGTTGTTTCCTTTTCTATATGTTATCTTGCTCTGTAGTTTTATTTCTCTGTACTCTGCATTGCACCATAAGAGAAAAGGTTGGTGAGGCTGAGGTTGGGGGTAGGGAGGTAAGTAAGAGAGATTGGAGGTGGCATTCAGAAATGTGAGTCATGCATGCAGGGAAATACAGCAAAAATTCGTCATGAATAACTTGAGTTACGTGACTCCATAAAATTTTAAGTTACAGCTGAAATGGGGTGTATTCACATGCCTATATGATTCCACATAAGCTTCCACACCTGCCATAGATCTATATGCAGCCTTAGATGCAGGTTGATTACTGATGTATTGGGTGTGCTTTTTAAATTTCAGGACAAAATACCTCTGTTATGTGCAGTGGAATGAAAATGCATGTGTTTCTACTTACCAGAGGTGACAGCTAGTTTTGTGCAAAAAGGTCTTTAACCACTGAAAAGCTACACAACATTTCTCTTTGAAATGGTATTGTATTAATTTCTCATAATATCCACCTTCATATAATTATGTTCACTTTATGCTGCCTTAGCCCTTTTTTGTATTATGTAATAAGAAAGTTCAATATTCCCAGGAAGTCTTTATACTGCTGAATGTAAAAGTCTTGCTTTCAGGAGATTAATGACGCTCTCTTGATTCTTCTTAGCCTTCCCTCCCTGCAGCTCTACACTATCACATATTCATTCAGCTTTTCCTTCCTTTGCCTAATATGATATCTATATCAAACACAGGGGCAGCAGGACAGATTTCTCTATTCTTCATATTTCAGGAGCAATGAAGTTTCCTTCTTTTTCTTCCTCCTTCTCTCTTTCTTCCTTCCTTGATTCCTTCCTTCCTTCTTCCCTCTCTCTCCCCCTCCCTCTCTCCCTCCCTCCCTCCATCCTCCATTCCTTTTTTTCATTCTCTACAGCTGACAGTTCTTTTTATTACCAAAGACATCTCCCTGTTACCCCAACATATATAAACAATTTCCTAAGAAGTAGAAAAGTCTCTGAATAGGTTTTAGATACTTTTTACCTTTAAAGCTGTCTAATTAGATACTTTTTACCTTTAAAGCTCTCTTTTACACAGTTTAAAGGATGACATCCCTTTTCTGTTTGATCTGGAGATACTACAAAGAAAATTGTGTACTGCAGTATTTTGACACGTAACTCCAATAAGTGAATTATATAAACAGAAGGGGGAGACGTGGAGTTGGCATTTTTAATAGTTTGGGGGAATAAGGTATCTTTCAGAGTTACTGTGGAAATTTTTTTTCTTTCTTCTTCCAGGGAAGATTTATGGCTTTAAACCCTTGTTGACCAATGTTGCGATAGTGATGTAACAGGCTTGAAGAGTGTCATGACTTCTACAGAAAGTCTTGAATTTGGTCTTCTCCAAGCCTTTTCTATACATCTGACAAATTGTTCAAATTTTGGTATCGGTTTTCCATATGCTTTTTTCTTTTCTGCTTTTAAAGTTGTTTTTTTATTTGACATCAACCCATTTCTTATACATACCTCTTCAAATGTCAAGATTTCACCTTTGACAGTGACAAAGGAAGCAGAATCACCAACTTAGATCCATACATCAAGGTACTTAAAATACATCTGACTATACCTATGACTGTTGGTGATAGTAGCAGGATTCTGACAGGGACATTTTGCAACGAGTTACAACAATACCGAAAATAATGTCAACTAAAGCAAAAGTCAGGGAAAAGGTTTTCATGTTGTTGAGAAAAGGAGAAGTAGAGAGAAGATCATGCAATAAAAATTATTATAAACATCTCTCTAAAATTACCCACTTCATAAAGACTGTGTTTGAGCCTAAAAATTGTTAAGAGATTCATAGCTTTGTGCTGTATTCAGCTGATGAGGTGTAGAACTGTACATCATATTTTTAAAAGAAGGGTAAACTTAATTCTCCCACACCAATTACTGAAGGGAAATGAGTCAATATATTACTTTACAGGACAGTCAGGCCCTGAGGCTCCTGAGCAATTCAGGGGTAACTCCATGTCAGGATTCTGCATGTGACCAGTGGCAGTACTGAGCTAATAGGAGGGCATTAGGAAGAAGACATCTGTATTGCATTTGATATACCCATCAGAGGCCTTTCCAGCCTATATCCATTCTTCACTGGAGTGGTCGGACTTGAGGAAATGTCAGGACCTACATGTGAACCACTTCTAATGCTTCTTTAGCTCTCTTGGGAATGTGGTATATATCTTACAGACATGTAAAATTTTTGTGTATGAAGCCTATATGGCCAAAAAGAATATCAGACTAATCTTATTCACTTGAGAAAGGTCCCTTACAAAAATGTATTCAGATGAGTTTGAAGCACCTTTAAAACTGAAATTTCAGAGAGAAAGACAAAAAGAAAGAGCTGGATCCAGTATGTAGGGCTTGTCACCCAAGCAAAGCAGAGGCAGAATAAATAGGAAGTGCTATAGCAGAAGAACAAAAAGCTACAAGAATGAATAATATCAAACAGGCTACAATAAATCCTGTATAGGTGCTATAAAGTGTTGGATTGGCAGAGCTGAAGGAATGGAGGACTCTGGTATATTTTACATGAAGTTTGTTTGCTTCAAAGTGTTCTGCCTTTGGAATTAGATCTCAAGCACATAAATCCATCTTTTCTTCCTCTATCAGCTTCTTGTGATCAGCTTTTTCACAGGTTGCTCCTTCTGGTTCATGTTCTCTGCCTGTCTCATCCTTTTGAGGCCTGCAAGCCTGAATGACCATTGCTATATCTTTTATAGGAACTGTTGAAACTGGCCTCGGGCTAGCTTTTTTATATAGCCTGGATCATTGAATGTAAGAGGTGAAATTGGATTGTGAACTTACTTCTGTTTCCTGAAAGAGTGTTTTGACTACAGGGTTTTAACACAAGAAACATGTTTAAATAGAAAGTAATGATTCTTCCATATTTTGTTCCCAGCTGCCTAGTTTTAACATTAAGTATACTCAGAGCTCAGTGACTGCACTCAAAACCCCAGTCTCTGATACCAGGAAGTCTCATTTGGGAATTTTGGATTTATTTAGGAATAAGATTAAAGTCACATGTTCAGGTTAGCTATGATTATGGGACCAGTACCAGAATTTCGCATGCTTAAGTAAATTTGATTTGGAAATATGACATGAAAAAGAGCATTGAAAATGATGAATTGAGGTTTTATGGGTTATTCTATGATAATTAAGCATTTAGAAATGAGCTAACATAAAATATGTGCCTCTTCATCTTTGTTAAATTCATCTCAGAAAGTCCTAAAAAAGAGCATGTTCAAAATGGAGGGATATTGATTTGGTCTGAAAAGAACATTCATAAGCTCACAAGGAAGGAGAAAAGATTAGAGTCATGTCAGAAAGCATTTGTGAATTACTCTAGAAGCATATAGGAGGATATAAAGACAAGAACAATCACAGAAACGGTCAGGTGAAGTTTTAGCTGGGAAGAATTTGCCAACTGATGTTTAGAACCATGTTCTGAGGACCAGATAAGTGATCCACTGTGTTTCCAGCCACAATGGCTTTTAGGTTTAAAATTAATGCAGTTAACCATGTGATACATCTGCCAGAAATGTATATTCCCAGTTCCTCTAAGATCTATGATTTATTAACAGGTGACTCTTCTCATCAGACAACTAAAAATTATTGCTTATTTTTTAGTGTTTCATTTTGAGAAATTCAGAATACCTTGGCACGAAGAGGATGGTGAAGCAGTGTGCATGGCAGAGAGACATTTAGAACGGTCGTGGCACAGGGACTTCTGGAACTCTGATATGATCATATATGGTCAAATTAAATATCAGATGCTGGGAGGGTATCAAACACAGCAAACATGAAGCCATGTCTGCTGTCTGAAGCGCACATTTCTGCACACACCCAGTTAAGGTCAGGAATACTGTCAGTGAAGATATCAAAGGACACACCTTTTGATATTTTGCTTGGAAGTTATGTTATAACGTGAGCCAGAAATCTGTTCCTATCCTCACTAAAAACACAGACACCTGGCTGCAGGAATGCAGCTGAGGGCATCAGTGAAAACACACAAGGTGATAGGGAAACACAAGGGGAGGGAAGGTTAAGATCTTCTCCCTCCGTTACAGACAAAAGTGAAAGCCATTATCCTCAGGTCATGATCCCAGTTCCTGTAAGCTGACATGACTGAGAGCAAGCAGGACCTCCACCCATTTCCACAAGGAAAGCATCAGGTACATTGGTCAACTTGGAATAAGTGCTCTGTGACCATGAAAGATAACCTATTGTTTACTGTTAGTCAGAAACTAGGTAGAAGCATGTTGTGCAATGTAATGAATTTGGGGAAATAGAGTCAAAAGAAGTTCAGGCACTTAATATGCATCCATGCATCCATCCATCCATCCATCCATTCAACCAGATTTGCATTTGGAATGAGGACTGCAGATATGTGAGCCATGAAAGAAAATTCTTGGGAAAAAATTAAGGAATTGGGAGGCAGACAACACATTCCATGGTTTTATTTTACCTAGAGACACCAAGCTACAATTAGATGTGCTTGGAATGAAACATTGTCTTATCGAAAGGAGGGTTTGGGGCAATGGGGACACGGGATTTAATATGCAACTTTGTTCTGGAAAACGGACATTTTGAAGTTAATGTCTGTTATTTTATGAAAATCTCATTGTTAATAACAAGGTGCTCCAAGAAACATTTTACTTTAAGATGCAATAAATGTACCGTTTAAAATGGAATTTGTAACCAAACTTTTCTAGCATAGTTATCCAATAGCTCAGCTATTTTACTAATGTGTAGGAGATGTGGAAAATAAGGATTTCTCATTGCTGTATTGTATAAATATAATATGCTTATTAATTTACCTATTTCTTATTATTCTGCAGGTGATGTGGGGCTAAATGAAAAAAAACTTCTACAGGGAAAATGAAAGGAAATAAAACAATTACAAAGTCAAGGAAAGAAATTACAACCATTTTCCCCGAAGAGCAAACCAAAAACTTTTCAGAGATATGTAGGTGAACACATTTTGAATAATGCTGTTTCATCTACTATAATGAAACTAATGATGTATTTTCTAGGGTGGTGAGGCTGGGGGCAGGATTGAAGGCTGAAGGGACACCTCACAGCTACATATTATTTCTAAAGAGGGAGGTAGAAACAAAAAGAAGCTGAGTGAAATAACATACATTTGTAGGTAGGGATGGGACCTTAGTCCATTCCTGTCCCTGTTTGGGCACTGGTTTCTGTAGTGTGCTCACCCAGGTTGTCTGGCTTAAGTCCTGACCCCGTAAATATGCAGCTCCCCAGTCTCAAAGGGAAGGTGCTGAGAGAATGTGACAGCATTGTGTGTTTGCTGCTACACAGATCTGGGTGCAACTGAGGAAAGAGAAGTCCTTACATGCTTGCAAACAAACTGTAAATTTAGAAAAAAGCACATGCAAGCTTGCTATTTCAGTCCTTTTCTGTGCATATTGTTTTTGTTTGGCTGAATATAAAAGGCATTTGTTTTAAATAACCTGTTCTGGGATTAGTTTAACTAATGGAGGGCCAGAGAGAAAGTTTCAGCAGAGTCCTCTGTAAGAGCTGTGACTGTTCGTGATTGTTTTGCAGTGATGGGAAAACTGCAAGAAAAGTCCAGTTTGAGCATGGTCAAATAAAATTTTTCTCTTCTGTAAGAAGTAATGCAAGACTTATGACCTGAGGGTGAGGTGAGAGACAAATTACAAGGGAATGTAAAACACAGCTTATCCTGTAAGAGAGGAGACACCCCAACCCCCCAGTGGAACAGCTGAGGTGGGAGTGAAGCAACACATGGCTTCATTGAATGGAGCCTGGATTGAACTGAGTGTGGCTTGGGCAGGCAAAGGCAAGATGTGGGGTTTGGCCAGGGAGTGGGTACATGTTTAAATGCCAATTAGGTTAGGCAAAGGCTTCGTTCTGACTCTAGCACACAAGCTCAGATCAATGATAACAGCCAAGAGAGCTGAGATATTGCATACCTGTTATCTCCTTTCAGTCATCTTAGATTGCCTTTCAGATGCAGAGGTTCATTGCTAGTTTATTGACAAGCACTGACAAGTCATTACTTCTAGCTACCCCACCAAGCACTTTTCTCATTTATCTGTTAATAGACCCTTGCTTTTCATAAGCTTGCAGATGAACATTTGGTGTTGAAGCTATCCCTGGCCAAACTTCATGAATATGTTCCTACATACGATGAAACTCCTTTTATACCTTGTTTCTACACCCGAAGTATTTCAGCACAAATGAGGGCTCAGTTCCCTGGCTGGTCTGGAAACTTGTCTATATGAATACAGGTTGATACAGCCTTTTAAGAAATGAATTTTTCCAGCTCAGTACTTAATTTTATTCTCAGCTGAAGCAGGGTATAAGGCTTAGGTATTATTTAAGCCATGGAAACCCTTCCAAAAACATTGGCAGATAAATGCAGAAGCTTGTAGTTGGTTGTCCTTCGTAAAAATACTGTGTAAAAATAAGCGAGCAAAAATTTTCACGAATTATGTGAAAACTTTCTCATTACTGGGTCAACGGAACATACTGGCTTCTGGGCATCATCCTTAAGGCCTAAAGTCCCCAAATCCCATGAAGGCCCTGTAATGGAGGAGAATGCTTTAAAAATCATGGCTCAAATGCTATGATCCACTTAATGAGTCTTGGATCTGTCTATGGTAAAGTTGGCACAATGTGTTGGATTATTGTCCAGCATTTCTTCTCAAAATCACCTCTGTTGATATTTATAAAGAATGAGCAGGAACTATAGTATGAATGCTATTTTTCATACTAAATATAGTGTTTGCATCTACTGTTCCTCGTCAGTGATTTTCGGTTACATGCACTGCATTTTTAAAAGCGCTAAGTAAGCTAGGATCCCGCGCTGAAGCGAACTTCTGCTGAAAAAAAAAAACCAGGAACAAAAAGCTTTTTTAATATGCTATGGGATCTTAAAAACTATCACTTTGGACTTTCACACTGTTACCTGAGGGGAAAATAGGTGTAGAAGTAAGTTGGGTAAGTAGGTAGCAGTGCTTCTCCAAGAGCTACTCTCCTTTTGTCCTAGGATGAGCGGATGGATAGATGGGTAGCAGATCCATGGATGATGTGTAAGCATTAATCTTAGAAGCCCCTGATGATTCAATCTCTCTGACCACAGAGTCTCATGTTACTCAGTCAAGATGAATAACCTTGTGGCTATTAGCATGATGTAGCCTCGTGGAAGTCATGCTTAAACTCTTTTCAGTACTCCATAGTTACTCAAGAATTACTAGTTGTGCATGTAGCTGCAGCTATTATTCCAAAAGCAAGTAATATTTTTAAAGCAGGTGTGTAGGTGGGGAATAAAGATTATTTGGTATTTACCTTGGTTACTCTGTCAGATTAGATTACAAGCCATTATAAAAATTCTTCTGTAATGATAAAATTCTGCAAATAAGGGGAACCATATGTTTTATCACCTGTAAGCCTACAAAAAAACCCCCTGAAACTCTGTATTTTATCTCTTCTCCTATGTGGCACATTTTTTCCAAAACCACATTGAATACACCCAAAGTTCGACTTAACACAGATATTTTTGAACTCAAGCAATTCTGTAACTTCCTTCCATTCTGACGCTATCTGTGGATTTTAAATCAGTACAAACTGCAAAGCAAAGAACACTAAAAGTTATAATTGAGAAAAGCAATTGCCCTACTTCATTAATTCCACCACAATTCCGTGTGTGATTTACACTCATACTCCCACTTTAACTTCCTTTCAGCCCATAAAAGGTTTTGAGGTCTAATTTATATTATTTCAGGTATTTCTCTGACTTTGCTGAAGACAGCAAATAAATCTGCCTCTTGTCTCTCTGATTGCTGGCATTCTTTAGCACATAGCAAAGATTTTTCACACTTTGTGTGTGGTGATTTTCTGTTGTAGATTATTGCTTTATATTGAAATAATAGTATCAAATTAATTTGATCTGATCCCTGAAGCTGAATTTCAACCACAAGGCCACATAGGAAAAATATATCTTTTATTTATGATTCATTTACTACAGACAATCATAGTGGCAATTTCTTTGAACAAAATATATCCCAAACCTAAAAGCCTGCTAATATGAATTTATCATTGATCTGTCTTTATTCACCTTACTGACTTGTTCTATCTTTTCCCAGAGTATTAATAAATATATTTTCCAATTATAATTGTTTTGTAAACATTCATGCATAGAATTGTTTTAAATAGTTCAGAAATAGATGTTTCAGATAGAGCAAATAAAAGAACTATCCTCTTTTCTAATATTAAACTCTTAAATAGACCATTATTCCTTAAAATTTAGAAAAGGTTTATCATTCTAAAAGTCAAATCTCCCTGGAATCATTTCTCTAAGGGTTAAAAATAAAACAGGCTTTTCAAAACTAAAGCAGACTGAATAATAATAATCCAATTTTAACCTCACAGGTTTTTTTCTTTTGAATAGTGTAGAGTAGTCCTCCTTCCTTATCAGTTGGGCAGGGATTTCCTGCTGCTGAGCACACATTTGTGTCTTAGACAATATAATGGGTATGTACATTGGCTACTCTGTTGCTCTTACAGTGCACCACGAATAAGCAATAGAAAACTGTTTTATCTTTCTCTCAAAAGATGTTTTCTGCTGTCTGTATTAATTGGCATTTGAGATCATGTGGTGTCACTTTTACATTTTGCTAAGGAAAAAATATGTATTACAGCTATTGTTGTTATTAATATAAAGCCTGACTTTCTTCCAGAGATTAATTTGAAATGACACTATGGAGTTTGACAGCTCTTGTTGGTTATTTTAATTTACTAGACAATTTTGCATGCTATTGGCATGGGAACATGGTCTCAGGAAACAGTTTTGCTCTACTGGTTATTATTCTAAATGAAATAAATATTGAAGCAAACAGTAAGTCTAACTAAAGACTAAATTACTATGCAAGATAAATCTCAGTAAACAATTATTGAAGAGAAATGTGGTGATACACATAATAAATTATGGAATACTCAACTGATAAACACTTTATGCTGGATGACGGACTAAGGTGCGCGCAAATTCATGGCATTTTTTCAGAAATTTTGGGGTGCTTATATACTGGCTTTGGAGTGCATGTTATTCCTTGCTATGATTCAATCCTTTCAGGTCACTTTAATATTACTTTTTCCATTTCTTTATTTTAAGGTAGTTGAAGATTATGAGCAAAGTGTGACTGGGCGAGCCTTACATGTATTAAAATGTGATACTGAATTGAAAATTGAATCTTGTAGATCAGAATTTTTTCTCTTCAGCAAAAACACAGGAATGTTACTAAAAAAATCTGACAATCAACCAAATTTAGTAACTTTTCCAAGTCTGGGTACTTAGAAACACATTGCTGTATATCATTCTATGAATTGTTAGTTAAGTTGTTAAACTGGGATAGGATTCTAAAAATATCGATTCTTTCCTCAAAATAAGTATAAAAGAGAGAATGTATTTGCTCTAACCCTACAAGTGGATATACTAGAATGGCGAATTTTAAATTAATGCTCTGCAGCCTTGGAGATCAGTAAATAATAAAGAAAGTGTGGAAATATGTACTCCATGAACATGATTCAACTGGTTATTAAATCACAGGAAAAAAGCCTCTTTTTGCCTCAAGTTTGCTTTAGTCTCTGTATGCATCAGTCTTATTCCAAAGAAGTTTTGCTAGGGCTCTGTGTGTTGGTCATGACTTTTCCACCTTACTTTTTTGTTCCATCTGCTGATCCCTTATTCAGTTTAAGGATTGCTTCTTTGTGTGCGCATGTTACTATGGACCTTTAGTTGGTCAGCATGAGCCAAATCCCCTCTCTCTTTCTCTCCTTCCTTTTCCTTCCACAGTTGGAATGCCCTGGAGAGAAGAAAAAAAATTCATAAAAATAAAGAGGACCAGTCTGACCTCTTTCCATACTTTGCAGGCCTCACACTTCAAGCCCACAAGCATTTCAGAGCTTCCAGAAGCAGGTTTCCAGGAAATGACTGCTTTCTCCATGCTGTGTTGGATTCCAAAATTTGGATATGAGAAAAAGAAAACTACTAGTTTTAAACAAAAGCCTTGGGCTAACAGAGACTTGGAAAAAACATCCATCTAGAGTCCACACAAGGATCCATTGATCCTTGGGTTTGGAATGTCCTGCCCAAGCCCAGAGAAACCATGCCCTGATCTCATCAAACTTGTGCAGAAGACCTATTGTACCTTATCTCTCCCTTTGTTTTCCCTGGATCCTTGCATTCTGTAAACCCAAATTCCCCCAAGATAAGATGGGTTTTCCCCTATGATGTATGTGTTGAGACCCCGAATTTGTTAATCTGGGTTTTTCCCTTATGTCATCCCCTGAAACCCCTTTTTTTAATAGTGACAACCTCCTGTTGAATGTATAGATCCTAAACCCTTTAAATGTGAACTTGTGAGTCCAATAAAGCATTCCAGTTTTCTGCCCTGCTGGGATCGTCATAGTTATTGACTCACTACATGCTGCTTCTACGTCCTTGGTCTTTCTTATTCCAGGTTACTACACTCTGTCTGCCCTCGTCTTGCAGGTAATTCTCAAGTACCCTTTGCTGCAGATCCTAAGATGAAGTAAAATTTTACAATTTGATGATAAGCCAAAGTCACTAGAATTTAATTTTCTTCATATGTAGAAACTCTTCTCCACGAGGGCATTTCATCAACAGTTGGCAGAAGGAGGGTCTTCTGTACAGATTGGCCTCCTGTGGCTGTTCTGATTCACAATGGGATGCATCTAGCTTTTATAAGTTTTCTCCTTATTCCTGTAAGCTTTTTCTTAAGACTACTTCATTTATCACCTATATGAAAATCTTCTATTACTAGAAATTACTCATCCTATTACTTATCAATGAACTTTAGGTAATCCAACCCCATGAAATTGCTTATATTTTATTTTCTTAGTTGTACTGGATCTGGTTTGCCAGCATCGGGTGCTGTAAAGGACTGTGATATGTGAACCTTGCCTGGCCACTCGATGCCCCCTCCTCCACAGGACAGGAGATGAAATTACTATGAATATGCTCATAGGTTGAGATAACAACTCATTAGTTACTGTCACAGCAAAACAGGCTTGACTTTGGGAAATTAAATTTTTTTTGCCAGTTAATAACAGATGCTGATAGTTGAAAATAAGAACAAAACTAGAAGCATCTTCCTACCACCTGATTTTTCTTCACAGGCTCATCTTCACTCCTACCTTCACTTCTACCTCTTCCCCCCAAGTGATGCAGGGTGATGGAGTACCATACAGTTCTTCTGGAATGGACTGCTCCTGAAGGGTCACAGGTCATTCCAGAAAACCTGATTCTATATGGGCTTCTATCCATGGGCCCCAGTTACTGCCAGGAGTCAGCTCCAGCATGTTGCTTCGCGAGCTGCTGCGTCAGGTCACTTCAACTTCTCCAGTGTGGGATCCTCCACAGGCCTCAGTCTTAATACCTCCACTGTGGACCTCCGTGGGCTGCAGGGGGACAGCCTTATTGACCATGGTATTCAGCTGGGCTGCAGGGGAACCTCTTCTCTGGCACTTGGAGCACCTCCTCTCCCTCCTTCTGCACTGACCTTGGTGTTTGCTGGGCTATTTCTCCCATATATTTCTCACTCCTCTCGCAGCTGCGACACCACATTTTTTACTTGTTCTTAAATATGTTATAATGAGCTCAGCTTTAGCTAGTAGTGGGTCCATCTGGGAGCTGCCTGAGCTGGTTCTGCCTGACCTGGTGCCTTCTTACAGAAGTCACCTCTCCAGCTCCCACTACCAAAACCTTGCCACATACACCAAATACAAGAGTTTTTTAAGCCCGAATATAATTATGACCTGTAGTGAATTCATTTAAACATAGAGGAGAGTAAGAAGAATGTTGAACTTGTGATAGGATCATGGCAAAAGAATATCAGTTTATAGTAAAAACCTAAAAGCTGACAATGTAAAGAAAATATAACCGCTATGAAAATTGTTAATTTTCTATGACTGTTTCACTGAGCCACTTTTTTTGTTGTTGTTGTTTGTTAGCACATATTTTCTCTTCTGATTGCCCTACTGTGATGACTGAAGATCTTGGAGCTGAGTGCATAGTTCATAAACTTTCTTCTTTATTTCGAGGTATAAAGGATGGAATTCACTCCTGGGCAAGTGAAGCATTGTGGAACATAATGATGGCTATGCTATGGGACAGCTATCATGCTCACTTCTAGAAAAGAGTGAAAGACTTTTCTTTATATGAAATCAGTATTAAATCCCTGAAGTGTTTAGAATTTCCCTTTTCAGATCCATCCTGTTTGCATTTGTATTGATTTAATTCAAGATATTTTCTGAATTCTGGGGAAAAATATATATATTTCTTCATTTGCTAAACAAAATGTAAATAAACTTTCTAAGACAACTCCCTTCACAGTGTGATGTTAATTAGAAAACATTACCCAAGAGTTAATCGTGCTATTTCATATTAAAAATGAATTGTCTCAAAAGATTCATAAATATTTCATTTCTGTACTGCAAAATGTTATTTCCATTTTTTTTTTAAATTTGCTTTTCTATACCTAAAGATTTTACTAACAAAAAGTCTGTTGAGAATTATATAAAATCCCTTTCTTGATGCTCATTAGAACAATTCATTGAATATTAAACATACCAGATATCCCAGTGTTTTGGTATCTATTGTACAACTAGTTAAATCCTAAACAATCCTAAACAGGTCACAGGCCTCAGTTTAAGGCTGTTTGTTTGTAATAAAAGCTCTCCTGCACCTGGCTTTGTGCTTTGTAAGAAACTGTTTTTCTCCGGGGTACAATTACATCAAGAATTTTTTTTTCAGCCAGTAAGAAGAAAGGATAATGGGCAAAACTCAAGTTACATCAAATATTTAGTCTAAAGTTTGGCTTTGCAATCTACTGGATACTAAGCATAAGAGTTTGAAATCCCATGAGAACAATAGGTTACTATTTTGTGGATATTTTAAAAGACTCTAATTTAGACTAAACTTCCTTTAATTTTTCAGTTCATATCAGAGGCTTTAAGTCAGGAGCATGAACAATGCTTCAACTAAATTTTCCCATTCCGCCAAGAAAAAAGATAGTGTTTTCTTTAGTGAAGTTTAATATTACTAATGGTTCTTATTCTATAGAAGGGATTTAAGGAGCTAATTTGAATTAACTGGGAGTTATTATTATTCTTTCTAATCAGTAAAGTGTGTTCTTTTCTATATCAGTGCTCTGTTTTGTATGGTTGTCTTGGTTTGACCCTAGCCAGCAACCAAGCCCCATGCAGCCGCTCATTTACTTCCCCATCAGTGGGATCAGGGAGAGAATCAGAAGGGTAAAAGCCAGAAAACTCATGGGTTGAGATAAAAACAGTTCAATAGAGAAATCAAAAGCCGCATATGCAAAACAAGGAATTAACTCACTGCTTCCCATGGGCAGGCAGTTGTTCAGTGATCTCCAGGAAAGCAGGACTCTATCACATGTAACGATTACTTGGGAAGACAAATGCTGTCACTCCAAACAATCCCCCTCCTCCTTCTTCCTTCTATTTTACTTCCAATGGTGTCACATTGTTTGGAATATCTGTTTGGTCAGTTGGAGTCACCTGTCCTGGCTGTGTCTCCTCCCAGCTATCCATGCAACTCAGTCTACTTGCCAGCGTGGCAGTACAGAAAGCAGAAAAGGCCTTGGCTCTTTGTAAACACTGCTCAGCAATAACAAAAACATCCCTACATTATAAACACTGTGTTCAACACAAGTCCAAAACATAGTCCTATACCAACCATTGTGAAGAAAATAAATGCTACCCCAGTCAGCACCAGCACAACTGTTCCTCCAGCTGCATGAGGTAGCGGTAAGGAAAAACACACTCCTGTACATGCATGTTTCGGAAAGACAGACTTCATGGAAAAAGACAGAATATCTTGGAAACCACTTGCAAGTTATAGTTACAGATTAAACACAGCATGGAAATATAATCTATACTTACTATTGCAGAAAGGTAGCAATGATGACACTGAAATTATATTTCAACAACAAACCCTTTTGAGGAGGTTGCCCAAAAAATCTATTGTCAGCTTAAGGAATTGTATGAAAGGAAGTGTGATTTCACTGACAAGTCCATACAAAAAAACACTGTATAGAACCAATATCAGAATCAGGGGCTTTCTTTACAGAAAGACTGTCATCTAATGCACTGTTAAGACTATGTCAGTAGCTAGTGTGAGACACTGGATTAATATACTAATTATTGCTTTGGACGAGCTCAAGAGTGTGTGAGGGGTTGTGGGGAAGGGACAGGTTGAATTTCACAAAGATGTGGTGGTGCCCTGGTCCATACCCTAGCCTTTTGGAGTCTCCTGAGGTGCCTCTGGGGCAGCTGTCAGTCACTGGTACATGGGGAGCACGGTTCCACGGCACACCCTCTGGAACCCCTGATCCAGCCCCAGAATGCACACTGGAACTCCTGCCTGGGGTTGGGCGTTGTGGCCACAGCAGGGCCAAAAAAAGCAAAAGCAGCAACACGTGTTTTCCATCGGTTTAGACCCTGCCACCTTCTCCTTACAGCTGCATCTATGCTGGACCTACAGGTGGTAGCTATAATTCTCTCTCTCTCCCACTTTCTTTACTTCTTTTCCTAATCTCCTTAATATCTTGGGTAACTTAAAACTGGACAGGTTGGATTTTGCTAAGTTGTATGGGTTAGCATGTGCTAAGTCATTGCTTTGTGGAATGCTTTCTTTTAGTTGAATGTTGCCCTTTAGACTTTTGCCAAGTTCCCTTACGTCCTAAAGTTTAACAGGAAAAGTGTGGTTTTGACCTCCTGAGAAAATATGTGTGGTGTCTTCTCCCTTGCACTATCTCAAGGTATCAAAAGAAGTGAAGGAACTTTTGAAAAATTCAGCAGGCAAATTTTTGGAGCCTAGTATATTTTTAAACTGCTTCAATGAGCTTCTAGCTTGTAACCTGGAGTGTTACAGCTAGACATCACCTCTTTTCCATATTATGAGTTTTCTGCTTTTGGAGCTGCACTGTTCCAAGAATGTGAGAAGGAATGGATTCAAGTGAGAGATGACATACTTTATTAGATGAGCTGACATACTTTATTAGATGAGCTGACATAGATCAGTCACATGTTACTGTATAATATTAGACATCTAAAATGTTAGTGCGGTTATAGAAATGCTGTTTATAATACCATCAAATTATTTTCATAATTTCTGTGTTCCAGCAATAATAGACCATGTCTTCTATATTATTAGCTAGGAAGGAGGCATGGT
This sequence comes from Lepidothrix coronata, assembly GCF_001604755.1. Taxonomy (NCBI): domain Eukaryota; kingdom Metazoa; phylum Chordata; class Aves; order Passeriformes; family Pipridae; genus Lepidothrix; species Lepidothrix coronata. Next base: position 3,200,094 of record NW_016690237.1, on the reverse strand, counting down.
TTAAGTCCCTCCCTGTTGCAGGGAAAAAGCAAAGGCTTGGCTACAAACTGTAAAACTTCAATATACCAAAGGTAGAAAGCCATGAGTCTGAAAGCATAAAGTGTCTGTTTTATTGTCCCTGTCTTTTCCAGTTGTTCTCTTCTCAATTCACTGGGACTGGTCCTTGGCCATTAAAGAGGTTCTGTTGATGTGCCGCTCTGGTGAACACTGGGAACAAACCGTTTCTTTCTCCACCTTTTCTTGATGTTTTCTTGCCTTCTATCCTTTGAATCTTTAATCTTTCCCTCACTTGCCATGTCCTAACCTTTCCTTTTCTTGGAACTTCAGACTAGTGAGATTACTCTGCAGGAAAGAAAAAAAGGGGCAAATAGTTTCTGAAAGATACGACTCAGGTGGGGAGTCATCATGGTTTAGATTTTGAATGTTACATTAAATGTAGCAAAGACTTTATGTAGGCAGAGTCTACTATATCTGTGCACAACAGAGAGAATCTCTACTTCTATATTTGTCTGAAATCTCTATTCTAAGTTATTTAAATGAGGGCTTGTTTGTTTTTAATCTTTTTCTTCATAAAATACTAATGTTTGAATGGACAAATGATTCTCTTCTAACTCTGAATTCCCTTGGTTTTCTGTGTATTTTAAGCTAGACTCCGATGTCTTTTCATGTAAGCGAAATACTTGAAGCTGAAGGATACGATTTAAATCTAAAGCATTAAAAAAAAAGAAGAAAAAAGAGGGTTTCCTTTTATATAGTCCCCAGCAGAAGAGTGTTCTACTTTCCATTCAGTAACAGTGCTTGGACTATATCAAATGCAGTTTTAAAAGTGAGGTCATGATGCTACGACTCAAAATTTGTCAGATGTAAAGCCATAAGGGATTTTTAGAAGATGAAAAAGCTAGACTTCTGATGTGACCTGATGCAGTCGAGTAACTCCCAAAGTCACAAGTCAGTTTCTGACTATAAAAGAGACATCTGATCAGATTGTCATGCTTTATGTTTAATGGAGTGTTACAAGGACTTTGACACAAACCATTACACACTATTTACTTATTCAAAGCAGAAACCTACTGGAAAATTGAACGAAATTATCCATACTTTAACAGTTTTGAGCAGATTTCAGTATGATCAAAATTTCTAAAGCATACCCCTTTGAGAACACTAGTATTAAATGCTCTTGAATTCTTGTATTGTACTTTAATCATTACATGTTACTAAATAATTTTTAACCTCTGGGTGCTAAATAGAAATGCTGTCAACATTGCAATTTATATCTGCTGTATATGGTCATGTTACAGAAAGATATTTATTGACTAGTTTCAAATGGTAATCCACAGTGAACCTGTTATCCTTTCACAGCTTGCTACTCTTGGAACGAAACTATGTTAGTCAATTTATTTACTATTTTTAGTACCTTTGGGAATCAAAGCCATTGTAAAAATTACTAGCAATAACTCCAATCTTTGATATTGTTAAGAATTTGAAATTTCAACCAAAAGAAGATGCTCAGAGGAATCTTGGTCACATCAAATTGCGCAGAGGAAACGTGCTATTTAATAATTGCTTCAAAATCTATTGGTTCTACTAAAAAATAAATAATTGGTAAATGATTTACCAATGGTAAAATCATTGTGCTTGTCCAGAGAGGGATGCTATTGTAAAATAAACAGTGAAACAAGGCATGATAGCTCTTTTGCAAATCCACAGTTATTACACATTAAGACAGTGTGAGATTAGCATCTACTAGTTCTGAAACTTAGAAAACTAAATGATTTGAAGGCTCAATGAGGGTGATATAGACATAAAGAAGAAGAATGAAGTAAATATTCCAGACACTTTTTTTTTCCCTGCAGAAATGATCAGGGCTTTTATAATTATTCTCAAATGTGATTACCAGATGAGACACCAAATAACAGCTAACTAACCTAGCAAACAGATTATATTTTCATTCAGGACACTAATAATATTGTTATAAAAAAAAAGAAAGAAAGAATTCTAAACTTCTGGCATCTTTTAGAAATTATGTAGTTAATAGAAAAGAATCACAAATGGTACAGGGATTTTTCATTTTCCACTGAGTGATATAGTGGTGCAAATCTTACACAAGTCAAAGTATTCATTTGCATCAGGTTAAATTAGTCACAAGCACTGCTTGTCCGCAAAGAAGAATTCGAAGTACTTCAGCATATACTTCAAAGCCAAGTAATATAAAATGTTAAGTATTACTTAAGAAAGAAGGCTTTTGAACAAACAACTTTACAGGGTGAAACAATTTACTAATCTGTAACTTTAATTAGTCTTTTGCTGAATTTTTGTGTGGATTTTTATTTCTGATGAATCCTGTAATTGTAGAGATTTTTATCAGATTAAGCTTCACCCTACAAGGCAAAGGATCAAATTGTTTTTCACCATCTAGCTGCATTAAGAGGGCCTGGAGGTCAGCCATATCAGCAAAACATCTATCTGCGTCAGGGTAAGAAAGCTGACCGGAAAATATTTCTGTGAAGACATTGTAACTAATTGTCAAGCAACAGATTCAAGTGAAGAGTTTTACATATATTTCAGTAATCACTATTGAAATGCTTGTGTGGCTTCCAATATTTTAACCACATGTAAATGTTAATGAAAAGATGTGCACAACACAACATTTTTTTGAGGAAAAATGGCAGCTTTGTCATCATTCGTAAATCTCAAAACACGTCTTCAGATCTGATTATCATATGCACTGTATTTGGATAGTATTTTCAAGAGAACTGCAGTCCCTTCAGATAGATTTCTTTGAGAGTTCTATTACAACTGGTGCCCCCAAAAAGAAGTTGCTCATCACACCAACTAAGCAAAAATAATTGAATATCTCACAAATTATAGAATCATTGAATAATTTAGTTAGGAAGAGACCTCTAGAGGTTGAATCCAACTTTCTGCTCAAATCAGGTCCACTCAGCTCAGATGGACTGGGGACTGTGAAGCAAAGTTTTGAATATCACCAAAGATAGGAATTCCTCAAAGTTTTTGGGCAACTTGTTGCAGTGTTTGACCATCCCTATAGTGAAAACATTTTGTGTGGTATCTAACTGGGATTTCCTGTACTTGAGCTTGGATCTGTTACTTCCTGTCCTTCCTCTGTCTCCTTTGAGGGTCTCTGTCTTTTCTCTGTTCTTCCAGTAGGTAGTTGCAGACAGCAATAACATTTTCTTTAACATTCCCTTCCCCAGACAAAATCGAATTCTCTCCATCTTGTATGCCATGTGCTGCACCTCTCAACCAACTTGTTACTATACTACTGGTTTTACTGACATCTACTAAGGTCTGTCATCTGCTGGGGAGCCTGGGGCCTAAACCCAGGCAGAATACTACCAGTAGGGGTTTGCAAGTATAGGGGGAAAGAATAATTTCCCTCAGCCTCCTGCTTGTATGCTGTAAATGCAGCCCAGGAGGACCTTGACCTCCTTTGCTGCAAGAGTTCACTGCTGACCCATGCTCAGCTTGTTGTACAGCAGAACCTCCAGGTTCTCTGGTGCAAAACTGCTCCCCAGCCAGTCTGCCCCCAGATAATGTTGTTTTGTTGGTTACGTCGTCCTAGGTGCAGGACTTAGCATTTGCCTTGATTGAAGTTGGAGGGCCACTGTTTCAGCCTTTGACTAATCTCCCAAGTTTGTTATCACCTGGGAACGTGCTAAATGTGTACTACATCCCATTGTCCAGATTGTTAGTAAAGCTATTAGACAGAGTATCCTCTAGTATTAATCTCTGAAAGTTGTCACTAGTAACCAGCTACCTGCTGGACCTATGTGACTGATCACAATCCCTAGAGCCTGGTAGATCAGTGAATTTTCCACGTCTGATTCTTTCACTAAATGAGACCGGATATTACTGATTCGACCATAGGTGTGTTACGGGACACAGTGCCAAAGGCTTTACTGCATGCAGCAGCCACTGCTCTTCCCTTGTCCAAAGCACTAATCAAGTCACTGTAGAAGGTAAACAAGTTGGTCGGGCCTGATTTACTCTTCATGACATCTTTCTGACTGTTTCAAGCCACCTTTTTGTCTTCCATGTGTTTGGAGATGGCTTCCAGGAATATTTGGTCTATAATTTTCCCAGGAACTGAGCATGAGTTAAGGTTGTTAAGGTTGTCCATAGATCCTGGGTCCTCCTTCTTGTGCAATGCTATTGTTAATGGTATGGAAATTCTTCTGGTGATGCAATGGTAATGGAAAATTCTAAAGGTAATGAAAATTTTTTACCATCTGAGTGAAACTACTGCAAGAATTTTCTTATGAGAGGAAGTCCTAATAGATGAAACTTCATTATAAAAGAGTATCTTAGATGAAAAAACTACATCTCTCCTTAGAGCAATGTTAACTCTAAGCCCCATAGATATATCAACATTATATATGGATGTTAGACTACGAAGTCCTGCAAGTCTTTGTATTACAGGACTGGCTTAATAATGGTTTAGTGAACTACATTCTCTTCAATTTGGTATTTTATATGTAAATCGTTATATATTTAGTATATAAATTATTATAGAGATTTTATAAATATTTTTTTCTGAGAGTGAAATCGAAGTATATAAGCAGAGTAAAAGAGGAAATAATGAAAAGTCCCCTGGAAAAAGATAAACCAAGCCAAACTTGTAGATGAAACCTTTTTTTAGTAATATATCTGTATTTTCTTGAAATACAGAGCATGGAAGCTCTGTCTAACCTATGTAGAGAACTGCCTTTAAATAATTAGAGAATTTCTATGAAAGAAGGCTGAAAAAAAATGAAGAATAGCTCATTTATTGAGCTTTTGATAACAATGATTTAACTGTTCATTGCAAGATACTGATAACAGCAAGAAAACTCAAGGTTTAAGTGACATAAATAAAGCTTATACAAAATTAAAAAAAAATAACTTGCATACCACAATGGTTTTAGTTTTTCCCAGTTTCAAGAAAATATTGATTGCAGTGCATATACAGATGCATTTATTACAGAAGACAATTTTCAAACAGAAGCTTTATTTGTAAGCTGAAAGGCTTGCAGAGTGGACAAAACTGATTGCTCTGCTTCCAGCAACTCGTTTGAAACATGTTCAGTAAATGTATAGCTGTCACTGTGAATATATCTTGCATTCCGATCAGAACCTGAGGCAGGGAAAATTCCCTCTCATATTAAGGCTTATTGGCATAGCCCATCCTTTTCAGTACTTAGGACTGAAATTACTGTCCTAAGAGAAACCACTGAAAAGATAATTGTTCAATAGGCCAGTCAACCTACAATATGTGAGGAATGTACTTCTAAAATTAATTTTACCTTGTCTTATTAAGTAGTTATCCTTTCATGAGAGAGCTGTTTGAATCTCACTTGACTTATTCCCCATTTATATGATGAAAAATAGGATCATGTAGGAATTTGTAAATCTGTTGAAGTGCAAGTGGTACTTCTGCAAAAATATAGTTGCGAAACAGAACAGTGACAATACCCTTCAAACGTAACCCTCATAGCAACTGAGCCAAATAATAAAACTTTTGTAGGTCTCTGAATATACTATTGATGAATGAGATGCTGCTTTTATCTTATCCCCCATTTGAAAAGATTTTGAAAAATGCAGGGAATATAGAAAAAATTTAAGTGAAAAATGCCTGAAAACAGTGGAAAAAATTCAAGATGCACAAGAATAAAGTAAATGAACACATGACTTCCCAACTACTGCTAAATTAACAACAAGAAAACACCAGATTTTAAAGGGATCTTAGCTTAAGTGAGTGAAAACATAACAAGAAGTTAAAGACTGGTAAATCCAAACTAAATTAACTATGAAAAAAAAAAAGGACAAAACAAACTAATAAAGATTGAAAAAGATGAAACTAATAGAGATGGATGATCATTAAGAGAAAGTATGATGGGAAATGCCAAAAATTTTTTTAGTTACTTAGTTAGCTTCTTTAGTTTTCAATTCAGTCCTAGAAGGAGAAGTGCATTTAACTCAAGCTTAGTCCATGGGGTACAATATAGAATAACACAGATAAAACAGCAATTGCAGTGTAAGTACCAGACTATGTGTCAGATTTTCAAGGCAAGACAAGGAGGTGAACAAAAATGAAACAAAATTGAAATTTGTTTAGAAAACAGGCCATGTTAAGCTAACCTAGTATACTAAATAATTTCTGCAACTGTACTGCTTATACATTAACTGGACTTTTTGTACAGTTAGAAAAAATGTAAATTTTTGTTAAAGCTGGAGCAAGTTTCCTTTCAGTTTATTTCAAGAATTTCTGAAGTATTAATGGAACATACTTGTTCTTGATTGATATTTAGATACCCACCCCTGGCAGTTAGTAGAAAAAAACCCACATGACTTGATACAGTGGAGTTGTCTTTTCCCTAGTCACAATATGGCATTAGAATTGTTTGTCATGATGGCTCAAAAAAAAGTGTGGTAACTTTGTTAACATACAATAACATCCTCAGGATGAAGAACTATATGTAGCTACAAGGATTTGAATTACCATTTCAAAGTATTTCACTTCATATTGGATCATATGAAGTACAGAAATATTCTCGATAAGAGAGGGCAATTTTTTTTATTAGGTAAAACTAATTAAAAATGAAATAAATATCCAATATATATGATTTCTCAAACTACTCTTATGCTCAGAGGTCAACAGCTGTAAAGCAAGATAGTGAGTAGAAAATAGTACAGGAAAGATTTCACAAAAACATCCTCAAAAGGCATTAAAATGTGATTAGAACAGCTGCTCTATTGGTACGTGAGAGATTTCCTCAGGAATAATGAAGAGCCTATGAGATATGATCAAGCTTAATTTGGATTGTATTTAAACCTGTGGGGTTGTATCAGATTTCTCTGCATTGAGTAGCAGTGAATGAAACTGAAATCTGTGCAAAGTGGAATGGCTGTGCACTGTGTTCAAAAGAATTTGCTCACATTAGACGCTGGCAAATGTAATTATAAAAATATCCCAAAAGAAAACAGAGGATATGCATAGATCACAGTAGCTTTGGATCAGGCATAAGGGACTAGTTTTACAGAAGGTGGAAAAGCAGATAAATGCAATAAGAAAGCCAATTGGGAACACAGAGTGCTTGTATGGTTTCATCTAGAAATGTTTCCACCTTAGATCTTCTGTTTTTGCACTGAGTGTGGCTTAATCACACAGAGATGTTCAGCCCAATGATGTTGATACATGCTGCCTCTGGCTGCAGGATGGCTCCACTCTGAATCGGAGGGAAAGATGCCTCCTTCATCCCACTCCCTGCTACCTGAGATTTTCCTTGGACTTTCTTCAGCTGAACACTGAGTAGCTCTGATCCTACTTAGCCTTTGTAATCTGAGAAGATCACAGCCTGAAGTGGTATGAATAGCTTCAGGTCCCAGTGTAAATAGATGTGTGGCAACAGTGTGAAAGTGGATAGCAAACATTTCTGGCAGGTTCTTTTGATGGTCTCTTTTATCAATAAAACGAAAATAGTACATAAACCCCTTGAAAATATCTTTCTCTTACCCCCCAAAAGACTTCTTTCCTCAAAAAGTCTTTCTGCACAAATTTGGAGAAACCGTTGCAGCCATTAATACCACCAAAACAAATGAAAATCCCAAACCAACCAACCCTCCCCTGCAAAAATCCCAACCAAGCTAATCAAAAAACCACAAGAAAACAAAATCTCAAGCAACCTGTAAAAGCAGAAATCCTGCTAAACGAGAAAATACTGTCATTACCACTTACAGATTGTAACACCTGAAACTATTGCATCGTTCTCCAACAGATAAGAAAATCTCAGATGGGAATACATATTCAAGGGTTATAACTTGCTTTTGAGGGGAGTTCACAGTACTGCTGGGCAATGAATTCGAAGAGCACTACTGAGTTCAGTTACTCTTTACTGAGAATGAAAACTAGAGTAAAACTATTACGACTCATAAATAATTAATTTTTATAGAAGAATGTCTTGGTTTTAAAATTAAATCCACAAAGCCTAAATTTTATTAATAAGTTAAATTGCTATCTGCCTTTCAGAAATGATTGGACATTTTCTGTTGGGACATGTTTTAAGCCAGAAAGCTCAGATTTACTGAATCAAAACGTGTTGATGTCAAGAAAACATTTGTCAAAACTCGACAGAGTTCTGGTGAGGAAAAAAATACCCTGGCTTTCTGCCAGCTTGCCTGATTGTCTCCATCACTGTATAGCTTCTTTCCCTGACAGGGAATTTTGGAGTTAGACCACTGTATGTGCCTATTCTCTTGCATTAAATAGTGTCAGCCACTCCTCTACCGTTTCAGTTTCAAGATTTGCCATTGAAGAAAACTAAGTGCTCAGGAAGCGAATAATCTAGAAAAGCAGTCATCCAAGGAGATTCCCTCTCAGCAATCTGGCAGTCAAAGCACCTGAGTGTTTATTGAATGGGGAGCCAGAGAGCTGGTAGAATTGTTAGGGAGATCAAGAAACCAGAAAATCAGGGTGTGAATTACCAGTACAGTCCCAAATTCACTGCTCTTAATAGAGCACTTCTGTACTGCAGAGGTGGAAAACCTGCAAGTTTAAAAACCTTTTTGCACTGTAATTTCAGACCCCTCAGCTGTCTGCCTTAGATTTCTAGGCAAGTTCTAAGCTTCAGAAGCTAAATTTTAAGAAAGAACCACCATTTAGTCAGTGATTCATGCTTAAATCACAAGCATTGTCTGTTAAGCAAGGAATACAATAAAAGGTGATGTTTGTTGTGGGAATCACTATGGCGTTGCAAACCCATGGTTCACTAAGGATCAAAAGCAGTGCCTGAATTCATGGAAACATGAGAAGCTACACTAGAGAAATGTATTATAGTCTATTTCTGTGAATATATAAATCTATTGTATAATAATTTAATATGAGATTAAACTCTGAAATAAAAAGCTTAATTTGCATTAACTTCTATGTCTTTGAATGATAGTGGATGCTTATCTTCCCCAGTATAACTGTATGAAGGCCTCTTCAGTGGTAAAATTTAAAGTCTAATATTGAAAAAAACTATTTTATTTGCTCTGAATTTTTTTATATCTTTATTTTATCATTACGTAGAGTGACTAATATTTTAAAAAATCTATCTCAGGTGACAATTCCATTACTATCACTAACAAAAACTTGATCAATATTTGTAGACCGAATTTGGACTATACCATGGAAAAACTAAATTTTCAAAACTGAAGCACAATCTTACTCATACCATCTTTGTTAATCAAAATATCCAATATCAGGATTAACTTTCTATTTTAACAAAACTAATAATACATATGGTAGTATGTACATTGAGTGATTCGTCATATCACAGTCAAGTAGACCCTAAAACCTTGCTCTAGTCATGGACATGTACCTGAATACTGGATGTAAGTTAATCGTCCTAGTCCTGTACAGCAGAAGACAAGGGATGCACAAACTTTATTGTGAATGTGAGGGAAGCCACAATTGCTCAATCCAAATTAAAATTTTGCTGATGTTATAGCTCTACTCTCCTAAATTCAAAATAACTCAGTATTTCATGTGTTTAGCCCCTCATAAAACCTGCCTCTCATTTTTAGTGTAGTTACATTATATGTCGGGGCCTCTGGTGGCCTAGTGGTTAGGGTGCAGGACTCTCACCACTGCGACCCGGGTTCGATTCCCAGCCCCCCGGGCAGATGGAGCTCGTCAGCCTTGTAAGGCAATCCATCTAAGAGAAGGTCACTCTAAACAAACCTACGTCCTGGGGACCTCACTGCCACTGTCCAAGCTTGCTCGGCCCCGGCAGATGAACCTCAGGATTAAAGGGTGGGCTCAGTTCAGCGCACGCTGGGTCTCACCTAAAAAATCCACTGCGCAGGCTCGAAGGGTTAATGACCTTTCCCAAATCTTCGCTCGCGAAGACTGGTCATTATTATTACATTATATGTAGCTATATGTAGCTATTGTTTTAGCAGAAAACCAGCCAAGAAGAGTCTAGGAATCGCTTAAGTTGAAATGTTCAAAAGCCTGAATAAAAGACAGTCTTTTGGAAATGTTTTTTAGGACTCAACAGAATAGTGAAGTTATGGAGTTAAGAATTATTTAATATTTATTTTTGTAAGCAAATGTGTGATAGTTTTGCTGTTTTTAGCAGAGTGAACACAAGTATATAATGGGCTAAAAAATTCTTTTTTTTGTACAGCAACTTTGGAGAAATGTAAAAATTCTACTTGGTGCTTTCTCCTCTAAATTGCAAATTTACTAGCTAACAGGGCACAGAATGGAACATCATCACGGCTTGTTCGATTGAAACTTCAGCATTATATTTCACCAGTGAAACCTCAGTCTGATAGATGAAGTGATTTGGGGATAAGGGACTCTTTTTCATAAAATGCTTTCTTCAGAAATTGGGAAGCTCCATTAATGAGGGAATAACCCTCTGGTCTGTTAGGATGTGATCCTTATAGCAATATCTCACAGCTACGTGCATGGCTTCTCCTTGTTCCACAAGAAACCAAGCAAACAGGTAGGGTTTATTAGCAATTCATTTTAAATAGTTATCTCTCCAGAAAGTACCACCCAAAATAAAAATCTTGCTCCTGGAATGCAATCCTGCCCTGACTCAGACAGGAAGAGTTCCCCTCCTGACCCTCAGGCAAACCACACTGGATATTGATTCTGTTCAACCATCTCCCCTGTTAATTGTCAAAATCATGCTTGCACAAAATCCCACTGTTGCCTGAAAAGTCCTCTTCTCAATGTGAGTTTCTGGTTTACTGGATTACCTGAAATAGGCTGTTCAGTGGTCTGAACTTTGTATCTTCCTTCCCATCACAGGCTTTCAGTATACAAAACAGTTTTTGGGTGTCTGTGCAAGGAGCTCTGTGATAAGCTTCCTTTTTAGTATTCAGTAAAATATTTTACTGCAAATTGTGCTTATACTAAAGAAAGCAAGCATGAGGTACAGTTAGATATTATCAACTTTAGTGTTCAATATAGTATCAGTGGGACAAGTTGTGAGATAAACTGTAATAGAAAGCGAGGGAATAAGGTTGTGCATCAGAGAATGATTTCTGTGAATATATATTTTGTAGAAGTTTTCTGGAAAATGACCAGTTTTCCTCTAGGCTAACTGAAATGTAGTATGAACTCTTTATTCAGAAAAACCTGTTCACTGAAGGCTGTGATCTGTGTGAAAAATAAGCATGGTCTGGAATGATGTGGAAGCAGAAGTCTACATGCAGTATGTGGAAATTTTGCAACTGTTACCACTGAAGATAATGATCTCATTGGATGGGATTTGTCAGCACTTACATGTGAAATTTTTGGAGAAACCAAGCTAATAGAAAGTGGAAGCAATGATACAGCAGTTGGCACTTATTCATTTAAGTCTGATCTACGAGGAAAATAAATTCAGCCTAAGGTAGGATATAAAACAGTGATTGCAAATTAACTGCTTTTGACCTCCTGAGCAGGTTAACCCTGAAGAACTTTAGATATTCACACTGAATCACTTATTTAGACTTCCTTCAATAATCAATTTGATTTCTGGTATATGATTAATCTTATTCTAAAGGTAAAAATCTAAAATAAGGCATATAAATCACATCCGCTGGGCGTCTCTATCTTCCTATTTGACTGTAAAGATGACTCGTTTGATTACAAACATCTCAGCTGTAGATATCTGAAGCTAAATGAGATGAATCACATCCTCTGACTTTAAAATAAGGGTCTTTATTTCAAATTACACCCTTCAGAACTGAGAATATGGGCATCAACACAAGAAGTCAATCATAAATTCCAAATTAATCTCCCACATAAGGGAGGCCTTTTCATTGAGTTAAGGTCTTTTCACTGAGTTGATAGCATGCTTCTTATGTTAAGAGGCAAGATGAGACCCTGTGCAGTCATGGTTTCAAGGCTGCATTTAATCCATTACTACAGTTTATGTTGCGTAAAGGCATGAAACACTATGATAAAAAAAGTAAAATACCCATAATTAATATAGTCATATTCAGCTGGCAATATAACTAGTCAGGCTGAACAAGATCATATCTACTCTAATTTGCCACTTCCCAACATTCATAAATTCCTACTAAATTGCCTTACCATAAAACATTGCTGCTTCTCTTGACTGATAATAGGAGTTCAGAGAAAATATGATTTACTGACATGAAAAAGAAGCTTTCTTTGATGAACTAGATTCCTATTTATCTTTTTTTGTCCCATTTATTGGATAGAAATTTTGGTAACAGTTTTTCCTTACAGTGTTTGACAAATAGTGATTTTGTATTGTAAGAGGAGAAACTGCCTGTTTGTGCCACAGTGAATATGTGGCCTTGTTGTGGGCAGCTATGCTGCCATACTAAAGGACTTGATAGGCTGGAGAAACTGACTGATGGAAAACTTCTGAAGGTTTCTCAACAGATGGAAGTGCCAAGTCCTGCACTGGGGAAGGAAACTCCACACACCAGTACATCCTGACTAATTGGAAAGCAGCTTGGCAGAAAAAGGCCCTGGAGGTCCTGGTGGTCACCAGTTGAACATAAGCCAATAATGCGACTTCATGGCAAATGCAGACATCCTCCTGGGCTGCATTGAACAGACCATTATCACCAGGTCAAAGAGTTTTACCTTTATTCAATACTGATGAGTCCACCACTGGTGTACAGTGTCCAATTCTGGGCTCCCCACAGCAAGAAAGGCATGGACATACTGGTAAGAGTCCAGTGAAGAGCCATGAAGGTGATTGAGGAACTGGAGCATCTCTCCTATGAGGGAAAACTTTTCATCTTGGAGAAGTCTTAGGATCTTATCACAGAATAACTGAATCAACAAGGTTGAAAGAGGCCATACACCTATAATGATTAGAGCTGATTTTTTTCTAACTGTCTTTCTAGATTGTCTAAATCAAGAGGAAAAATAAAATCTTTCATTTTAATGTCTTTTATATTTTTTAATTGAAGAATTAGAAACCTATGGCAGATCCTTTGCCAGGCCCTCCCATCCTCTCTGCTTATAGTTTGTTTTGACTTTGAAAACTAGAAAGCTGAGACTCGTGTGATAGCATGAATGTTATCTGTGAGCTTTATGGTCTTTATACAGACCCATGGGTAGAAAAAGACTGTTATGATTCCCATGGAACTTATCACTGAGATAACTAAGAGCTTATAAAGTAGATGATGAATGAATTTCCTGCTAAATAAGCAAGTCTAAGTGCTCTAAATAGTTTCCTTTCGTGAAATCTAATCCTTTGATCTATATTCCATGCATAAAATCTGAAAATGAAAATTAGAAAAAGTTCCCCAAAACCAAGTCCAAACCCCTTAAAATCCATAACCCAAAGGGAGGCATTTCACTTCAACTGAAATTAGATTTGTTTATCCCTTTTTGGGCCAGGGACATGCAATATGTTCTTAGGTTTAATATTAAAAACTACTACACTCTTAATTGAGCAGTTTTATTTCCTTCCTGTTATCTGTTCCTCACCCTGTTTAAAAACTCTTGAAAGAAAATTAAGTCTCTAATTGAATACTTTGATAACTGTTTCAGGAAATGTGAGAAAACAGTCTCCTTCTACACCATCCCTCATATATAATTCTATGTTGTTCAGTCTGATCAGTAACTGGTTTACTGGTGTATGATTTATGTCTTACATGATATGATCTCTCATCTGAAGCATGTATATTTGCAAATATTTGTTTTAACGATTCAAGAATCCAGGTCACATCTGTATGAAGCTTGCTAAACTTTTGGTGTGTGGCAAGCAGGGAAGTCATTAGGGGGATGATGAACCATATACAGAGGTGTATGTGGCAATGGAAATGGAACATTCTGCCTCTCTGAGAGCTGTATTGAAAATGTTGTTCTAAAATACTCCAAATCATCTTCTCAGCTAATGTCAGCCTGTGGGTGACTATCCATGCCCTCATATATATTCTCCCTTATCAGGTGACTACAGATGGGTCCTGGGTACAACAGCACAGTCTAGATATGAGGTCTATGCTAATGATCTGGTAACACACAAACACAATATCTTTACAGGAATTGCCAATAAACATGACTGATTCCCTCAGTGGAAGGTGGAGTAATAAAATGTCTCTCACCTAGCATGTTAAAGCATACACAGGGAGTTAAACAGAGCTTTAAATTGTGGTTGGAGGAAAACAACCAGTGCAATTATCCATCTGTTGATGGAAAGACTTGGAAAGTCTTAAACTGCTGAGAGGGCAATTAATGAATAGTCATCTGATTGTTATTATTATTTCAGGTCTTTATCTTTTCCTGTTCTGTAGGAAGATGTCATTCATAAGTCTCTCATTTCGTTTTTTTTTTTTTATTCTCCTGCTACCATCAGACAATTTCTTTTTTGTTATCCCAAACTTCAGTCTATTGACATCAGAGGATGGCTTGTTTCAATGAAAATAAACCCTCACTCTTCAAAACAAAAAGACATTTTAGGGCGTGATACAAGAAAAAGGTTAGAGAATATTACAGCAGCATCAAAGGCTAAGATATTTTGGCAAGAGCACTACCTGCCTGTGCTTGTGAAAACAGTGAATTCAATTAATGAAATGATTCGACCAAACACCACCACACAAACATCCAAATTGCAAAGTTTTATGATATAGTTATGGATATCACTATTGGTGTTCTTTTTATATTGTGGCATCACTCAAAATATGCTAAGTATGTAAGAGAGGTATATTTTGTTCTCAGAGGGTTTTAAGTCAAGTGACAGATATACCACAGTGATCAAGAGCTAGAACAACAGGTGGAGAAAACAGCAGAATGGGAAGAACATAATCCCAAAAGGAATTTCAGGTAGTTCTATGACTCTTTGTGCAGACACCTTGTTCCCTAGTATATATGGTATTTGTAGGGTTTTTATCATGATGGTTAAAAGCTGAGTTTATCATGACCAAGGCTGTGGTTTAGATGTGAGTCTGAGGTGTTCAGAGTATGCTACCTGCTTAAAACCAGACAGTACAATAGGAAGGAGATTATAGAGCAGTAGACTAATGAAGACACTTAGATATGAGATGTCCAACTGCAAGGTTTTGTGTCAGACAAGACAGAGTACCCACTTTACTCCAGATCATCAACATCACAGGGACATGGCCTAGCCACTGGCTATAGATCCTTTCAGAGTGGCACTTCTTCTGTCTCTCTCCTTCTCACTCTTTCTGTACTTCTGCTGTTCTGTATTTGCCAACCAGAGCCTTTACAGTGCTTTCTAAATTAAGTTCTTTCTCTTGCCAGTTTCTTTATGCAAAATTTAAGCTTTATGTTTGAGTACACTTCTCCACAGATTCAGAGAGACTTTCTGTATGCATATAGGTTATAACATTACTTTTGTTTTCCATTCTCCACTAAGTCATTTATTTCTTCCTAGGTCACTTAGGCTTCTAAAATTCCTAGTCTACCTGAACCCTGGCTCTCTCTATGGGGTGGTATTAAAAGCTGAAAAATATGTACTTGCCTTGGTTCTTCACACTTAATACATGGGATTTCCTTCTGCTATCTATCTGAGATGACTAAATGTTAATGTTGCTTTTTCCAAGTGTGAAACTGAAGGCAAAACTGTCACACCTGAAACATGTGAACCTGAATCAGAATTTTGGAATGTGAGATTCTAAACTCCTATAAAAAACCAAGGCATTTACATCTGTTCAGTTTTATGACTTCACTCTGAAGGTCTTTTGTCCTACCCGTCTCCTGTATTTTCAACCAGGTATTTTCCTAAAGAAGATTCTATGCTGGCATAGTTACGAGCAAAGAATACCAGAAAGACCTGAGGGAATGTCTTGGAGATTGATGTCCATTTGAGAATCCTTTGACTGATCCTTATTTCTTATAAACACCCTCTGATGAGGTAATTTCTGTTTTAAAAAGGAAATGTGATTTAAAAACAACCAGTCCATGATAACACAAATAAGGATTTGTGGTTTTATTCATATGCCTTCAGTTTTTAAGAAATAACATTCAACTTTGTCTGTTCCATGACGCTTTATTTTGCTAATTATGCTTGTTCTTGATACTTGTCAAAAAGAAGTAATGAGATATCGATACTAGTGTTTGCTGATAAATAACTTTGTAAAACCAAGCTTATGGTTAACTTAAGCTGATAAGCAATCACACAGTTTTCATGTTTAAAGCTAAATGCAAAAATAACTGTTTTCCAGGATGAGTGCTAGGAGTGCAAATCTGTCACTCTTGATCTGACCGTTGTCTACATTACTTTTTTTTTTTGTTGTTGCCAGCTCTTTGAAAAACTCTCTGAGGAGGCATCATCAGAAATTTCCTATTTGCTTAGGAATCGATCCAAGTGTAAAAGTTTCCACTGTGTTAGATGTTGATTTCATTAGAGATTCCCTTTCAGTATTTTGCTAAGCACTAATGCAGAGCAGCAAAGCAACAATGCAAAGCAAAATACTCCAGGTTTCATATAATTCAACAAGGGTTTATTCGTTCTGCCTGCGTTATGAAATAGGTACAATTTTTGTCTTTATATTTTAAAATTTGTTACATTTTGGCAAATTTAATAGTTGTGGTGGGATGACCTTGGCTGACTGCCACATGCCTACTAACACATTAGATCACTCCCCTTTCTCAATAGGATAGGGGAGAAAATATGATAAGCTTGAGGCTTGAGATAATGACAGGGAGATCACTTACTAATTGCAATCACAGGTAAAACAGACTCGACTCGGGGAAATAATTTTATTTATTGCCAAATTATTGTAACAGAGTAGGATAGTGAGAGATGAGAACAAAATTAAAAACACCTTCCCTGTCTCAGCATGTGGTCTCCTTACGGGATACAGACCTTCAAGACCTGCTCCAGCATGGGTCCTTTCCACATCTGACAGTCCTTCAGGGATGGACTACTCTAGCTTGAGTCCTCCATCGGGTCACAGGTCCTGCCAGAAAACCTGCTCCTATGTTGAATCTTCTCTATAGGACCCAGTTCCTGAGATGAGTCTTCTCCTGACAGGGCTCTCCACAGGTGTCATCTTCCTTCAGAGAACATTCACCTGCTCCAGTGTGGGGTCCTCCATGGGCTGCAGAGGGACAGGCTGCCTCACCAGGTGGTCTGTACCACCACCTGTGAGGGAATCTCTGCTCAGGTGCCTGAAGCACCTTCTCTCCCTCCTTCCTCATGACCCTGGTGCCTGCAGGGCTGTTTTGCTTGCATTTTCTCATTCCTCTCTCCCAGCTGCTCTGCGGTGGTTTTTACCCTCTCTGAAATATATCACAGAAGTGCTACCATTGGGCTCAGACTTTGCCTGGCTTTGGCCAGTGGCAGGTCCATCCTGGAGCAGATTGAAACTGATTCTTTTGGACAGGGAGGCAGCTTCTAGTGCCCTCTCACAGAAGCCACCCCTGCAGTCCTCTCCTTTCCAAAACCTTGGCATGTAAACCCAATACAGCAACATATTGTTACCCTTGTTTCATTAGCTAGAAGAGATGAGATAACTAAAAAGTCATCCTAAAGGAAAGGTCTGCACCAATCAAATATTTAAAATCATTACCTAAGAATTGTGGCCTGTCTTTAGGACTGACAGGGAAATAGATTCACAAATTATGATTTTCCAGAAACATATGGAAGAGGCAGCTGAAAAGTTTTGAATTTTCTGGCAGCTTCAGAACCTTCCATATCTGGACTTGTCTAAGGGAATCTCCACTTGGTGGACAGGTGTTACCCAACTGTAGTACTTGATCCAAGCTTCACTGTCATCCCAGAAACATTCAGGATCCTTATTTATCTCATTTGACAGCATTTTACAGAGGTACTTTGTCAGCAAAATGCTATATATTGTCCTTTGCTTATACTTTATCCTTTTCCTTGACACTGAAAAGGTACGAAGTACAGGAATCGTATCTTGTTTACTATAATCTATAGCCTTACAGGAAGGTAAAAGATGCAAATTTCAGAAATAGTAGTATACTGATCTTAATGTTGTCTATTACATGATTCTGTAGATTTGTGTCTCTGTCTATGTATGCATACATACATATATACATATACACACATAAATTCATATATGTACACATAGCAAAACAGAATTCTATTTTTTGAAATTGTGTTTTAAAAATATAACACTCATTATACCTAGATAAAGAAAAAAAAATCTGTTTAAAAATCTACCCATGGACCATTTAATGTTATTTTGTACATTCTATTTTACAAGGTGACTTTGAAGCAATTTTACTGGACAGAGATTTTACATTTTAAGTGCGTATAGTTCACAATCAGAAGACACATTTTACATTTTTATGTGGGCCCAGAATCCCTAATGTAACAGCTAGTATCATTGGTAAATTATTTCTTTGTGCTGTATATGCCAAGCTACAGACATATAAATGCAAAGTGTGTACACATTCCGTTAAAAACATTTTCATTACTGAATGCAAATTGCATTATTTTTCCAATGCTCATTCTTCAGTTTTTGTGCAAAGACCAAGCAAATCCAGACTCCTTTTTCCCACTATGTCCTTTTAAATTGGTCATGTTTTTAAGTGCAGCATTTTATACTGAAAATTGCTATTCTGGAAGAAATTATGAAGAAAGCATAAGGCATTATTTGAATTTACTGTTAAAGAGCTGGCAATAAAGGTAAAGAATCTTGCTGTTGTGAAATGTTTCTGGGTTGTGTTTGTTAAGATTTCCCAGAAAGTAGTTAGTTTGCATTAGGTATGACTACCCCTTCTATGTTTCTGCAGTCACTTATGCTCTCAAAGCCTTTTGATTCTAACTTGTTTGTATCATCATTCTCTCTGGCAGTATACTGTACCTGAAACCTATTTTTATAGTAGCCTTTAAACTGTATCGTACACTGCCAAGGGAATCTACGCTGGGCATGAAGTACAGATTCTGTGGTGAGGTTTGTGAATGATGGCTCTAGGTTGTTCCCTAAGCCAGCCAACTCTTATGATGATACTCCTCAGTGTCATGGGGAGCTTTGTGAAGGAACGGGACTGACTTACCTAACTTTCCAGATGGGAGCAGAAGATTTGCACATTGGATGTATGTCAGTTATACATCATTTAAATTCCCTTCTTTGAATCGTTGCTTTAGTTTGTCACAGCTATTGACAGCTGCTATCTGATCAGTCTGCTAGTGCCAGTAGTATCTTGGCAACCGCACAAAAATAGCTTTTCCCCCCTTGTGAGTAAGACCAGTCTACACTGACAAACTAGAAACATGTTAAGACAAAATAAACTGATATTTTGGGCCAGATTTTCAGCCTTACAACTGTGCTGCAGATAATTATTATACTGTCCAAAACAGCTGATGGATGATTCCTCCAGAATGGGAGAAAACAACTTCAAAATGCTGTATTTTTCACTGTGCCCTTTTTGTTAGGTAAAGGCATAAGAGGAGGCTGTTCTTTGGGGGAACCCACAGACAGCAGGATGAGATTTTAGCTGGCTGCTCATGGTTGGCTCCAGATAGGAGAAAGAAGTGTCAGCTAAGCCTTGACTGGCTTGGGAGTGTTTGAAGAAAAAGCTGGGAGAACTCTAGCAGAGGCTCCTTGGTCCTCCTTTTGGGAGATCTTCTAAGTTGAAAGGTTCTCTCTTGTCCCTCCCTATGGAAAGTATCACCTTGGCTACTCCCTGACAGGAGAAATTGTTTGTGATGGCCTCTTCTGTCCCTGCTTTGGATCTTTCCTTTGCAGCATGTTAGTGTGGGACTACCTTCCCTTCTCTGCTTCATGCAGACAGGCCACACAGCCTGGGAAGTGCAGACACCACATTGGTCTCCTGCATAGCCCCCAGTCCCTAAGGAACCAGATGTGTGGCACTGGTTGATTAATCACAGATTTTCCCATGATTTCCTGACCACCTCAACCCCTCACCTCTAGCTGGGTGAGTGCCGTGTGTGTCTGCTGTGATCAGATTATTCCTTGGCTTACACAAACCCACAATCACATAAGTTGGAATACTTTGAGACGTAGTCCCTACCCAGGCTGGTGTAAGAGATGTATCAGGCATTCTGCTATTGCTGCTTATGTTCCTGGGGCCACAGATCTGGGAGTCACTTCTCTGGAAAAAACGTGTAGTCTCTCGGGTGGACTTGCAGAGAACACTGGAAAAGGCCTGGGCTTTCATGCATTAAGGCAACAAGGTATGACTGAAAGTCAGAATTTATTGTATGCAATGAATTTATCTTAAAGCTACCAACTAATTAAACTTAATTAGGATTTGATTTCATGTCATGGTGATTACCTGTTACTTAACCCAAGGGAAAGGCATACCTTTATTTTTCTCATGGGATAAAAAAATAAGGTCTCTGCACTTCTGTGGGAGAGGTGAACTACTTTCACACTTCCTCTTTCTCTTTTGGGCATAGGGATGTCTAAATATATGAAAATGTTTTCAGAAATGTCTACATGTAAACCCACTTCTTTTCAAAATTTTCACTCTTTGATAGGACTATCTTGCTTAAACCCTGAAACCTCTTGCCAGGCATCCTGCTGAGAGTTTGCATGCACATTCATCATATTTTGTTAACTCTAATCGAATCTGTATGGCAAACCAAAACTACACATAACATTTTATTCAGCTTATTTTCTCTTTGACTATAATTTTAATTCTAATGCCTGAACAACTTCTGTTCCTGAGACTCTGAAGTATATTTATTTGACAGTGGAATACTCTCCCTGGAGAGGTTGTAAAAGTGGTATCAGCTGATTGATTTAAAATCAGACCTCGACCAAACTCTCAGAAATATACTTTAGGGAATTATTTTGCATTTGAGGTAGCTAAGAATGACCTTTATATCTTTCTTATGTCTGCTTTCTACTATTCTTCAATTTCCCATGTTCACTGTTCTAGCTTTTCAAGCACAGGAAAATATTTATTTTAAATGTAAAATAAAGCATTTCTACCTTTTCCTTTTCTTTTTTTTTTTTTTTTTTAATTATTATGTTTTGTTCACTTTAGGAAAAGTAATTTCATCCATGGAAAAAAGATCTGTTTATTTCCTTCACGTGCTAATTTCTTCAAATCTTAAAAAAGTGGTTCCTCAATGTGTGGATTTTCCTTTTGTTTTGTTTTGCAGATTTACTCCAAAGCATAAACATCACTATGGGTATTAAAATGATTTTATGCTTTCTTAGGAAAAAAAAAAAACACAGAATGCATATATTAATTTTTCACTAATGGATCCGAAGACTGAGGGAAATTGGGTGACGAGAAAACTTATTTCCTGACTGAGATTATTCATTACCAGTACTGTATAGATAAAAAAATCACTCTACAAAGAAGAATGATTCTGTTTGATGTATTGTTACTTCTCTTTATACATATTAGAGTATACATAGCAGCGACCCTTCCAAAACTAAGCAGAAGGAAACTTTTCACACAGTGAGCATAATTCACAAACTAGTGACACTGTAAATATGATTAGGCTTTAATTTATGTTGATTTCAGTATTATCTGTAATTGCTTCCCCGGAGGGCAAAGTTTATCTCAAATTGAGTTCAAATGTAAAAAATGAGGAAAAGTCAACAAGGAAACCATGACCCTAGGCCTCAGTTCTATTCTTGTTGAAGTCAGCAAAAAGAGATTGGAACTGATCTTTGTGTTCTAAGACCATGCAAAACAGTGCAACTGGTGAGTTAGACAGACCTATGTGGTTTTAGCAATCTTACCTTTCTCCCAGAGACTGAATTCAGAAGGTAATAAGAGAATAAACAAATTCCTCCACAAAATGTAAATGTACAAAGGATATTACCAAACTCTTTCATATATTATTTTTTTTCCTAGGCACAATTAACATTACTACCTTTGACATCCAAAACAACCAGCTACCTTAACATGTGTAGCTGTTGAAAGTGCTTAATTAATTTGCACCCAAGTATTGCCAACTGGCACACCCATAGCAAAAGCAGCCAGTCCAGTTGAAAAACAGCCAGATGGCAATGGTACGACAGCATGGTAAGATAAGGCTTAGAGCTGCGGTCCCAGGACCCAGTTCTCTTAAAAACAAAATTATATATATATATATATATATATATATATATGTGCACTAAGGTTTATGGGCTACTTCCACTGATGCCATAGTACCTACGATGTGTCTGAGGGGGAAAAGCCTCAGAAGTTTCTGTGCTCTTGGCAAGCTGATGAGACTCCTAATGGTAAATGCTAGCATTTAAGTTTATGCCTTCCATTAGTTCAGACATTCACCACACAGCTAAATTCTTATGCTGAACTTTACCCTTTCTGTTTGAATATTTATTTGGTGGTTAAGAGTTTTGTGAAGTATATACACAGATACCATGGCATACAGTGCTATCCTTTTTTCCCTTTGTTCTACTAATATGTTCCAGGCCTATTTAAAGACTACAGTAGGCCCAGTGCAGAGCTAAGCAGAACATAAGAGTTCTGCATCCACTAAACATCTTTAAGAACAAAATCCATGAATTTGTGTATTTCCAGGACACTGATTCTGTTCACTGAAATGCAATGTGGGGTACAAATAACTGGGTCTATTTTCTCTTCAGTATATGAATACTGAGATTGAAACTATTGGCTTTACTACATCATATTGTTATTTTCTGTGGTTATGAATGCAATTGAGGGACAGAAAACAAAGGAAAAAAGAAAGGAAGCATAATAACAATTTACCATTTAGCTCTTCAGAACACAACTATGGATAGTTTTTATTTCTCCAGGTGTGATAATAAGTGACTTCCAGTTTTGAGAAATATATCATGGATTTTGTTAGGTTACTCACAGACTGGTTTCATTTAGGATGAATTCATATTAGTGCAGGTCTGGCATTTGCCCATTGCACTGTTGTGCTGGAGGTCTGATATCCCATTTTTGAAATGTCTAAGCTGTTTCTTTTAGGACAAAACAGTAGTAGAATAGCCTATTGGTTTGGGATTTTTGTTTGTTTGTTTTTCCCTTGCATTATACCTTACATGAAACTGAGTTATTTCCAAAGGAAAAAGTTTGAGTTTTTAAGGAAACAATATATAAATAGGATTTGTTTGCATGTAAGTTCCGTGCCCAGTAAATTTGAACAATAAAAATGTATGTTTGCACCTCTGGATCAGAAGGCACCTTGATTTGTTCATCCTAGGACGTTGAAGAACACCACAAATGTTCTGCTTC
Organism: Lepidothrix coronata; assembly: GCF_001604755.1. NCBI lineage: Eukaryota > Metazoa > Chordata > Aves > Passeriformes > Pipridae > Lepidothrix > Lepidothrix coronata. Next base: position 3,176,999 of record NW_016690237.1, on the reverse strand, counting down.
AGGGTAAAATTCTGGATATAAATCCAAACTTTCCCAAAATACAGGAGTATATATATTTGTGCTAGATTCATTGTTACTTCTGGATTGAAGAGTTAAGTTGAAACAACAGGGAGAAAAATTCAGGATGTGCCTTCACAGATAGAAAATTTCACTGACACAGATTTGTTGCACACCTGGATGCATGCTAGTCTTTGTAAGATGATGTTGAGCATGAGCTGGCAAGACCTGTGAGATTTGAAGTACCTTAAGCACCATGCAGAGATCATGGAATCACACAGAATCATTTAGGCTGGAAAAGACCTCTGAGATCGAGTTCAACCTATGACCTGACATCACCCTGTTGACTAGACCATTCCTATTAGTGCTAAGTCTAGTCTTTCCTTAAACACCTCCAGGTGGTGACTCTACCACTTCCCTGAGCAGCCCATTCTAATGTCTGATCACCCTTTCTGGGAAGAAATTTCTAGGAATAAATTCTTCCTAATGTCCAACCTAAACCTCCTCTGGCACAGTTTAGTGCTGTGTCCTCTTGTCCCGTCACTAGTTGCCTGGGAGAAGAGGCCGACCTCCACCTGGCTACAACTTCCTTTCAGGGGGATATAGATTTACTGTGGAGTCTCTGGGCACTTGGCTTTTCTGCCTCCATACCACAAGCCAGAGCAACCTGTTCTCCAGTGCCACACAGCATTATTCTGTATGTGACCAGGTCTATATACAAGCAGGGCAGATGCATTTCTCCACATCGCTCCACAGACATCTCCTTAGGACCTTCTTTTGCCAAGGCCTTCCTTGGATAAGCTTAATCCATTTAGTAAATTTGCTCTTCAAAGTTGCTATAACTTGCACATGTGAAAATTCTTTTCACGCTGCCCAAAGTTTCATCTCCAATTTGTGGTGAAGGGATCAGACACAGTAAAGAGGACAGACCCCTTCTATTTGCAGCAGCTGGACATTGGGCTTTATGGTGTTCCTATGGTGCATATTAGTGAAAGGGAGGATGTTTCCTGAAGAGGAACAGGCAGTCAATCTTGAAGCTGGCATGATCTGTGAGACAAGAAGCTGTGCAGGTGTGGGAACACAGAAAGCTCTCTGCTGAGCTGAAGTTCTGTGAACTCTCTATAATGGATTTAAGTATTGATTTTGGAGTATTTATTCATCTTTGGGCTTTCACTGAGCTGTCAGGTTTCATCTGAATTAACAAGTAAAATTTCTGACTAGCAGTGGTATGATTTTTTCATGTGTAAATATAAATGCCACAACAACTTTTTTTGCTCAAGACCCTCTTTGTACCTTGCTTCCTGCCAGGTTCAGACGAAGATTTTGGAAATTTTTTTATCGTTTTTTTATTTTTTTACCTTTTGCTTAGAAAATATATTAATTCATGCTTAAATCAACAGAAATAAGAGGTCTTTAAATAAATTCTCCTAAGGATCTCTAAGTGTTGTCCCCTGTGGCTGACACATTAACACTCAGAGTCCCATGTGACTATATACGCTACATACTAAAGCAGTGCTCTAGATCTGAGGCCAAATTCTGGCTAGTAGTACATACTGGCTAATCCACAGCCCATAATATAAGGAAATGTAGAAGTGGGCCACACAGACTCTGGCTCTTTGAAGTGTTACAGAGATGATGTTTCGCAAGTTTTTTTGTGATTATACCATAAAAGAATTTTATACAGTAAGGCATAGAAGCCAGGAAATAAATCTATAAGAATGTTTATTCATGATCAACTTTGGAATGGACGGCGCCTTTTACACAGTGCCATTTTATGTAAAGTTTTTTTTATTTTTTTTTTTTTTTAATTTTATTTTTTATTGTTTTTTGGTTGGTTGGTTGGTTTGGTGTGGAGTTTTTTAAGAAAAGAAAGATAGAAAGGAGAAAGATCAAGGGGTCTGGACAGAAGCATATGAATTAAAAGAGACTACACTTTTATTTAATGGAGTGAATTCTGATCCTCTGTGCAGGCAGATAGTTTGTAGAACAAACTAACTCTCTGTTGATGCCCGTGCAGCGTATTGTGTCCCTGTATTTCATGTTGTACTTTAAAGTACAACAAAGCAAGCATCCACTGTCAGACACAACTGTCAAGGCAGAAAAAAATGGCTTTCCTCAATGTCTTAAAAGCCGTTCCGATGACTCTAAAGTACACTGAGCAAGACATTCCCAAGCAACTATCAAAACATTATGATTCCCTTAATGTGACCTTCTCCTTGTACCAAAAGGATATTTTTGATTAAAATGAATTTAGTTTGTTACATGCACATCAGTATTTCTATTTGTAGTTATTATCTAGTGAAAATGACAGTTTCTTTTTGTGGGAATTGTCAAAATGTGACAAATCATCCTTAAAAGCTGAATTTAATCTCTATGTATTAATTTAATGTCAGCCACGTTTATCTTACATTAATACATTATCCTCAGAATTCAGTTTTGCAACTTGCAAGAGGAAAAATAAAGCTAATGAGAAGTAATCATCAAATATTTGGCATTTCCTTTTTTCTTTCCATTATCATTAGCTAGAATTGATATTACATATGTATGATGTGCAATCTAATTACTTAAATTGCTCAGGATATATTCCAGCCTTTTGGGGAAGTTATATAATGGTTGGTTTTGCTCAACCTCGCTTTTCTTCCCATTGCGTTTTATTTACCAGACTGACCATAAAAGTACTGAAACTTGTAGAATATTATCTTTTAGATATTTGTGTACTTAGCCTTGAAGCTATTAATGACCGTAAATAAATAGAACTCCTATTCTTTTTATAACAAAATATTTATCTGTGGGTTCAGAAAAGAGGCAGAATATTTGAGGAAAATGTAGTGGGCATATTATATATACCTATCCACAACATTGTTCATGAATATACACATATATATGCATACTTATATGGTCTAGCTCCAGCCTACATAATTCTACTTTCTTGGACAGCGAGGAGATTAAAGGTGATAAAATTACAAACATAGAGAATAATTTTCTGTAGTTCCAGAAGATTCCTCAGTGTACTGTTAAACTACAGTTGTAGCCATGTTCCCTTCCAAAGTCATTATCAGTATTACTGGGTGAAAGATATTGTATGCATATTAAAATATTTTGATAAAGGAGAAATGGCAGCTTTCAGTCTGAAAGGAAGCCAATATGGAGGAATAATTACAAGGTGTGTTAGGGTAAAATTAAGTCAAAGACTGAAAAAGAGCAATAGTTGCCAAATGCTATACTAAAGTTGGGAGAAAAAATGAGCTCAGGCCACATGTAGGTCCCAATTGAGCAAAATGCTACCAAATATTGAAGAAAAGATTACCAATTTAATTGTATTGAGATAAAAATGCTACCTGTGCAATTTTCCCTTACCAGAAACATCATGCTCTCTGTAAGTATTCTGCTGAAAACATATGTTTTTCCCTGCCATGAAGTACCTCATCGCGGCACTGCTTCTTATGTATGCTATATAAGACTGTAAGCAAACACAGATTCCAGAAAAAGATCTTGTCTTTGATATTTGCATAACACAAAAATATACTGCCTTGGCATGTTGAGAAGTTAGCAGAAACCGACAAAGTATGAATTCACTTTGCCCACTGTTATAAACAGTAGTTATTTAAATCCTTTAAGATATTCAGCTGGATCTGTCCTTCATGAGTCTGTACCTCTTAAATATGAGAATAATCCTCTGGGCTAAGCTCACAAAAGGATTTTGATATTAGAATGACTAATACTTAGAAATCCTGCTACCTACTGGAATTATACCTTGCTCCGCGCCCCGCGTATGTTACGATTCAGACTCCTGAGAACCGGCATCACAAACTCCATAGTAAAATATGAAGCAACCTAGGGTAGCTGATAGGAAATTCATGAAGACTTGAGCTACCTCTGGGTGCCATTTTATATTTGCATAGATATGTCTTTGCACGTTTAAGTGAGGCCTGTGGGTTTTTTTCATGGAAGAAAAATCGAGACCCTGATGGAGCCCCTCTAACTCTCTAGTCCTGCAACAATCAGGAGATTCAGGATGAAAGATATTCATGTTGAAATTTTTATTCCTCTGCCTGAATTAGGATTTCTATCTAAGTATCTCATTTGACACCTAGATGTTTTAATCCCTTAAAGCTAATAGCTATATAGAGGTCTCTTTCACACTCTTCTGCTAAAAGCATATGCTTTGCAGAAAATAAATATTAATTGGAGCAATGCCAAGATCCTGTTTGGAAAAAAGTTACTACAAGGCTATAAACTCATTCTCCTATTTGCACAGTACATTTAAATAACTTACTGAAATAAAACAAAAAGGCATAACGAAAACAATCCATTTTGTCAGCGAAGTAGGATTACTAGGCTCAAATGCTTACGGTAGTGCAGGTGGTAGTGCAAGCTGGGCAAATTCTCTTACACTGGAAGCTAAACTCACATAATTACTACCATGAATCCACGATAATTACGGATGACCATGCCAAAGCATGGGCAATGGGAACTTTTTATGTCAGTTTCAAGCACATCTGCATGTTTCATCCATTCTTATGTCATTACCTAGTCCAAGCCTGTCAAGTTTAATCTGAACACTGCATCACCTCAAGTTTTTCACTCTTTGTGATCTGTAGGTTTTCCTACTTCGGATACCCATAAGTGTAGTTTTCTCTGAGCAACTAGAGTGTTGAAAGAAGAACTGACTGCCTAGGAAAGCTTAAAAATAATTTAAAAGCACACTTGATCGTGTGTTACTTAGGCTTTTCAACTGAGCTATCAACTTCAATAGCAAGGAAGCATCAAATTAAGTCAAGAGTCAGGCCTGTCTGAACAGAAACAATGTTCCCCTTCACAGAGAGGTGCAGGGTGACCACACTGTGCCCTGGTCCAGGCTTGTGTGTCCCTTTCCCTCAGGACATGGACTTTGCTCCACCATGTAGGTCTACCTGCTTGTGCCATTCACTTTTATTAATGACAGGCTGACCCAGCATCTGGGGTAATCCCTTGACAAGCTTGGATCTGGTAATGACAGAGGACTAAATGAGCACTTTAATCTTTGGTTCACTGTAAAGTGCATAAAAGCAAAGTAAAGGAGGCCAGTGAGGCTCTGGCCACACAGTTGTCCAGTCAATTCAACGAAAAACCAAGTTACTGTTAAAGTGTTAGGTGAATAGAAACTAAAGACTTAACTGTGCAAAGAGTTTTAAAGCAAAGGTAGTGGGATTAGGATTTGAGTGAAAAAAACAAGTGGAATATTTTTATAAAAGGTACTTGACTAAACATTTCTGTATCTGACAATAAGTACTTCAAGTATATCATAAAAGACCAAGTAATTTTTTTTATGCAAGTGTCTTGCTGAGGGAGAGAAATTTCAGATATTTCAGATCTTTTTCTTCAAAAGGTTTGAAAGGGTCAGTAAATAGAAGCAGAGCTGTAATGAATCTGTCTTTTCTATGTTAACTGTCAATAGGCCAATACCACATTAACTCATTAGAGGATAACTGAGTCTCAGTGTGTCTGCATGGTTGAGGGTAGTTTATCCTTCTGGGGTCATATCTGCACCATGAAAAGAGGAAATTAAATGTAATAACTAAAATAAGCATAATAGAATAAGGGAATTAACAGTGGGGTATAAACTAATAATAAGGAAATTCACAGGCCAGCTGCCCTCCAAGACACAATAGGGGCACATGAAGGAAGTGGTTCAGGAGGCATCCTGTTGGGCACAGATATTGGAAGTCAGCTTCAATTGCAAATTTCCTTGTTTGCATTAGCTCAAGTTGAAATTGAACTCTTCTTTGGAAGCGGGCATTCTTCTTTCTCAGTGAATTTCCTTGGTTTTGATGAACACTTAAAAGCAAGATTCTGTTTCCTCGCTCAACAAAAAGAATAAAAGTAGTTTTAATAATCAGTAATTCTGCATTTTATTACACTGTAGCTCATGGTACTCTAAATATATACTGATTTTTAGATCCAGTCTTCCTAGATCAATAGAACACATATATTTAACAAGAATTTTAATATTCAAACGAGTCATCTCACATCACAGGATTGTTTTACAATATGATGTGTTTCTCTGTCTCCTTTGAAGACAAAAAAGGCACTACTCACATTTAGATTTAGGAGAAAACAGGCTACAGACAAGCTAATTAATTTGCAAAAAACTGCATAGAAATTCTGAATAAATTACATCAAATTTTCTTTAGGTTCCAGTACTTATTTCTTTACTGGAGAGGCTGCAATTTTATTTATTTGCAATATCTCCAGTAAAGAAAGAAATGTATTTTATTTGATTTATATTTTTTTTAATCTAACCTAAACTGTATTTTGCCTATGTGTAATTAAAAAAAAAATAAATTGCATACTTTAGTCTAGCTTATATTGGACAGTACCAGTAGCAGAGATATAAAATTCTAAAGCAAAGATAATTTTTTCTCTCTTTTAACCTTGGACAGAACAAGACCATAAGAATTCAATCCAATCTGTGAAATGCAGGCACCAGATTTCACTGGCTTGGATTAAGGTCTGTTTCTAAAGTAACTGTTGGAAATCTTGCAAAGGGCCTGTTACAGACGGCTTACCAGTATAAAAGATCTTTGGCTACATCCTGATCATGTTTGGAAAAGCAAATGAACTATTAGAATCATAATTAAACAAAACTGGCAAACCTTTCGGTGTTTAGCCATCACTCATTATGTTTTGAAATAATTTCTGTGGATCTGAGGACATTCTGGCTAAGGATGGTGGTGGGAAAGGGAGGAATAGAACCTACATCTTATTAGTTAGCAGAGAAACTTTAATTCATGTGGCTCTTAAAACAAGACATTCTGTAATATAATCGGCAGCTCATCTAAATAATGCAATATTGCTTATGATTATACCTCTGTGAAAATGCGAAGAGAGATTAATTAAACTGATAATTATTAGTTTGTATTGGCACTTAACCTGCTTCATGAGTTCCAGTGCTGTTTCATCAATATAGGATCACAACCCTGGCACACATCTCTTTTCCAGATACAGTTTTGGTAACAATATCAGAAAATTAGACCCAAATTTTCTGCTGCATTAAAAAAAAAAAATTCAAAAAACCCTTTAAAAATAATCAGAGCAAAATAAAATCATCCAATCTGTGTATCAGGTTCAGGTTTTAGCCAGAAGAGAAATAGCAAAAACAACATTAAATTTACATAACATCAAAATAGTCCAGTACTATTCAATTTCTTTTTTAAGCAATTCATTTAATCATCAAATAATTTGGGCCATAGGTACTTCTGAATATACATGCAAATGTGTGCATACACACATATAAAAATGTATTTAGAACAATATATTTGGTTTCTGTAATCAAGTGTGACATCTTTTACTGTTCAATCCCTTGATATGCTTAGTTTGTTTTTGATGACAGGAAAATTATTCTATTTCTCGAAGTGTCCAACAGGAAACTGCCATTGTAACAACAATTTCCCCAGCTTAGTGCCCTTCCTTGGAATTAGGCTCATATCCATTCTGTTGCCTCCTCTGCTGTGCAAGGTGTTCTAAGTTTAAGGGGGGAAAATCATATAAAAGATGACTGTTCTGTGTCAACATCTAGATTTTTATATCCTTTACACAATACGACAAAATCTCAAAGGACACTACAGCTAAAACCACTCAAGTTTGCGAAATTGCTGTGTTTTCTTCACCTGCACCTATATTTGATTGTAGACTTTGGTAAGCATTTTGTTCTTGTGTACCTTGATTAAACTTAAACCACCTTCTTTGTTTTATCTTCCCTAGGTCATATAAGATGACATGGTTTGCAGGATTGCCAGTCCTCATAATTTAAATGCCATTAAACAAACTCAAAATGTAACTAAAATGACTTCCAAAAAAAAAGTTTTGAGCTTTTTTGGTTTTAGTTGGTTTTTAAACAGTTTTCCTTTCCTTTCTTGGTTTTAAGATTTTAGGATTTACTGGCTGCCACTCTTCTGTAAGATGATATTTGTTAGAAATTTAAAAGCCAAGGGAGAAAAAAAAAAGACCACAAGAAAGCTGAATTTTTCATACGAGTGTCTGATCCCTGGCTGTAAGGAAAAAAAAGAAACAAAAAGGCCTATTTTCTCAGGATTTTCAGTGAAGAACTGAACACTAGTAAACCTGAGCTTGACAGTGGGAAAGACATATCTTTTTTTCTTGATGCACTTGCAGTGCTAAATACTATTTAATGAGTTGGGCTTTCTTGACTTTCAGGCTTATTTTAAACCTGATTGCCAGCTAGCTAATAGCCTGTGATTAACACAACTTGCCCTCCTACGAGGCTATAACATTACTCCCAACTGACCATTTAGCAATTACATACTACTACTGCTTTGTAGAATATTTCTGATTTCTTTGAAGCTGTTTTCATTTACAGAACAGGGCACTCTCAAGTTTTTAGTTTGTCTCCTTCTTCCTTCTTCCCCAGCTGCCTTTTTCATGTGCCTCTGATTCCGGCAGCACCAAGCTGCAGTGTTTTCCCTGAGGGTGCCTCTTTCTGATGCTACCTGTTTTCCCCAAACTGTTGTTCTCTGTGGGTGCTTGTTTGTCTGCTGTATGTGAAAGCAGAGAGATGCTTTTGCTTCTGAACTCTCAGAGATGGTAGTTTCCTCATTCTTGGTTGCTAAGTATTTTTAACATTTGTGAACATTTATTTTCTCTCTCAGGGAGGATAGTACAAGCTCTCTGATGAGGAGGCTGGTTTTGGTGTAACTTGCAGAACCCTCTGAGTTAAATTGCCCGTGGGGTAGTCCGAGTTTGGTCATGCTTGCACATTGCCTGCTTCACCTATTATAGCATAACAAGACATATGGCCCAGGAGCTTCTTTTGAGCTCCTACAAAAGCTGAGAGACATTGTGGTGCCATGTGGTAACCAGGGAGGTGTCTTGTTTATCAGGGTGCTAGATACTGTTTGCCTGCACAAAGTCCAGAACCATTTCCAGGCTCTGGTGTAAAAGTGTTTTCACGCCCTTGTTTCATCCACTCCAGGATATCCCTCTATCACATTGAGAGATCATATATCATGAGGAGGATTTTCCAAACAGGTTTGCCACGCATTTACATATTAAGGGTAAGTGCAATGAGCCTGAGGCTTCAAGGAAGCTACAGACTCTCTGTGCATGTGTTTCGCAGTAATTTTTACATCATATTTACAGTGTACACACAGGCCATCTGTGCAACACATGCATAGTGGAACGGTTGGCCTCATTGCAAATGCACTGTAAAGTTGATACGTGCATGTGGAGTGGATATGTCCAGATTTTCTCCACTACTGCTCCGATTAAGGTTGCCAGACATCCAGAAATCATGAACAAATGTCAAAAATCTTTGAATTCCCTCTGGATATATGTTCCAGGCATTAAAAAAAGAGACGTGTTCAAGGGAATTGAAGCATATGGTAGTTTATCCGGCACAGACCACACTAAATGACTTAGTCACGTCTTGACAACAGAACACAGGAGGTCTGGGTCCAGACACACCTTCTGGCTGCATCCCAGTTTCCTAGTGGGACAAGACTTGGGTGATTACCAGCCCTTTGTGGATTTCAGGGTAAGGAAATCAAGCTATAGGGGTCACAGAGGAACTACCATATCATCCAAATAAGCCCTTGATCTTCACAGTCAAGGGAGAAGAAATCCCACGCAAACTATGGATATTCTTAGTGCAGGAGTGAAGCTACAGTCTCACTCACATGATGTCCCAGCGAGGAGTTTATTACTCTCAGTTTTCCCATATGTTATGTACATAGCTGTAGAAATAAATAGTGCCTTCAATGAATGCGGCTTTGATATTTGGAGGATGTTTCTACTTAAAAAACAAAGAGACAGAATACTCAGTTGCTGTAAGGGATGCTGGGCTGTTATTCATTTAGAGAGCACACAGTGAGCAGTTACAAATCAGCAGTTCAGTAAAAGAAACCAAACTATATAGAAAACACAGTGAGTTCAGACATTTGTCCTTTACTACATTTACTAAAGTGCCTGCAATTCCTGCTTTGAAGCTGGCAAAAATAACAATAAATACTGAGGAAAGAAAAAGGCTATCTGCATTTATTTCATAAGCTATTTAAGTTTGGAGATTGTAAAGTGTATGAAAAATGTATATATATTGCTTGTTGAGATGTACCCATTACTGGATTGGCAGTTTGAAAGTCAGAGAAGAAGCCATAGACTAGAAACATGGAAGTGAAGACTTTTTATTTTAATCTTGATCTAATTAAGGAAAATATAAACATTATATATGTATATATGTTTAATTTGTATTCACATCTCAAACGTGAACCAGTCTTAAGTAGTCAGTAGAGATGAAAATTAATACCTTTTAAAGTAATAACACAGAAAATAAAACAAATCACAAAAACATATTTTTTTTAAAATATAATCATACTCTTAAATATATCTTTAAATTTTCTTTGACCTATATATAGCTACATAGGCATGTGTTTTCCAGAACTGTATGGCCAGTGACCATGCAAATTGCGTTATACATGCCTGACTTAACACCTGTGAAGACTTCTATTGAAATCAAGTGCGTGAAGGTAGTCACAGGAGTAACTCTTGGCAAGACTAAAGCCAGAATACTTTAACGTATTGCATATTGCTCTGGAAAAAACTCTTCAGACCTTATCCTACAAGTCTTATGCAGGCAAGTCCCCCAGTTAATGTAAAATCAGATTCCTGCCTGATTGAGAATTGAAGTGCTTGAGTTCTTGATGATCCTCTGAAAGAAAATAAGCAAACCACATTTTTTATCATTATTGCTTTTTAATTTCTCAACACAAAATATATGTGATAGTGTCTGTGATTTGGATAATAGGGTAGATATCTACATTTGGCAAGTTTAATTTATTATAAGAAAAATTATTTTCCAGTGCACCACTTAGAGTGGTAAGGGTCATTTTCAAATATTTTCATTATTGACTCTTAATGGAATAAGAATGTTATCTGAAAGATTTCCAACAAAAATAACCTGAATCCTATAATTTTATTGACCTGATAATTGCAGTCACTGACTCAACATGACTGAGAAACCTGTCAGTCTTACTGACATTCTCAAAGTTTCAATGTGATTTTCATCTAGTCTCCTCAGTAAATCCTCATCTGAGAAGTGGCTGAGGAAAAACTCCTGCTTCCTTGATTCTCTCAGTTTTGACCAGAATTTCCACTTCAATTTCCAGCAAAGTCCTATTGTTTTAAATTTTGCCTGCACTATTTTTCTTAGAGATATTATTTACTGCTAAATAACCATTTTTCATTCTCTAAATGTATTTTTCAAGATTTTATGTATCATGCTGTACAGTGAATTCTGATTACTGTTTGATATTACAAAATCTCAGGCCTGTAATTACCTGTATTTTGCACTTATAAAAGGAATAGAAAAGAATAAGAGCACAAAGTCCTTTCTTTGGTTCTGTTATACATAAATACCTTCCTTAGTATTTTATTTAGTTCTACCTTTAAAAGCATATTTATATTAAGATTAAATCTTATAAATTATTTCAAAATGTGGATAAAATGCTATTATATCGTAGAAAATGAAGCAAAATTAAACACCTTTTAAACACCAGTTATATATGAGACTTACAACATCAATAAAAAACCAAAGAGGCTACAGTGAGACTGATAAAATGAAGCTATTATTATAAATGGTGTTAAAATCTGTTTTTATAAGCAGACCACATATGTTGATAAACATACAAATTATCTTTTGTATTAGGGAAATATAGCTAGTGGCTCTTTTGGTGGGGAGAACAACAAGAACTTGTTAACCAAATTTTCCCCTTTCTAGGTATTCCCCTTGCCTGCAGAAAAGGTAAAGCAGTGGAACCAGTTCTCATTGAGACACAGCTAACCTGGAGGAGAATGCACGCAGCTTGTTCGGTATGTGGGAAAGAGATTTGGAGACAGTTAGATACACACTAAAACTCTGCAGGTGGCATGGGAAGTCAAAATATTTTGTGTTAAAATAAGAAAACGAACAAAATGAAATTCAGGAACACAGCCCAGAATGTGACTTCCTGCACTGTCAAGATGAAAACCTTTAATTGTAGATGTTTTGGTTATGAGAATGAATTTAGAAATACAACTTCAGACTGCAATTCTAGACCAAAAAAAATGAGAGAGAGAAAGCATACTAGCTCTCATGCCAAAGCTGGATGTGTTAGTTCTAAATACAGAAAGGAGAGATTCCATTAGGTTTATCTGAATGGTCATTTGGTTTTGTGTACTAAATTATTTCATATTTTAAGATGTGCTTTTGTTAAGAAGTGACTTTCACAGCTTTTTCATTCAGCTGACATGAACTTCCTATTCTCTTTTTTAATATTTAGAGTATTTGTCTAGAAGCCTACCAGGTGTGCATATGCAACAAGAGCAGGTGAAACTCCAACAAAAGCCTTTTATTTGGGGAAGCTATTTATTACTAGAGTGCTGAAAATATATTGTAGTTAGGCTTAAATAAGGACTGAAGAAATAAGTTACAGCAAACAATTTATTCAACACACATATTACCATTGTTCCTACTCATGAATTGTCCAGGAACAGCTTGCAAAGCTCTCAAACTTAGTGCTTGGAGCTGCAGAAACAGCAGGAATGAGTAGCAGGAGACTGAGGGGAGACCTCATTGCAGTCTATACAACTTCCTCACAAGGGGAAGGGGAGGGTAGGGCACCAATTTCTTCTCTCTAGTGACCAGTGACAGTAACTGAGGGAATGGCATGTGTCTGGGAAGGTTTGGGTTGGATATTAGGAAAAGGTTCTTCACCTAGAAGGTGGTTGGTTGCTGGAACAGGCTCCTCAGGGAAGTAGTCACAGCACCAAGCCTGATAGAGTTCAAGAAGAGTTTAGATAACACCCTGAGGCACATGGTGTAATTCTTGGGGCTGTCCTGTGCAGGGCCAGGAGTTGGACTATGATGATGCTCACAGGTCCCTTCCAACTCTGGACGTTCTATGATTCCATCAATTTTATTTGAGTGAGTCTCATCTCTGATATATGTAGCAGCGCTGTATCACAAACATACAACAAGAACTTTGCATTTTGCTATTAACAGCACAAATTAACTCAAAATGTGAGTGCTTGAGGGGAATATCTCCAAATATATTTTTCTCGAACTTAATTTTCCTTTTGACTCACTGTCAAAGGACAATCAATTCTTGTCCTTGAGAGGGCAGTCTTCAGAGTTTCCTCAGCTTTCTAGATCAAGACTGTGGTCACACATGTTCATGTAGATGTATTGTGTAGATATATACATGTATCAAATAGATATAACATGTAGATGTTTCATGTAGATATCTATGTTCCCTCTGCTGAATGTAAAGATGGAAAAAAAAGAAATAGTGAAAACAGGTCAGATGATGAGAAATTCATAAAGGAACCGATTTCATGTTGGCCAGCTATGTCTCAGTACATGATTTACTACCTGATCTAAGAACTCAGGCGTACTTCTGATCTGGTAATATAGGCACAATGCTCCAATATAACATTATTTAATCTCTTCACAAGCTCTGAATGGGGAGGATTCTTGCAGAAAAAAGATCAACAAGTTAGAGTTATTATTTGTAAGATGTTCAGAGATTTCCAGGTAAGGACCATTTGTGTTGGACAGTGGAGTGGTCTTTCTCAATCCGAAGTTTCATTCAAGTTTCAGTTACTTTTCTCAATTCATCACTGTATTTGATTTACCTTCAAAGGTAGGCTCCAAGAAGAGCCTATAATAAGCCTTATATACAAAGGGTTAAATGCCTTTGTTGAGCCACTTCCCAGCCACTTCCAGGTCATCTTTTATACCTCTGTTCAGCATGATTTTACAGACTAAAATCCTATTGTGAAGGTAGACATTTGCAAACTTGCTTGAGAAATTGGATGTGTAATGCGTACCCTTTAAAAGGAAAGATTTACTGCTGATCAAAGTAGTTATAGATGAAGTGCGAAGCCCTCCCCTGGGTCTGTGGATTTAAACCACATTTCCTAAGTATCCTTAACTGTACAGACATGCTCACTCTTTTGCGGTCTTTCTCAGCAGATCCATGAATCCTCGGTGTGTTCCAGCACAGTGGTTCAGAGGAATGTCTGTGGCTGGAATAGCCTATAACCTAGTAGCTTGGGCAAATAGAGGTATGGAACATTTTCATTGCAAAACCTAGTGAGGTATCTGCACTGCAGGCTGTTACAGAATGGGTGCTCTCCCAGAAATCACGCTGTGGCAGTTTGCCTTTGTCTTTTATGAGAAACTGGGTCATATCTGCTTCAAAAGCACATACAGGTTGTTCAAAGTGAAATCCTATGACTGAAATACTAAATCAATAATTGAAAGAAGACTTTTCTGTATTACTGTCCACTGATGGGACATTTTACCACTTTTGGTATTCTTAAGACTATGGAACATACCAGCAATTAACACAAAAGTAGTCAGTGGAATTAAATTGCGAGTAAGACAAAAGCTTTGTTTTCTCATGATTGTAATGTTTTCATTTTTAGGTATCAGTGCAGAACACTTTAGTTGTGTTAAATGTTTTGCAATACAGAGGAGGCTAGAGCAATTCACCTCATGGACCCTCTGACCTTGGGATCTGTAGCACTTTAATGTTTAAATGATATTAAAACTCACACTAAATGAGAACTCTGATATGAACAATGGAAATTGGTATGTTTGTACCGTCAGCCAACTGTCTGCTTGTTATTCTAATCATTACAAAATGAAATATTTTATTTCCCAAGAGGAAATATTGAAGCTTGTTATATTATGTGCTTTATTTTTTTTTCAGGAGTGTGTTAACCTGTCTTATGAAAGCAAAACAGTATATTGCACTTCAAGTTGAAAAAACAGAATGCTTGTGTAATGGTTGTCTTGGAAAGAAATCCCTCAGTCCCCAGATGAATAGTGAAATGCTGGAAAAAGACTACTGGTTAGTCATAAATATCTGATTTATATATATTATTCAAAATTTGCACGTTACCAGTAACAAAAAATAGCTTAAATGTAGCATACAACAAATTGAAGAACATATTTTTGTCTTTCTCTTTAAAAATTGGTTTGGCTAACAGATCTAATCTTTTCTATGGGAAAAATATGGATATTAATATATGTATAGTTTTATTACTAGACTCAGTCAGAAAAATCCTTTCCCCATCTTATACAGAGAATTCTTCTTTATAATAGTCAAACTATATATATTAATGTAGTTTTATATTATTTATTAAATATATATAGCTCTGAAGCCTACTGGGACTATATGTTTGTCTAAAGCAATTCACAAAGATGCTAAAAAAGAAGAAACAAAAGTTAAAGCTATACAAAACCCTTGGCACCATATCCTGAATTCAGTGTTGTATTATATTTTTTCTTTAGTAAACATCACAGCTAAAAGGCCAAGTGTCTATTTTAACAAGCAGGCCCTAATATTTGTTTATTTGTGTAGAAG
>NW_016690237.1:3056905-3161588 GCF_001604755.1 Lepidothrix coronata | reverse complement strand
TAAATTACTACTTCTTTCTAGTGTGAAAACTTTTATTGCTACTTTCTTCATAATGTACTAGAAGACTGCAAAAGATGAATACAAGATTGATGAAGTTAACTCATACATTTAATTATCACTTTAAGTAAAAAATCTACACCTTATTGAGGTTTCTGAGAATGAGAAGAAAAGTGTTGGGTTTTTTTTTTTTTTTTGTTAGTTAGCATCAGGTCAGGTCAGTAACTCAAGATGTTTAGTCATCAACTAGTTTGACCTGACTGGCAAGAATTTTCTTTACTGTGGGAAAGCCTAATCAAAAATCCAGATATATGCAACCAGTTATAGCACAAGGCTCAGTTATAGTGTAGTGGGAAGTGGGAAATTCACTTGTATTCGGGTAAGACAATTAGAACTGGCTGCCAGGGTTTGGGGCTAGGAAGAGAAGTATGGAGACTAAAGGATCTTGAGAAATAGAAGTGTAAAGCTTCTGAGGAAAAAGTCTTCCATTGCTGTGGGAACTGGAGGTTAATTCAGAACTGGATGAGCCTCTCAAAGGCTGCAAAAATTGACAAGTATTTGGATAAGGAACTTAGCAATATATCCCAAGGCAAGCAAAAAGTCACACCTATTTGCAGGTGTAAAGTGGGGAATACCACGGTCATGCTTTCACATTCAAAGAAAGGTGACATCTTCAAAAGGACCAATGCTACAGACAGAGCCCCTCAAATTGCACTAACATGTTTTAGGTTCCACTCCAATGTATTTGAAGCTTCTTAATGCAACAGGCTGATATAATTTGGATTGTTGCTGACAATATTTGAAAGATGTTTTCTCAACTGCAACATATTTAGTTTAGTTAACTGCAATACAAGATATAGCAAAAGTAGTGTTGAAGAAATAGAGGACTTGTCTTCCAAAAGGAAGGACTTGGGGAGAATATACATGCTTTAAGCTGAAACGGTGATACAAAAAACTAATAAATGAGCTGCTCTCAAGTAGTGCACCCGTCTGAATGTAAAGTCCCCTTTACAGTTCCTTGAAAGTTTCCCATTGTTTAGGGATACTAGTCCCTTTTTTATAGACTTCTTGGTTTCTTTTTGGGTTTGTTTGTTTGTTCGTTTGGTGGTTTTTGTGGTTACTATCATTATTATCATAATATTTATTTATTTATTTATTTTAGTGCTGGTTAATAGAAAATATCTTATCTTGCCTGGTCTAAGACTCTAACCAAGAGATCTTTGGTCATCTTTGCTCCCTTATAGCTGTGAGGAAGCAAACCTCCTAACAATCTGCTGACCTCCAGATACATGTTCTTTTGGTAAGCCCATAAATTTTGCTCACTTTTGTTTCAGAAAGAAGAAAAAGAAAATTAATATTCTTTTGGGGAATATAACCTGGCAGTTAGAGAGAGAGATATCCTTGAGTTTGAAACTCTGAAATGGTGAAGGGGAGTGAACAAAGTTCTTTCTTTTTCGGAAAGACTGTTATAGACAGTAAATAATTATATTAGTAATAATAAAAAAAAAGCTCCGAAACCTGTCAGTTCCAGTCCATGCACTCATCAACTCCAGGTAGTGATTTGGAGGGTAATGTTTCTGCAAGCATTAATCCTATTTTAATTTGAACTGTGTCAAAACTTAGGTTTCTATCTAAATATCCCTGAAATACATGTATTCACGTCCTGTTCTTCTGTGTGCCTATATGAAAGATATGTTTCAGAATGAGATTATTTTGCTTCTTTATAATATGAATGGTTTTCTAGAAATTATGTCACTGCCATTCAAGTCACCAAAATGCAGTTGACATGGTCCTTGGGAACAGGAGAACAGAGTGTAGAGAAATCCAGATTCAGTATAGCAGAGCTCCTTATTAAGGCTGGTTAGCTGTGTGTTCATCAAACCAGAGTGAATTCGGTACTATATCACCACTAATTCAGTGTGTTCTAGTAAGGTCCTGTTCCTGCAAGCCTTCACTGTGAGACTGCCTGTTTATCCTGGATTGTTGCCTTTTAAGCCCTTTAATTTTGCAGAGTGCCTGATGAACTCAGGGAAAGAAGTGTTACTGAAATCTTGACTTGCAGGTCTCAGTTTTGCAAAAAGATGTATTATCACAAAGAACACTAGTACCTAAATTTAGGGTGTAAAAATACCCACCTGTGTCTGTTAGGCACTCAGGTGGAATTCAGAGCAAAGCATGCTTGATACCAACGCCTCTAACATCCATAAGGGCATCTTAGCAGTCTTGGTGAAGCTATGTGCAGTTTGAACCACAACTGAAGTTAGTGTAGGGCAAACATGTCTGAAGATTACGCCCTACTATCCTTCCTTCCATGTTACACAACTCCATTTATGCTTTTCAAGGAATAATTGGAGCTCTCCTGTTAATGAATGTTTGATGGTAGTGCTGCCACCAGCTGTATATTTGAGCCAGTGCAGGGGTGACTACGCTTTGCAAGCTGCCCAAGAGCAGTACCATGATAAATCTGGGTACATCTCCAGCTACTGACCATGGCTACAAGAGGTGATGGGGCAAACACAACACCACTTTTATGAGAGCCTAAAGACAATCCAGCCCCACTGGGAGAGCACAAGAATGAACAGTCTGTTGTCTTCGACCCATGAATTAGTTTGTGGGAGAACTCTGTTGTCGCTTTTGCCTACGTTGTATCATACTACTGGAAAGATCAAACAAATCATCCAACTGACATTATATTCTGCATCTGATGCTGACCAAAAGTTAACTTAGGGGAAAGCACAAGTATCAATCAAACAGTGATATTTTCAGTCTATTCTGTACAAGCATCCAAATATTTCTGGCTCAGAGACTTACTGATCCAGAGGTAATTTTTAAACATTCAGTAACTTTCAGTGACTTGTAACCCAGAGCTTCAAGGAGATCCACTTAATCTTCACAGAATCAAGGAGTGTGATTGTTATGTTATGTGATGTGGTCATCCAGAAATCTGTACCTGTCCTCCCAACCCTAGCTGAGTGCCCTCATCACCAGTGTAGGTTAAAATACCTGGACAGCCACCAAGAAGGACACACTATCAAAATTTCATGTTGAATGTGTGCTGTTTAAGTGAAAGAAGAACAAGAAAAATATCAGTCTGCTGCACAACAGACTCTGGTGACTGCACTGTAAATTGTTTCCCTCTTTCATCCAAAGGCTGTTTGATGTAAAATGAACATATGATAGAGAGGGCACTAAATATTAGATTTTCTTAGTAGGGTTTCTAAGTATAAGGTAAGAGGCTTCTCAGGCCTTGCTTCATAAGTAAATTAGCCTCAGAAATTGGATTCATTTTGCAAAGTTAGTTCCTATATACTTGTGTTGGATTTAGTCTGGGAATTTCTCATTTAGGCTGACAACTTACAGGAAATTTAAGGAGAGGAATACCTACTATCTTGATCTTGATCAGCTTGTGATAGGAGCTTCAGGCCGACTCAAAAGGGCAGAAACAGGGCTGGAGAGAACTGTGAAACTCTAAAATCAAACAGTGCAGTGCTTTGTTGTCTTGAGACAACTCACAAGACATAGTGCAGAAAGGAATGAGAGTGGGAAACTAATAGCAGTTTATCAGTGTCCTGTCTTAGGTACCTGAGTCCATTTGTTTTGATAAAGATTGAGACATTTGATCCAAATCTCAGGGCAAGACACAGAATAAGGTGTGTCAAAGAGAATGGCACATAAACCGATAAAAGATTCCAAAATTTTAGATGTCATCAAATTAGTGTCATTAGCTTCGAATTTTAGCTAATTAGAGAGATATATTTCCTCTTTTTTTGTGGTTATATTCAGCCCCCTTAACTAATTTTTCTTTGAACTTTAGTTAAACCTTGAGGTTTAAAAAAAGCACAGGCTCTGGATCACAATGTGAACTCTGGATCTCTGAATATGCCTGCAGTATTCCTGGTGCTTTTATCAGGGTCTTGATTTCTGCCTTTGGTACAAGCATGTCTGCATTTGGCTACTTGTGCTCTTATTTAGTATGGGCTTATTTATTTTCATTTCCATCCCAACATATGCTGGGTAGCTTTTTGTCTTTCTGTTCAAATGCCAATTTTAGTTAGATATTCATGTGGGAAAAAAAATCATTGACATGTGGAGAATATTTGGTATATTGGCACGATTATTTGTCCTCAAAAGATTTGGTAAACCCTTGACTGTGTTTCAGATATCACACTCTTTAGGAAAAGCCATCTGAGGTTCACAGGCAGAATACTTTCAGACTGGAAACACTATATATTTTAAGTGAAATATGTTTCTCTCTTTTATTCTCCTAATAAATCCTCCATTTTCAAAAGGGTTTTTTTAAAAAGGATTCTTTGTGTTCAAATCTGACTTTCTCTACATGTCAAATAAATTGGACATTTTTTTCTGAAATGTCTGGATTGTGTGCCCTTACATACATATAGACTAAGTGCAGGAACAGCAGAGCCTCATTGCAGAAATAATTATTTCATGCACAATGTCCACAACTTATTTCCACTGTTTAAACTCAGACACATTGTTCTTATTTCCACTCCTCACAAGACATTTGTTCTTTTCACTGTTCCATACTTTGAGTAGATGAGGTTCATCTGGTTTGTTGATGTTATAAAATATGGAATTCTTGTATTAATGGTTATAAAATCATATGGGAATACTTTACACCATGTTTTTGTCATGATGCAGTATTAACCGGTATCATATAGAAGGAGTTAACATGATATTAAATTGCTCCTTTTTATGTCATTCACATTTTTTTCTCTAAAGTCTTTTTGTATTATGTTATATTTATGAAGTGAGCAAATGTGATACTAAAAAACTCCCTTAAAGCAGTTTTGACCCTAATTTAGCAATATTTAAATCAACATATTAAGTCTGAGACTCCTAAAAAACTACTCCTATATAACTGATATTTTAAAATACTGCAATATTTCGATGGTACAAGTGTCCAACCACAATACCACCACTAAATCAGTTCATATTGTTAATGCTTGTTTTGTAGTTGTGAAGGAATGCAAGATGGAGGTAGTCATATTTTCTTTTATGGCAGAAAAGATGGGGAAAGTTTGACATGGTTCTCCACCCCAGGTCAGAATAGCACTTCAGTTGAAGTTGGATCCGTATCTTAGGAGGTCTTAAAAGCCTGACTAAATGAGAAAAGGCAAACTTTCTTTCTTTTTTTTTTCTTTTTTTTTTTTATTTTTTTTTTATTTTTATTTTCTGATCTGTAGCAACTGCCAAGGAGATATCAAACACCAGACCAGTAGGACAAAAATTACATGCTTTGTGTGTTATTCCAATAAGTCAAGAATTATTATCAGAGAATTATGGAAAGGTCTGAGTGAGAAGGGACCTTAAAATCATTTTGTTCCAATCCCTCTGCCGTGGGTAGATAGGTTACCTGCTAGATCAGGTTGCCCAGGGCCCTATCCAACCTGGCCTTCTATACACTGTAGTGATTGTGTATTAAAAGCAGCAGATTAAAAGCAGCAATACAGCTTAGAATTGTAGATAGGACTTCGGCAGAATATAAGACCATTTCAAAATTCTATTCTTGACAATGTGTTTTAACTTAAGAGGTATGAAATATGCAAACAGTCACAGGGGAAAGCCTCGGAAATCCAGATCTTTCCTCCTAGGTAGTGCCCTGATGTGCCATAAAATTTGGTTCATTTTCATTGCACACTCCATCTGTATTTTAGGCCTAATAATGGTTAAAAATGCAGCTTGTGGTCACTCTGGAGGAATTTGGGGTGAGTTAGTTTTTTTTGCTAGCCACTCTGTAATTGATATAACTGAACATATTATGTAATGGCGATGAGTAAGTACTAGTGCTACCAATGTGTAGGAAAACTCACACTGTGGACTGGTGTCACATAAACTTCTTGTTTTATTACATTTTATTAATCTGCTGAACTCTTCTTTCAAAATCTCAAGATGACTGTCTGTGAAAGAAGAGGGTTTTGGTGTTATAATAGGTATAAAATACATAGCAGGAGACAATGAAAAAAAAAAAGGCACTCCTAAATGGCCACATAGTTTATTCGGCATATGCTCAGGGCCTTGTGTCACACTTAGAGACATTGTTTCAACAAGTTGTGTGTGCTGTGCACTTTGGAGCTGCCAGTATCACTGATAATGATCAGTTTGTCACACATTGACTGGCCACAGCCATCATGTAGAATTGTATCCAAGGTATGTGGTCTCACCAAATCTCCATCTGCCAAGATCACTTTCACCTTCCAGCAGTGCGAATCCTCCACCTGCCTAAATTATTGCTGCCAGCCCTGCCACTATTGTCATTAGCACTGCCATGGATTGTGACCATGATCTTTCTTTTTTTAAAAAGAAAAGATATTTTGAAACAATTTCAGTTTTCCTAGAACTCATCTTTTGTTACTGATCCTTCTCTGATGTCAATAAATATGACATCAGAAAATCTGAAGTGTCATGTGCGGGTATTTCAGTTTTGCATAGTGGCTCAAGAACAGTCCTGACCAAGATATTCTACCAGAACATCAAGAAAGTAGGGAGAGCAGGAGGAAGACCTTTGTGTATTCACGCCTCAAGCTTGAGAGGTTCTTTGGAGAATTTAGAGACCTTTGTATTTCTGTAGTGTAAAAAGTGTAATTGCAAGGGAAATGGGAAAAAAAAGGGGCATGATCTAATTCTGTCCTGGATTTGATTTAAATTTTATGCATTTCTGGTTGCTGTTATAATGCTATGGCTGAACTACAGCTCACATCTACTATTATATGCTTATCATGTCCTATCACGATTTGTATAGCTGATTCTGGCTTTTCTAGAAATCCTCTCTGAGGAGAGAGGATTCTCTCTCTGCAGTGAAAGCTGTATTATTTCTGACAGAGGAGGATAAAGCCTAAAGGCTTGCTTCTCTGTCACTAATGAGTTCAGAAAAGTCATTTATCCCATGTTTGTCTCATCTTCCTTGTTTGGAGCATTCATGTAAAATATTTATTATCCACTCAGCTCCTTGCATGAAAGTAACATTACAAATGAAAGCAAGAAGTATCTGAAAAGAGTTGAAAAAGTTCCTTTTTTTATTGAACGGGAACTCCTTTCCTTACAAGAGGACAATATTGCTATGATGTTGCAAGGCAAATTCTGAGGTCTTTAGTCAGTGGTTACAGAGAGGAAACTCTCTCCAGTTCTCATGGAATTTGTAATTAAAATACAACCAAGGAACCCAGGAAGCGATCAAAATAATAAAAAATGACCATATAGAGCTTTTTACTAGAAAGCTGGAGGAATATAACTTTTGCACATTAGAATTTCTCAGCATACACTTGATGTGCTGAGAGAAGACTTGATGCACAGCTTTGCCTCCTTGTTGCAGTCATATCTATTTCTAACACACTAAACATTCTGCTTTTCTAAAAGTTTCTTTTTGCTTTACTCCTGCTGTTTCTTTTTTAAAAATAATCCTACTTCTCCCTGCCAGTTCCCATATATCTTTCTCACTGTGAGCTGTTCCCATTACCAATCTCTCTTCCCCAAGGCTATGGAATATGATGCCAATTTATATGTTAGCAGCCCAGATACCCAGCTGACTATGGAAAGCAAAGACCAACAGGTCAACCCACAGATCAATGAAATCTTCTAACTTTAGGCATCTGAAATGTTTACGTGTCAAATCTGAGCTAACTGAAGAGGTACCTCATACAGTAAATGGGAAGATATAGATCTTTTCAGAGGTTGATTTGTCTTCTTCCATTGAGGAAGCTGGAAGAGCTGTCTCAGATTAGATATAAGATAAACAAGAAAAGTAATACCAATCTGTGTCCAATGGATCTTTCCATCTGTGCAAGAAATTGTTTTCTGCTTTCTCCTTCCCTTGCAGAGAACTAGGCATTTTAATAATCACAGTAGTAAAGAGTAACTGCTGTAGGGTTACTTGTTTTTTATAGAACTAGTCTAAAGTCAGGGTATTTTGAATATTTGCTTTTATTCGACCAAAAAGTAATGTTTGTTTCTTTTGCTTTTTTTTTATTTTCTACTTTTTTTTTTTCTTAAACAAAGGCTGAAATTTACCGTGTACTTTTGTTAAATAGAGTTATTGCATATTGCTCCTAACAAACTCCTTCCACCCCTTCAGTTCCATTAGGCTGACTACTGGACTTCACACAGCTAATGCTTCCAGATGAAATTTTTTCCCTTCTGTGGCTCTAGCAGATATGGCAGGATCATCTGGATGTACAGGGTGAGATTGCTAACCTGTGGAGGTTCATTCAAGGTTCATTTGACCTAACAGAAATCAACTTTATTCAGTTTGTAATAAAACTTGAAACAATTAGGCAGTCCAAAAATAGACAAGATTAGGTGATTACTATTAGATAACATTATGTTGTCGTTTGTGGCAGTCAAAGTTCAATTTAACTTTATTCATCTTACTCCTCACTTCTACAATTGAGACACAGCATGGTAAGTCTGTTCAGCTGCTATTTTTTCTTATTATTTTTAATGAAAAATTGTAGTATAGTCCTTCCAAGTGAGAATATTAACTGCTACTGACTGGCAGTGTCCTTGCCATCTTACAAAGTCATGAGTATGTAGTGACTTAGCGTTACTCCAGGTATATAAGAGAACAGTCTCTAGTGTCCAAAGCAAACCACTTTTATAAAACAACCATTCCCCCTGGCCCCAAGTATTCTCCTTACTTAACCTACACACCAAGTTCTCAAAAGGGATGAATGTGTATTGATGTATGGCATTATGAGCTCGTTATTCTAAGCAGATTTTGTGATTTGTGGCTGGATGTCCACCCAACAATGAGAATTCTTATTGGGTCTGCCTTGGAAGTGCAGTAAAAGTAGAAAAATTTAGCTTATTATTATATGTCTCAAAGTCAGTGCTTGCAAATTTGGCATAGACAAGTTTTAAAGACACGTATGCAGTTACATATGCTTTAACATATGTCTATTACACAGGATCAAGTAAAAAAGATACTTAAAATCAGAACTATGCTTCTAGGGTTGCTTGATTTAATAAAAAATAGGCATCATAAATGAATTGCATTACTTAAATGTATATTTAAAAGTATATATTCCTCCTTTTTCTTGAAAAATGGTTCCACTAGATATATGTAATAGATACTCCATTCTGGATTCCTGCTGCCCATATTTTCCTCTATGGTTTGATGATATAGACAAAGCTTATAATAGGTACTGGTAGATTACATTTACAGTTATTTGTTTAGGAAAATTACTAAGGGCGGTAAGAAGCTTTGACGTACCTTGCAAAGGCTTCATCTAAATAGAAAGCTTCTTGAATCTATCCAGCATTAAATGGTTCAGATGCTCCTAACAGAATGGAAGCTATTCGTAATCCACGTTCAGTCTAGCGGTAGCTATTTTCGCAATTTATTGCTGATATTTGCACATCCCTGAAGTCTTATCTTTCAACCTCTTTTGTCTTAGAAATGTTTCATAGCTATGCAATGTTGCAAATTGTTTGCTTTGGTTATTTTTTGTATGTGTGTAAAACTGGTGTATTAGAGCATTACAAGACCTCAGACCCTGTTCCCACAGTTCAGCCTATGTGGGTCCTTAGGGCCATGAATGCATAGCCAATTGTGGTATTTGATCCTAAAAGCTTTTTTCTGTCTGATTTCATGACAGTGACCTACCTCAATTTAAAATAAAAGTATTTTACATGCCTCCCTATTCTGCAACTTCACCTGCCATTTTGGATAAGTAATTTCCACCCCATGGTTTCTGTTCCCATATGGTATTGTAAAACAATTGCAAGAAAACAGATGTCTGAGATTTCAAACAGCAATTAACTACCATACTTTACTGACATATATTTCCTATTGTGATAGTGAGAGTTTATTCTTATTGTTGCCAACCTCAGAACATTGGTATAATGAGAGCAGTGAAACATAAATCAATGAAAGGCATAAATGTGTGAGAAAAAAAGGGAATGAAACGAAAATCTGTAAAGAGTGAATTTAAGAGAAATACATTAACTGACTTAAATAGAAAGAGGTTTCATCAATTTTAAGTTTACATGCCATCCAAAGAGTTTGGGTTGGACTGATGGTTAAGATAGTTTCTAGATGTCTGTGGGCAAGTGGATCTCCTGTGTGTGACTTACTCTCCAGCTACAGCACGTGATTATGCAGACCTTATTATCTGTGGCCAGGAGGAGTGGCACTGCCTTCAAAGCAGTCCCAACAAAAGGGATATTCCTGGCTGCCCCCTAATGCTGTTGCCTGCTCTCTGTCACATGAGGCTGTAGCATATTTGTATTCTTCTTGTATGGTAAAGCATAAGATGTAGATTTATACTACCTAATTTTTTATTTCTGTAGATGTCTACATGCAAGGCTAATCAGCTATGTTTCCTTTAATTAAATGCAGTGTAATAATCTCACCTTTGTATACAACTCTAAAAAGGTCTAGTGGTCAGTACATTAGAGATTTCTGTTTCTCTCCACTGACTATGAAAGGTACTAAGACAATTTGCTTAAGTGCATGAATATTCACTGTGAATCTGCAGTTTGAAAACTAAAAGCCCTTAAGACTTTTGCATTATAGACATTGTATTCTTGATAGGTTTAGGGTAACACATTTGGAAACAACATTGAGATAGCCAAAACACTTTAGGTGATTTAGATTTTTAAAAATCCAGTTCCTGGATGAGGAGCATAAAATCCACATAGTACAACAGAAAAAAATACAAGAAGAAAGAAGTATGGAGATAAATATATAAGTTACAGTAGTAATGAGGTGTGATAAACTTGGATTTATGCATTCATTTCAATTGGTTGTGGGCTGAATTTTTTGTTATCTTTCTTAGCTTCAATTTAAGTATCCTGTTGTAGTCTTTCGGATGGAGAAGATAGGTCAGAGAAAATAAGTTACTTAGCCTTTCAGAAATAGTTTTTGTTAGGTGAGAAAGCAGTTATAGCTTTGTGACTTTCTGAAATGTAGTTCCGCTGAACAATGCAGGGTGTATGCTTTTCTGTTCCTTTTTTTCCACAATCTGCCTCCATTTGTTTGTCATAGCATGCTTCTCAGCAGGGCTTTTCCACCTTATCTCTTCACTGACATTTCTGTTTTCTTTCTCTCCACCTTCATTCCCACACAGAGTAGTACCTCAGTTGTA
This sequence comes from Lepidothrix coronata, assembly GCF_001604755.1. Lineage (NCBI taxonomy): Eukaryota > Metazoa > Chordata > Aves > Passeriformes > Pipridae > Lepidothrix > Lepidothrix coronata. Next base: position 3,150,489 of record NW_016690237.1, on the reverse strand, counting down.
TCTTGATGTGGGCACAGGACACAGTTTTCCTTCCAGCATCTCAGCAGAGCTGTCAGTGATCACTGAGTAGAAGAAATTCATAGCTGTGGAGTTTTCCACAAGGTAGACGCTGGTTTTTAAAGTTGGCTTGTTTTGGTTTTTTCGTTGTTTTGTGGGGGTTTTTTTGTTGTTGTTGTTTTGTTTTGTTTTGTTCTTTTTTTTTTTTTTTGGTTTTTTTTGAGAGGCAGAAAATGTTCGATATGACAGCTATCATGACCGCCTTTTAGTTCCGGGGAAAGGACTACTGCAAAATTCTAAACATCTATAACTGGAGGGAAATATTCTAATTTTATATTTCAGCAATATACTCTTCTCTCAGGTGGATCATGTACCTCCTTGGTATTATGTTACTGTGAATTTAGACAGCATAAGCTAAAATCTCTTTCTGAAGTTAACCATATTAGGGACAGTCATAAGGAGAAGGTCTTAGGGGAAAGAGAATATTTTTTAATAGATCAACTGATAATGTTAGAAAACATAAAAAATCTTAGGGCATGCAAAGCCCTTCATCAGTTAAGATTCCCATAGCTATCTTAACACCATTACCACATAGTCACATTCCTAAAAAATATGAATTTAAATTCCTAAAATTAATGTCTGTTGAATTATTTGTAACAGCGTACATAATATTAGCTAGATATTCAGCAATAATCGTATAACTGGACAGATTGCATGTTCCAGTTAATTGCAACTGTTTTTGAGCATGCATATTTCAAAAGCATCATTATTTGTACACTTCAAGGTTTTTCTGCTAATGAAACAATAACATTTTAACAAGAACGGATAATGAATTTTTACTACAGAAATACACAGCAACATCCTTTGAACTGCGGAATCGCTTTCTCTGTTCTACTTGAACCATTGCTTCATTTGCTTCAGTAGAAAGAAATATCACAATTACCCACTAATTATGTTAATGTTATAGGAGATAAAGTGTCATTTCAGCCCACCTAGAGAATTACCAGTCTTATTCTACCTACTTCTACTACTTACTTAAAGGATTCTGAACTCTCAAAGCACAAAGCCACTCTTCTAATAATATAATAAAAACCAAAACCAAAACCAAAAATCAAACAAATGATAAAACAGTAAAACATAATTTCAGTATAATTCTTTAGAAACTCTTTAATATTTTCTTAAGTGTCATCTGGGAAATAAATAACTGAAAATTTCAAGAGTGATGAATTAGTGATGAGAGATCATGGAAGCAAAGAGAAAAGTTGTCACTGGATAACAAAGCAAATTTTACTCTCGTGATAAATAATTGTGATAATCTCTGTGCAAGTTCCATACTTCCTCAACTGGAAAAACTCGTGGCTTTTTTTTTATTGCTCCTGCTGTTTCTAATAACAGAAACTAATAACTACCAAGGCAAGCATGCAAGAAGATGGAAATTGCTTGTCATAGACTATGTACATAGACTGTACATAGCATGTGTACAGTCAGGGCTGACAAGCAAGGAAACCCAGACACTGAAACACAAGCTATTTCTTATGTGCAGAAACCTACCAGAGCAAGGTAAGAAAAAGTTTTAATTTTGTCTGTTGCAGCACCTTTAAATTTTTCTGATGTGATAGAGAAACTGGGGGCAATTAGGATCTCTTTCCTTTAATGTGCTGTGGGATGTATCTTACAGAAAACTGTCTACAAGAGAGATGTTTATGTAGACTATCTATATTTTCCGTGCAGTGGTTATAAAAAAACAGTCCAGATAACTACTTCTGTGTAGTACATGTCTGCATGGAAGGCCAGTTTCTGATTAAATTAATCCTACCATTTATGTTTTTATCCTAGCTGCATTCTTTTCAAATTTATGGCAGGAAGAAGTATCAGCAGATGCAGCTCCTACAGCTCCAATCGAGAAGTTTCTGAGTTTCACAGAGCTTTCCATTCCCTATCCCTCCTTCCCTGGACGGTGGAGAAATGTTAGAAGCAGCAGGTAGGACGAAATACACTGGCAGCTTTAGGAGTGTGGGATGAATATCTGATGAAGGGGTGTGGCAGCAGTGTAATGGGAGAAAATCTGAAAAGTGGGAGTCCTTGTGAAAAGAAAGAGGTGAACGAAAACTAGAGCAGGGAAATGTATGTTTTATTTAGAATGGTAGCTGAAAAGATATGGAGTGAAAGTGTAATATGGGATTTATTGAAACATGAGTCATTGTAGGAAGAGAGGAATTGAACAGGAAGACTTACAGAAAAGAGTTGGAGGGAAATTTAAAAAAAAAAGGAGGAAAAGTTATCTTACATATAGACTTGTATTCATATGAGCAATGAATAAACAAACTAGTGGTTATCAAGCCCAGAAAAGAAATTACTTAGGGGAAATACAAAAGAAGTTACAAGATCATGACCGTTAAGGAGAAGGTAGGTTATTTCTTTCACTCTTTCAAAAAAAAAGGGAAGAGTTAACTTTTGATGAAGTTAGCAGTCCCTGGACTCAAAAAGAAGAAAAAACTGGAGACTTGTGAAATGTGCTGTCAGATGATGTCCTTGAAAGTAAAAGCTTATATAGACTTGAGATGAAAAAAGTTTGAGGAAGAGAAAGTCATTTAAAGTTACTAATTATATAGAAACCAGAGGCAGTTCAGCAAATTCATTGAACTGAAAATGTTTGGAGGCTGAGAGAATTCTGGAAGTATCATATATGCCTGTTTCATTCGTATTTCACCTTAGGTATTTGCTCATAGCCATTGCTAGAGAAAACATGGAGTTAGATGATCCTAGTCCTGACACGGCATGGTTGCATTTATTTACTAAGTAAGGGAGAGAAGGAGAAAAAAGCAGTATGCTATTACAATCCAGGAAGTATTATGGAGGTAGTATTTAGGAAATATCTTTTTTTAAGAATATACATTTAAGAAATATATGCTTAGGAATTATTATTTTTAAAGCAAGTCTCGCTAAGTGCATCTATCTATAGAAAGAACTTCCAAATCTATTTCTAGTTGGTAACTTATGGTATAATGTGAATCTGTTTGAAATGCCTTGTTTTGATATGTATATCTATACATAGATAAACAAACAAAAAAGCACCCAAATCCCAAACCCTCTTCTTAATAATATTCTATTTCATTTATCCTAACTGGAAGAGATTTATCTGAAGTCTGTACTGATGTCAGGGAAATTAGACTTATGCCAGTTAACTCAAGAGACTGTTGTACAATGGCTTATGTCAGACAAAGCCTTCCAAAAGCACCACGTCAGGAAAAGGCCAAAGGCCATGCCAGTCTTTTGTATGGTCTTCCATCAAACCATGTTTATTGACACCCAAAAGCTGGGCTCCTAGAGAAAGCAGTAGGGGTCTGAGCACTGTGTTGCGCTTGTCAGTGCAATGAGAGACACGTCAAACATCTGCTTCCTTTCATTTATTGATATTGATAGGTGCATTTTAAATGAATTTGTACTTAGGAAAAGTAATGAATAGCTTAAGAAGTGTAATATGCACACAATAGAAGTACCGTGCTCAGGTAGCCATGCAAATAGCTGTACAGGAAGCAGCTTAATCTTCCTTACTAATGCCTGAAAGGATGGGGACATCCATCAAATAAGGTATAATTGTCTTTCTCTAATATAAGTGACTATTACAATTATCTTAATATAATGGACTCAGAAATATCTTAAATCTACCAGATTAATAAACAAACAAGCTCAGCATAGTGGCCAGCCAAAAGGTCAGATGAGGTTGCCCTGAGGTTAATTGGAGTTTTTCTACTGAATTAAATTAGGTGAGTGTTCAGCAGAAAATGCTCGAACTTCCCTGAATGGCTTCTTTTCAGTGCAGGGTAGGCGAACATAAGCAAGCTTTGGTTACATATTATGTCCAAGGCACAATTTTTTTCTTGTAACTTTAATCTGTAAACTAAACCTCACTCTTTTGCTTTTCTTATCTTTATAACCATTCTTATCTGCTATCTATCAGTAATGTACTTTAAACAGCCGGTACTGAAAAGAAACTGGATTTTCACACTAGTTTTTATTCTGTGGTGTTGCTAATTGTTGTGCAGACACCAGGCATAAAATGGCAGCCTACAGGCTCTGTCTTGCAAACTGTAGTACAAAGACTGTACTATTTTTATTAAGGAATTCTCTTTTGCTGATTAAGCCGTGACTTCCTCTGCATCGTTCAGAGAGTGAGTAGACAGACATTGTTAAAAACTGTATCATTCATTTAGTAGAATAGATAGATAGGAAAGAAACAGTGTTAGGAATTAATATCAATGATAATGAAGCTTTATTCTATTGTCCATCTAGCATAATATTTATTCTATCTTTTGTTAATTTGAACGTCATTCTAATGATAGCTAGGTCTACCTATCCTACATGAAATTCACAGTGTTGGACAAAGTGCTGGATCATACTGGAACTGTTACTTAGTTTTAAACCTTGTATGTAAATATTATTGCATATTTGTGTGTGTGTGTGTTCAGGAAAAGAACAGAGTCAGAAAGAGAGAAAAAGAGGAAATTAAGAACCCAGAAAAGAGCAAAACAGTAGTGCTTTCTTTAAAACCTTGCTCCTAAACCCTTGTTTAACTATGTCGATAAAAGTGATTCAAATTCTAAAAATGAAGCCAGTGGGGGATTGCAAGTGCTTAACACTTCAAGCAATTGATCTTGATTTTAGAAACCTAACTTCTAACAATCAAATTTGAAAGTTTTTGTAAGCTCTGTTCATATTAATAGGGGCTGGTTTTTCCTCATATTATCCTTCATTCCATTCATATATTTTTATCTATAACAAAGAAAGGGAGCTCAAAAGCTTAGGCAGAAAAAGGCAGAGTGGTTAGAAATTGAAACATAAAATGTCAGAGTTAGCAGGAGCAGGAGTTTTATTTTTGGTATTGATTATATCAAACTGTGCCTTAAATGTAATTCTTTAGGGGATTTTTTGCAATGTTGCTGTGTTTAATTTACATTTTTTGGAAAGTGTTCTCATTTGCTATCAAAATTAATGCAAGTCACAAATGAAAGGACTTTTAGTTTAGGGGGAAAGTACCCTATGAGAATCCAGTTGTGTTTTTCGTAATAACTTTTTGTTTACTTTTTCTTTTAACTAGTGACAGCCTTTTGCTTACTAAGAAGTATGTCTCAAAAGGCTAAGAGATTCATTTAAACACCAAAACAGTGAGATGTTCTTTCAAATTATATTTTATTTACTTTCTCATAGGCCCATGCTGATTGGAAGTTTCCTTCTTTTTTCACTTTCCTTTCGGAACTGATAATTTAGTAGAAACAAATTTACATGGAAACGTATGAGCTTTGATAAAACCAAACAAACAATCAAACGAAAACTGTTGTTAAGAAATCTTTTGACAAGTTGGTAGCATTTTCTGTCAAGTTACATCTTGGAAGTGGCACCATTTTCCCCTTTTAAGTAGAGCAGAATTTAAGACTTTTTATTTTTTCCTCCGTCTTGAAATAGATGGTCCATGTCCATTCTGTTTTCTAATTTACAGAGTTAAGATTTGACTCTAAGTAACGAAAACATCAGGGTCTTTGGGGATTAGAATGTTTTCTTTTAATTATTTTCATATGTGATAAATAAGCTAAAAAAAATAATTCAAATTGATAGGTCTTGAGTTCATCAAAACATTGAAGAGAAAACAAACAAACACCCTTCCACCCCTGCCAAGTTTTGAATTTTCCTGGGAAAGGAAATCCATTTTCTTATCAGCCCAAATCTAGCCTTTTCTGCTCCAAGCTGGATAAAAATGTGTACCAGCTACTGTTCATGTGTTTTCAGTAACTTATAAACTCCTAGAAGATTTGGATTAACTTATTTTATCAGGCATAAGAAAGCATAAAATACCACTTTACTAGTTCATTTATTTTAAATAATTGTCTTCCCTGGATCTTCTGCCTACATCTCAAACGAGGAAAAAACTAAAGCAGAAAAAAGAAAACTGGTAAGAATAATTCAAGAGAACATGTAGCTATACATATTCATAGCTATATAACTGCATGTATATATATATATTTCATATGTATATATTTAAATATTTCATAATATTGTGTATACATTTCAAATGTGTATACACTTCACTCATTTAAGGCCTGTGAAACAGCAGTTAGAAAAAAAATGGAAAGCTTGTATCCATACCAAGAACTTTAGTGAGCAATTTTGGGCACTTTGATTCTTGGCTTGCTGTCTTTTCCCCTTCTCTTCCATCAATCTCTCTCCCTCCCTCCCCTCATATTCACCGGTAACTTACACTTACGGCTGAAACAACCTGCAGCCTCTTGAGCCAGAGGGCTCCAGTACTTGTACAGTTATTTATCAGTGTTTTACCTCACCCTTACCGTGGCCCTGTGTTGTACTCTTCCATTGAAGAATTCATGGAGGATCGATGGAGCCCTTGGTTGGGAGGAATTCTAGGTAGAAAGGGAGAAAGAAGAAAACGACAAGTGGTTATTAAGTTCCTGGGACTTCAAAGAAAGGAAATCCAATGTTTTTCATACTGCGAGCAGTTCTCTGTATTTTTTAGTCAGAAATTGTGCCACTAGCAAAATAATTAAAGGGAGGAGCTCCATCGCAATCATGTTTTTCACTCCTTATCTAAACAGCACCAAGAATAACACAGATCTAAGATGTGACTCAGAAAGTAAAAAGAAAGGAAGGAAAGTTTCCCTAGTTACAAATATACTTACAGTCCTCTATTCACAGCATGAAAAAGAGGGCCAATAAGATAACAAAGTATGTGATGAAGTGCAGCAGGCTTGCACTGCTGCATACAACGTGTGAGTGGAGATAGCCATTCACACTCTTAAGAACTGCAACACAAACACTGTTAATACACTTCTCCTAAGAGCCACTAAGGGAGGTGACACAACATCTTCATAGGAGGCTAGCTTCGCTCTGCGATCCTGAAGAGCCTGATGCTCGGGAGGAGGTATTTAGACATGAGGGGACCAAGGCATCTTATGATCCAGATGGAAGTAGAGAAGTCCAACACATAATTTTTTGCTGTACTGTCCAAGGAGATACTTTATTTCAAGTTGTACAGTGAACTGCATGAGATCCATGTTGGTAGGCCTAGCTATATTCACTAGATGACCATTAGATTGCACAGCTGTTTGGAGTGTTGAAATTAGAAGAAAATCTCCTTCCTGGTCTCTATCCCCCTGATACAGCATAAATAGCTATTTCTTCACACTCCAGTGCTTCTCAAACTCCTTTAGTTGTTCTATACACGTCAGTGTTTCACTGAGTTCCCTATTTACCTGGCTGCTATGTGTCTGCTTGCCCTACTCACCTCTCACACAGCTGTCACTGTCCTTAGACCACCCAAGCTGCTCCATAGCTGACACACTTGCATCCTTCACTTAAAAGAGCAGGGATTCATTGCTTAATTGGTTGATTAGCTGATAGACAGATCAACTTAGCAAATAATTTCCAAGTATTTATCTAATACAAAGGGGCAGCTCAACTTTCTGCTCCACAGATATCAGGCATCAGCCCCTTCATGGGCTGACTGACAGGTTTTAATCTAAGTCTTCTATCTAATGAAAATTTTCTATATTTAAAGGAAGGATGAGGGAGCCTTCTATTGTGTGGAGACTCCACTCCTCTGCTTAGTGTTACGCCCAACTTCAGCATGGAAATCAGGAGCTTAGTCATTTTCCAGAAAAAACTCCATGACTCTTTGATTTTTACAAATATATGGCAAAGAGTGGTGTTCCTGCCCTATTTCAATAAATATCTGGAAAAAAAAAGAGAATAAAATTGTTATTACTAACAGTGTAACTATTCTGTGTCTAACACTGAATGTGCTCCCTTTAGATCTCATCTGACAGTGAGAAGCACAAGCCACCCTTGCTGGAAAAGACAGGATGCTGCGGAGATCTGCACTGCTTCAGATCACTCCTCCCAGCTACAAAAATACATGAGCAGTAGCTATTCACTTCAAAGAAGCATTATGGAGACAAGGGCCTTCCTTTCCTTTCATTCTGCTCTGCAAAAGTCTTTAGCAGCTTATACGAGATGAGAGATAGTGATGACATGCTGCAGCTCTGTATGACTCACCACTAACACCTTGGGAAAACATTTTGAAAACAACATTGAATTTCCTGTCAATCATAATCCACACAGACCACATACACTAACTAGGAAAGTGAAAATTGTAAGATTGGTCATTTGGTCTCCATCTATTCTAAGTGTTACTATGGCAAAATAATCTGAATTTAAATATTGTTTCACTAGCTTAAAATACCTTAAGTAAAGATAAGATGAAAAGTTGCCTCTCTATACTGGATTATCTCTTTCCTGTGATATATTATTGATATACTGTATGTATACTTATTTGTCTAAGAGTAAATCAAATGGTTTAGCACTTAAACCACTGAAAAATAACTTTGGATATAATATTTCTTGAATTCTACATGTACACTTCACTGTTCTAAACATTAATTGAAAATATAATTTTATATTTATATTTAAAATTTGAAGGTAATTCACAATGCAAGGAAAGCTTATAAGCAAAGTGTTGGAGTGTAATTTGAATCTTTATGATAATATAACATTTTTGTGTTTTATTATACTTCTGTACTAATATTTATAATCCAAAGTGTATAAAATATTTATGTGCTTGTGAGATAAGCAGCATAATTGCAAATAATTTTCAAAGTCCAATATAAATTTACATTTAACTTATTAAACTGTTATTTGGATTTCAGTAACATTCTTACAATAAGAAAATATTGGACTGGATGGTTGTCTGCACAGTAGGTAGTGTGATTTTTGAGGGCTATATATAATACCCCAAAGTTAGGGTCTTTTTCAGTTTTGAAAACCAACCTCTATTCCATTCTGTCAGTGGCATACACATTTACATAGAGTTGGAAAAACCTGGGAATACTTCATCCTTTCTTTCTTCCATCTTTTTTTCTTTTTAATACTAAAGTATTAAAATGTATATAAAAATCAAATGTTACATTTTTTAAAATTAATATGAATAGATTCTTATAATTTTACTTTAGACAATCCATCACAATTATAAATACCAGTTTCCAATTTGCTTTCCAGACTATGTCAGGACATCTGAAAATATGAAATGGAGTCAAATTCATGTTCTTATAACTGAAGAAGACAAACACCTAAATTTGAGTTAATCATATAGTGTTTATATCATCAGAGAAAAATATATACCTAACGAAGGGGGTTCAGATGATCTGCATTAAAGGACCATCTCAAGATAAATCCTTGCTTGAAGCTGTGCATCTCCAGCTATTGGTTGTAGTGAGAAAAAAGAATACTTGGAGGTTCACAACCTCAAGTTTGTACATTTGATCACAACTCCTGCAGCATTTATATCTTTTCCAGAGAAAGTGGGTAGCTTGCTATATACTGCCAAGTTCTGTAAGGAAACTTGGCTAGTTAAGTAGGTATGATGCTGACAACTATTTTTTTTTTTTTTAAATGAACTTTTTATGCACTAGGGTCCCTCACAGAATTTTCACAACAACTTATTTTGAAGTTCAAGATGTTCTCTCTTTTCAGAAATAGGCCATTAGGGAACTGCCAGTGTGGTTGCAGCCTTGTTGTAAAATGGTTTCCTCTGCCCCATTTTGGAAGCATTGAATGGGTTTCTGGCATTAGCTGTTCTTTACCTGTTCATTTATAATTTACAGAAGGTGACTGACAGAACAATGCCAGAAAAAGGTTTATGTGGACTTCAACATTTTTCTGTGAAACTTGTTGTTATGTTGGTATCTGCTTAGCTGCTTAGTTGGTACTATATAGAGTGTCTGCTGATTTTCATATATATTCAATATTGAGAGAAAAGCACATCAGACAACATGGGGGGGAAGATATGAAATAACTGAAAACTGTAGCCACAAGTAAACAGTCACCAAGTGTCTCTAAACCAAATAAATGCTGCTGTGAACTTATGGTACATTTCTGTTTTCAAAATACAAGCGGAAGAAATGCATGCTGAGGTATCGGCAGACCTGAGGCACTTTTATGGCTGCCCCTCTCAGGGGAGTTTAACACAGATCAGTTTCTGTAAGACTTCTGGAAGGAAAGCAATAGGTTTCTGAGGGAGATTGCAAAAGATGCGTCTTCTACCACTGTTATGGAATGATATGGTGCATGTAAAACTGGGGGCATTTTTTTCAGCTTTTTCAAGGTATTTTTTTGTTTGTTTTGTTTTGGTGTTTTGTTTCTTTTTTTCTTTTTTTTTTAGTGGGTTTTTCTTTATTTAATGGCAATAATTTAATAACACAACCATTGAGAGTGACTTTTCTGATTTTAGTTCTGAGGACTTTAAGAACAGTTTCCAATTTGGTTTGTCATATCTAAGAAATTGTCAAGAAGCTGAGGAATAGGAGGAGTTAGGTAGAATAATAACACTTTCAGTTTTTCTAACAGAATGTTCCTATCAAATTATCTAATTTAAAAATTTTGTTCCTTGTTCAGAGTAGAGGTGTCTATTGAAGGCAGACTAAAGAGATGTGCACTTTGGTTAAGACAAAAAAGCTAATATGATGATTATGTATGGCCAGCTGTGGGAAATGTCTTTCTTTGCATATAATTTGTTCAATTGTGCAATGTGCTCCCCTGACAGTTTCTTTAGTCTGTGAATTTGTAGAGCCTTCTCTGAAGACTGCTTTTTGTCAGTCATTCTCTAATAAAGGTCTGTCTTATATTGCCGAATAACAGTTTTAGGCTCTTTATCTTACATAATAATAATGATATATATAATTTGATGAAGCATATTCTCTTCTTTGTTTAATTCCCCAAGGAGCTGACCACAGAAACCTTCTATATGAGCCCAATGTGTAATTAGATTCAGTCTTAACAGACATACATCTCCAAATTCTCTGGGCAGGAGTAGCATCCACACTGCTATTGAAATTAAAATCCAGATGATTTAGATTTTATATATGTGTGTTGTTAAGTTTGCTGGTCAAGCAAGAATACAGCTCCAGTAGTGACACTTACAGTTACTAGGTATCCTCTATATTCTTTCAAAGATTTCCTGTTCTTTCTTCATTCATCGGACATATTGAACCTCATATTTTGCCACATTTTTAACATTTCCATTATTCCTCCTTAGTTTTTTCAGTTTCTAAATATCACTCTTCATAAATTTTGATTCAGGTGCTTTTCCCACAGTCATGTTCCTGTTTTCTGATGAAATTTATTTACTGCTTGTATTTATATCATTAAAAATTCCTCTAAAAATTATTAAGCATTTTCTAGTATGATATTTGGGTGTTTTAGTGTAAAAATGGGGTTAAACTGATGATGCTTTTGTTACTTTTCCTTACTTTAGCATCATACAATTACTGTTCTCACAATAGTAACAGTAACAGTTCCTTGTTCCTGGCATCATCTGTCTTATTACATTCATACATAATGTTTTGTTCAAGAAATATCAAGATTTTTTTTCACTACATTGCTGTCCCCTCCATCTAAGAAGGTTGAGAGCATAATGCATATTATGAATGGCAAATATAGACATCTGTAGCTGCTGCTGGTGGGCTTTCCTAAAAAGAAATCATTGTGGGTTTCTTGACATGTACAGGTGGGATAAAATTCAAAAACAACTTCTTCAGTTGCTGTAAGTGTTTCTCTGAGACAAATGCTCACTTTCTTTCAAAAGTTCCGTTAGAGCACAAATTTGGAAACAATTTTTATGTTTGGGTGGGGGTTTTCTGTTTCTATTTTTTTGTTTTGTTTTTGTTTTTTTGTTTTGTTTGTTTGTTTTTTACCTTGGTTAGCTTCCTTAATGGCTTTCTCCCTTATATTAAAGGAAATTCATTAGATTGTGATACTTGAACAAAAAGACATGATATGTTTTAGCCACTGAAACAGGCCTGGTCTGTTTGGTCACTTATGAGCAGCTCAGACTTTGTAATGTAAAGTGTCATTATTAGGGAAGGAGGTTATGAAAAGTCATTTAAAAAGTTGATGTGTACCTTTTACTGTAGAGATTTTTTCCTCCAGTTTCTCTTTTTACAATAGATTACAATGCAGCTTACGATAGTTTTACAGAGAGATACCAACCACAATTTAATGCTTAAGGAGGCACAAACTCCCATATATACATCATAGTGTCTTACAGCTTGTTCACTTACAAGCATTAAAGAATATAAGCAGAAAATGTAATTTTTTTCTCATCATCCTAAGCTGCTCACTACTTCACATACAGTAGCATAAAAATTGGTTATCATTAATTTTTAAAAGTAAGTTTTAAGAGAAGAGCAAAATGATTTTTGAGATGAGACTCAGGGATAGCTCACCAAGGCTGACTACTATGCTTTCTTAAGACTTTCAACAGATGGTTCAAATCCTCCATGCTAGGTTGCAACTCTGATACAACCATCAACATCTGAGACACCTTCTATGCTACTATTTATTGTCTTCTCTACACTAAAGATAGCATTTGAGAATTATTTTTTCATGTAATAATCTATACACTTATTATGGGCTCTATTGAAGTGTTCCACAGGCAGGTGAAAAAGTAATTTGAGAGAAATGTGAGCTCCAATCTCTTTCTCCTTTTTTATACATTTAATTTACTGAACATTTATTGTTGTATTACTTCTGCTTTGTATCAATGGTTTCAGAAAAAAATCAGATAAAGATTTGCATGTGCAAATTGGAAAAGAATGCATAACTGCAATATGTGACTTATCTCTGAGCATGAGATATGTTTATAAACAAGAAGTGTGCATTTTGGAGAATTATGTAGCTTCTTTTAGATATAGTTATCTTTTTGCTATCTTCAAGAATATTTTTTTATTATTATTATCTGCGTTTTTTAAAGGGTGGATGCATAAACAATAGTTTATGTTTAGAATTTAGAAAGGTTCAGCTATGTTTACATTTAAGAATATCAGTAGATTACAAAAGAAGATATAAAGTTTTCATTTAATGATCCTTTAATAGTGAAATAACTCACGGTTCTTAAATATCAGTGTATCTATGTATTTATTGTAAGTAAAATAACCCTGAAGAAAGTAGAACTAAAAATGATAAACCACTAAATGAACATATTTGTCATTCATTGATGTATGTTCCACATTAAATCTGGCTTGGAATTAGTTTCTCCATAGAAGCTCCGCTGTCACAGACAAGCTTTGTCAATGGCATGTTGAATCAATGACACTACTTTCATGCATTTTTTAAAACTTTTGTTTTAATGCTTTCTCATTTTTCCTCCTTGATCTTTAACATACATAACTACTGATGGTCACCTGTAATTTCTAAGTGAGCAGATAAACAGACAACAGTTTCTAAAGTGCTTCAATTACATCTAAAATAACTAATGGCCTGTTCTGTTATGCAAAGCTGAAGAAACCATCTCAGGCTGAATATCAGCAAGAAAGAGAGAACCCGTACCTTTGTGACTCATTAAAGGCTATGGTGAATACTCTTCATAACAATGTGAGTCAGGCAAAGGAGTGCAAAAACCTGCAAACACAGACATATACAATTGTCTTCAGTCCCATGAGGTGTAGCACCCAAAACAGAGAAATGGATTCTCACAGTACTAAAGCTAAAAATGCACATTAGGCTTATTCTGCTCACCAAGGAAATTACGCCATGGGATACTTTATTACATGCATCAAATGTTACAGTTATCTATATTTTTCCTGTGTAATCTTTAGAAATTTAGTTCAAAAAAGCTACTCCTTGGATTCTCAGTATTTAAAAATACTTAAAAACTAGAAACAGAAACACTTCTTTGCTTGCACCATGAATATTTTCTTTTATTTTTAAATTATTCCTCTGAAATTAGGACTTTTATTCACAGTTAATATTTCATTTTTTTAATATTATTTGAACTTTTGACAGTACCTGAGATTTATAGATATGAAATCATTTTTAAAACAGGAAGAACCAGGAAAAAAAAAAGTAGCTAAATTTCTGTCAGAATTAAGAAATACCTCCAAAACATTTAAAGACTACATTTCCTTTACAGAGAGTACCTTATATAATTGTTATAGTAGCCTTGATTACTCTATGGTGAACTTGCCACTGGCTGCCGCATGAGAGGAGCCCCGAAGAAAAGATACAAGGACTCCCTGAAACAACATCTCAGCCTTGGCCATATTGATCAACACAACTGGTCTACTCTGGCCTCAAATCGGGAGGCCTGGAGACACACCATCTATAACGCAGCTGTCTCCTTCGAGAACACACGCAGGATCACTCTCGAAGAAAAAAGGCAGCACAGAAAGAACCGTAAATTGCAGAATACACCATCTAAGGAGTCTTTCTGCTGTGCCTTTTGCAATCGGATATGTCTGTCACGTATTGGCCTCATAAGCTACCAACGTGCCTGTAGCAAATGTGGATAGAGCCTTCCCTAATCTTCGTTCGCGAAGCCTCGCCATTGATTGATTGAGCCTTGATTAAAAAAAAAAGAAAAAGATATTATGCCAAGTGTTCATCCTGGAAGACTACTATTCTAAGCAAAGCCAAAGGTCTTTTACCATTGGAGTGTTAAAAAGATTTTATTTTGAGAATTTGACCTCTTCTTCTTGATGTCCCACTACTTTTAATAATTTCGTCCCTGTTCACTACTGTACCATCTCAAAGGCATGGTTTAAGGGCAGCTGAATTAAGTACCTAACAAAATGTAATGGTACTAATAATCTATTAGTTGGTATTTTTTATAGTTTCCTTCCTTAATTGATAATTAGTTGTATCCTCGGAGGCATTGTTCTCCTCCTTGGGAAGTATATATTTAATCTGTTGGATATTTTAATACTTAGACATACAATTCTTGCCTTATCTGAAGAGGCACACAAAACATTCTTTAAGTAGTCGGGAGAAGAAGGTTCAGACAGAGTATGAGGAAAGGACTGAGGTATATATTGCCTTCTCTGTCTTAGTCTGTAATAACTAGACCAGTTGTTCACTGGCCACCCAGCCCACTAAACTGGAAGACAGGGACAGGGAGCAGAATGAAGCCCCTACAATCCCTGGCAAAATGGTCCGTGACCATTTTTCATCATTTACCTTCACTCCTGGCTCACCAGTGTGGTTCCCATCGGCTGGAAGTCAGCAAATCTGATGCCTATATATAAGAAGGGCCAGAAGGAGGATCTGTGGAGCTACAGGCTTGTCACTCCGACCTCAGGGCCAGAGAATATGATGGAGCAGATCTTCTTGAGTGCCATCATGGGCATGAGCAGAACAACCAGGGGATTGGGCCCAGTAAGCACAGTTTTACGAAAGGCTGGTCCTGCTTGACCAACATGATGTCCTTTTATCGCTGAGAAGATCAATGGCATCCTGGCTTGTATCAAAAATAGTGTGGCCAGTAGGACCAGGGCGGTGATTGTCCTCCTGTACTCAGCACTGGTGAGGCCACGTCTCAATTTCTTTGTCCAGTTCTGGGCCCCTCAGTTTAGGAAGGACATTAAGGTGCTCAAGCAGGTCTAGAAAAGGGCAATTAAGCTGATGAAGGTTCTGGGGCACAAGTCTTATGAGGAGCAACTGAGAGAACTGGGGTTATTTATCCTGGAGAAAAAGAGGTTCAAGGGGAATCTTGTCACACCCTACAAGTACCTGAAAGGAGGTTGTAGCGAGGTGGTGTTGGCCTCTTCTCCCAGGTAACAAGTTACAGGACAGGAGGAAATACCCTCAAGTTGCACTGCAGGAGGTTTAGATTGGATATTAGGAAAAGTTCCTTCATGGAACTACTTGTCAGGCCTTGGAACAAGCTGCCCAGGGAAGTGATTGAGTTATCATCCGTGCAGGTACTTAAAAGACATATATTTATCACCTGAGGAAACATTTTAGTGATGGACTTGGTAGTTCTCAGTTAATGGGTGGACTCGATGATCTTAAACCTCTTTTCCAATTAAGATTCTATAAAATTTTGCAATAGTTAACAATGTCTTGTATCAGGAAGATATACCAGTTACTACCTCTTGATAAAAGAAGTTAGATATTGAAAATATTCCTTTAGTATACGTGTTTGATCACCACTGCACATACTTACAATATGAGATGGATGTTTAGTCTAAACAGAAAAGATTAATGTCTGTTTCAAAAGTAGATATGTACATCTAATGGAATAGGGAGGAGAAAGGTAACACTGAGTTAAAGATTAGTTTTTGTATTGGTCAAACATTTAAAAACAAATGACTAAAACATGTCAGTATTACCTATATGTGCAGCCCTTTTTTTTCTACAGGTTTCTCTTTAAAGATAATTACTGAAGATAAATGTATATAAACAGGAAATTTCTTTCTGAAATTTTTCTTTACACCTGAACTATTTATAATAGGAAATATAATTCCCTTTTTGTGGTGTAACATCTGTGGCTGTGAGAAAAATATCATTCTCTTAGAAACTTCATAAACTAACAAAGGGAAGGAAATCATCAATCACAGCTGCAAAAGAGCAACCCTTGACGTATTCTGAGTGTATACATATGCCCATTAAAACCATTTTGTTTATAAATAAAGTTGAATTATATGCATACTAAAACTATTGAAAGGAAAGAATGCATAATTTTCAACTAGGAAACATCAATGTTTTCTATGACTTACATGAGTATATTAATATAGCACGTGGCCTTAAAAGTCTTCAATGTTTTACTCTTGCTGTCACATGAAGATTCAGAATGAATACTTTTTCAAATTATATTAGTTTGCATCTACTATCATCATTGTATTGACAAGGAAAGTTGTAGTTTGGATATGTTTTATCCATTTGAAGCAAGCTAAGAGTTTACCATTTCTATCAGTCAAGTATAAGTTACTATTCTGTAATTTGGATTTTAACATATGCCACTGAATTACTTTTGACTAAAATTAATGCTCTCTATCCATTCTATCTAGAATTGTCATCTCCTTTTCAGTTCCAAGGTAGCCATAGTAATTGATTTTGGATTTAAAACCGGGATAAATAGCACTATGTAGTGGGGTCTCAACCGTGCTGTTAAATGATCCTTTTTGTTATTTTGAATTAAAAGCTTTTATTATTGTTTGTACTCTGTGAAAACATCTCGTTTCAATGTGTTTCATTAAATTCTATCACAGCATTTCCATTTGATGAAATTATCATATATACAGCCGGGTCAAACGAGCACCGGTTTGTAAAAGTCACTTGCATTGATTCACATTAGACGAAATGCTGAGATGAGACTTTATTAATTTTCTTTAATCTTCCTGGCTTTTGGAGAATGAGAAGAAAATAATCAATGTACAATCCTTGCTAGGTAAAGGGGCAGTATGTGTTTATTGAATAGTACCTCTCAAAAATTGCCAGGTAGCCTCATGTAGGCATCACCTCTGCTTTTTAGTCTTTCTAGCAGGGATCTGAACTACAACTTTATTTTCCAGAAATTGCAAGAAATTTTTGTCTATTAGTTTCATATTGGTTTCAGGGGTGAAGCTGGAGAAAATTGATTTGATCAGTGAAGAGAGCATTCCTAACCATTTATAGCTATGGTCATTTGATATTAGATCATACAGTGCTATAAGTTCAATAAAATCTCTTGGGTATAAAGCACTAGCCATCAGAAAGGGATGCTACCACTGTCATTTCTTGATAGTTCTTCTGAACTCATCCTGACAGTGACTGGTTATAATGGTGAACTGGGAAAACACATTTTTATTTTCAAAAGGAAGTTTCACCTCATTTTACCCCATTTGTTAGAAAAGAAAAATAAGACTTTTCAAATGAAATGGAAATAGAGAATTCATAGGAAAGAAGGATAGGCTCCTTCATTAAGTTCTACAGATCAGATTTCTATGTTGATTTATTTAATTTTTTTTTTTGCTGATTGCAACTAAAATATTTTAAATCTCTTGGAAACTACTTGAAAATAGGATTCAGTGGAATTCATGAGAGATCGAATCATGGCAGTGTCACATCAAGCATGAAAAGAGAAAAGAAGACTGAGAACAGGTGAAGCTAAAGCATTTGACCAACAGAAAATGTATTGATGGTGTTTTCAGGCAGAGCAGAAAAAAACTCACCTTATCTGTCAGTTTCCAGATTGAGGGTGCAGAACCAGTGTTTGTTAAAATTATCTGCAAAACTAGAAAAACTTAAAAAGCAAAATCACGTCCCTGGAACATAGTACTTATGTTTAACTACCGAGATGGGCAGTTTTGAGCATACTGACAATTCTTTAAATCAAAATGAGGAAAAATACAATAATAGACATATTTTTTTGTGAATTATCTTCTAGCATTTTGTACTGCATGGATACACCTCTATAATTTTGCTTTTTATACCTTAGTAAGAGTTTTTGATTCATCTGACAGGAAGATTTAACCCAATGTTTAAATTTATGTTCTAGTGAACAGCTTCAACCAGTTCCATGAGAACATACACTATACATAAAGAAAAACAAGGAGTCATACTAGGCTGGATCCGGAATCTGAACTGTGTGAGTTAATACACTGCCATAAAGCAACAAGTCTGTTTACAAAGAGGCAAACCAAGCTAAAAATAAAGAGAAGTGTTTTGCAAATATGGTCTATTTTGTGTGGGTTTTCTTTTCCATGTCCCTCCCAGTTATTTTTAAAATATTTTGTTCTATTATTAGAATATTTGAAGCCTTACTAGAAGAATCTTGATCATAGGAATATGTCATTGTTGTTTTGTAGAAGCATATAATGATATAATGTCTAAGGAAAAGAAAGAAACAATTCTTAGGAGAAAGATATTCATAGAGCCTAAGCAAAGCTTTGTGCTGGTGCCTGTGGGTGTAAAACCACAAAGAACAATGGAGTGGTGACTGCTTACTCCCAGGCTCAGTTTGGTCCTCCAAGCTCTTCTTGTAATATGATACAGTTTTGAGGTCACCATTCACCGTGGTCTCTATCAAAATGGAAATGTGCCAGGTGTGTGAAATGTGTATGTGTGGGGTTTTATTTTCACATGCGACTGAATTTACATTGCATACTGGGTGTTTACCACATTCTTAATTCTTCAATCAACCAGTGCTGCCCAGTGTTGCCTAAGTATCATCCTACCAAAGGCAAACCATGACCTAATTTGAGTTTACAGTGTCAAGATTTGTTTTTTATGGCTTAAGATATCTATCAGATTTAACTAGAGGTGAGTAAATAACCTTGAAAAAATATTTAAGTTTAGACTCTTTTATTTTCTCACAGGATATCCATGGGGAGATAGTTTTCAGCACTATTTTTAGCTCTGTACACTGTCTCATATGGAGTTCCCAGTGATGTTTCTTCAGATGAGAAAGGGCTGAAGTCATGTAGTCATCATGGTTAGTCTCATAAATTATGTGGGAATGTCTCTGTTCCCTGAAGAGACCAGATTACTCAAGGGGTTTTGAAACATCTTCCCTCGAAGTGTCCACCATGTCAATATTCTGGACCTGTAGTGGCCTCTTGTAGCCTGTGTAAGATTTGCATGTTTGGCCTCTACCGCCTCAGTAGTAGTGGCACTGCAGGTAGTGTGGAGAGCTGGAGCTGGCTTGGTTAGCCACTGGCTTGGTCAGCAAGGCCTCTCCCTGCTTGTAAATGTGATGACACTTCTGTAGTTAGTCAAGTGAAGCCAACACACAGATGCGTGTTCAGCCCAGGTCTGGCTGACAAAGACCAAATGCCTGCTCTAGTGATATGCTGCAGTACATGGGGACCTGGGTTCTGCTAAAGTACAAAGGCCTGATGTTTGTGAAGGGAGTACAAAAGTATGTGTGTATAAATGAAAGGAAATCCCTAAAAAAATTCAGCTGGTATTTGCAGAATATATTTAGCAGTATTTGCCAAACAGATTGACATTTTAGGTACTCTTATAACCTATTTTTTAATGGAATCAGGTACTCCTGAGGTCCAAACCTCCTCTAACTAAAATGAACAACAAACCTTAAGTTTTTAAGCATGAATTCAGGAGAGTAGATGAAAAAAATAATTTTTTAGCATCAGAATGACTGTATTTACATGTTGCAATTTTGTAAATATTCACATGAGATATTATTCTTTCCCTTCAAATAAAGTCTTGGGCATTGAGAAAATTTTCATTGTCATTATCAGGTGATTTATAGCACTTACCCAAGGGAAATGAGTGTGATTCATCTTTGCTGAGCTAGATCTTTCAAGTTCACTCTTACACTATTTTTGAATTCATTAACATCCTGTGTATTTTTGTGTTCTTTCCAATCTATGTACTCCTCCTTGCTTTTACTCTTTCCCTTCACTATCTTCATTTTCTCTCAGACCCCTCTTTCATTTCTCCTCTCACATGCATAGTGCTCCACATGCTGTCATCAGGAAAGAGGGAAAGAGTTGTCAGCTTGCATCTTTTATTTACAAAGCAGCAGAATCATTAATCCTACATTTACTTTGTTTCATTTTTGTCATTCATTGCATTAATAATAGATGTATTTATTAGGTACCCATCATTTTAATATAAGTTGGTCCACTGTGACAGCAATTCTAAATGGGTGATTTTTCATAAATTAAAATTCCTTGCAGGAAGTATAACTTTGTTTCAGTAAATTGCAATCCACAGACTTCCATAACAAAGTGCTAATTGTAACTTGGCTTTAAACGTTACATTTTGTATGCAAATTGGCCTGTGGGGAGTTATTATTTAGTATAACATTGTTAAGAAGACTAACATTAGTTTGTAATTTGTTTGAAGTGGAATACGATTATTACTAATACATTACATATGGCTCTAGAGAAACAGCCTCGCTTTCCCATGTAAGATAAAAATCTTTTATCAGTCAAATTTGTTGAATGTTTTTTTGTGCTCTGTGGGAAAACAAAAGGTGACCTGAGTCATAAAAAATGCATTGTGTTTTACGTTATTTGAACAGAAGGAAAGTCAAAAGAACATGACGTAATCCTCAGGCATGGAGAGCACTGCACAGGGCCTGATCCTGCACATGTTTGGGCAATTGAGATATCGTTTGCGGGTGAATTCACACTAACTTAGTGGGAGTACTCCTCTTTTTCTTCCACAAATTAAACTCTAGAATAACTTACTTCTCCTTCAAAAACTAGACCAGAATTTGTGGTAGGGTTTATTCTAAATGTGTGGAGTGTCTCAGTTATTTCCTTGCTGCATGTTTTTTTTCCTGCTTCAGTTGTTCAAAAACTAGCACTTTGAACCGACATAAAAAAGGTGCAATGTCCTGAACATCAAAGCTTCAAAGTTCTAAAAATGGTTTCATGAATATTGCCATCAGGTCTTCAGCATGCTTTGATATGGTATCATTTTTGTGTGTAATTTGGATGTGTTTGACCCTTGAGGATGAAACAATAACTTCCTATGGGTGAAGGAAGAGAAAAAGTAATAGAATCGAGCCCCCAACACTGGCTTTCAATGGGAGTCCAGTGAGGGTGGCTATACATTTGTCACTGAGCTCTGCCCAAGATACCCTTGTAGTAGAACAGAGATCTTCAAAGCATTGCTTCGAGTTAGGGGTGTTACACAAACAGGACTCTATCGCTGACTGCCAGCAGTACAAACCCCAAATAATACTGAATCCTAACAGAAAACCTAAATGTTTACATAAATTCAAAAGGAGTAACTACATCATGACAGAATTCTGACAAATACCTGCATCTTTCTACAGCAGAGGTCACTGCCTTAGAAGACTGAATTTATAGGCATCAGTGAAAGCTATTCGTCCCTATCGTGGTAGACCCTGGGATCCTTTCTGCCAAAGAGAGGACACACGCGAGTACAGAAGGGTAATTGATTTAAAAAATAAATCAGAAAATTTACACCAGGGTTAGGAATAAAACCTCCTTCTACATATCAGAAGATAGGAGTTCCATTAATTTTACTGAAGATTACAAGCACACTCACAACTTTTCAGCAGCTGTTGATTAATTGTTGAAAGAGAATAATGGGAGCCTGAGAGAATTTTGTTGATAGGAAGTTCACTTAGGTCAGCAAATTTATTTGGAACACAGCTGGCCCTGGTAACCCCCTGCAAAACTTCAAGAACAGATCTGTCCAATGAACTCACTCTTCTGTGCTAAACCATTCAAATAGTGTCTCTTTCACTTTAGAAATGTAAGTGGATGGTTTATACACATGTTTAAAGCTTGAGGTTTCTTTCAAAAATAATGTAATACAATATTTACAGAGAAAAAAATGCAGGTGAGATTTAGGAGTGCAGATGAAAATAGTAAAGGAATTCTTTTCTATGACAGTCATAATATAAACATTGAGATTACTGGATGGTACTTATTGAAGTATTTTCAAGTTTATTTTTTAATTAGTAGTATCTGACAGTCATATTGTGGTAAAATCAAAAATTTTTGTTTACAGGAGCCTTTCAGGGTACCTAGAACCAATTGAATTGGCTGTTTTCCCCTGTGGCTGCCATTGACAGATATCATTCATGTGAAAGGCAGGGTTCCCTGGTACATGGTGAGCTGTCGGTGTAGTGGGAGTGGGAATTCAGGAGTTGCATTTTTCTCTCATGTTTTCCAACACTTGACTGCCCCTGGATGGATCACCCCAAGCTTTTTGGGTAGACACTAGAGGCCCTTCTCAGTCAGGTATAATTGTCTCTGCCTGGATTCACCATAGACACAAACTCAGGCATTCCCTATAATATGGTGAGAACACATGTTAATATACCCAGTGCAGGCTGATCACAAACATATGAGTGTTAATAAGCATCCTTTTAAAATGAAACTGAAGCTATTATCTCATCAGTTGACATATGAACATAGTGAAAGGCACAAAGTCATCTCAGATTGCATCATCCTGACTCCAACACCTGTATACATACATACATGTTATCTTGTGAAAGGGGATGCTTAACAAATAGTTCAGATGATAGGGTATGTTACTCCTCAGAAACAGACATTACACTTTTCAACATTATAAAGATCATACTTGGCTTTGTTTTGCTCCTTGTTTTTATCTGAAAAATCAAAAAAAAGCTGGGCTGTAATTTGCATGAATTGTCCTGCCAGCTGAAGTCTGGTCTCTGGGCTGCCACGCATCATTCCTGCTCCAGGAGATCAGCATTTCAGTCAGTTCTGCCACCTGGGAACTGATGTGTGTGGAAAGAGACCAAAATTCCAGGTCAGAACAGGGAAGGATCTTCATTTTTGCTGGCCATGCACATGTTCCCTGAAAGAATAGGAGCTTACTGTCCATCTTCCCTGTCTCTTCACAACACCAAATGGGCTCAGACTGGAGGACTGCTCACATTCAGTGTGAGTTGAAGTGCTGCTCACAGTCAGCTCACTGGTTGGAATTTGGAGGAGCAAGTTGTGAGTTCCTGGTTTTTTTCCTACTTCCATTGTTCTTGGTTCAACCTTGTAAAAATAGATGGCCAGTCCCACAGGAGCTATCAAGTGACACACACTTAATGTATCCCTACAAACTATGCTGAAGCTTTCCTAAGTGGTAAAACAGCAAGGAAAACCACTGACATAGGAGATCTTTACCTCAGGAGACAAGAAGCAATACAATAATAGGATGAAGATTAACACCGTAAAGGAAAGCAATTGTTGGTTAGAACAGGGAAGTGCAGAAGAAAACAATATAAACTGTTTCTAGAAGTTAAAAACAAAATAACAAGGAAAAGAAGAAACAAATTGCCATGGAGTAAATTGGTGGAAACTCTCTGTAGAGTGCTCTCCAATAAAAATACTTTCGAAATCAGTAGATAAAATGCCAAGAATTATCTACATGCTGTATGGGCAATCTTGAGTCAGAACTCTCCATCGCTGTTAGAGCCAGCAGCCCCTCATCACTGTTAATCAGAGCTATCATCTTTCAATCAATGTGGCTATCTAGTAAGAGACACAGCTCTCCAGGACATAATTTTCCTCCCATTGAAAGGAAGGACCAGTTTCTTTATTATCTCTCTCCTTATTCTCTTTGGTGGACTCTGAACACAGGAAAAAGAAAGCTATGTTTAAGCATACATGTATGTGCATGAGAAAAAATTTCATTAACAAAACCTAGACTTTATTTTGCAGGATGAAGGAGGAAATGTTTGCAAGATATCACTGATTTATAATAGATCAGAATATTATCTTTGATATTTGACTGGCATAGCTATTTATACAAAGTATGTGTATAGATCATCTAGTCCTGACCGTCAAAAACCTACATTTTTTTTTTGGAGAGTCAACACACATGGTGAACATACTTGATTTATCTCTTATTTAAAGCATTATTTTTTAAAATTTGCTGACTTGGGCAGTCAACACAACTCTGTTTAAGTTGCCTCCTATTCCCATTATCTCAACTGCAGAGCTCCTTTTTAGCTTTTCAGAGAAAATCCTGAATTCTAGAGACTGATGGATCTTCTGTAAATTGCTGGGGAAGCATTTTCTTGCACACTAGCCCAATTTGTCTCCTGCAGAACACATCATAATAGGATGAAAATTGTCTCTTACCTGTTGACCAGCTGAAAATTACATCTTTAGCTGCTTTCTCATGGAAGCTTCAGCATCTTCCTCTTCTTTAACAGCTCATCGAAATTCTTAGAGGAAATAAACTCCTCTTCAGTAGTCTGCAGAATGCCTAATAAGGTATTACATGCCCTCCCCTTTTAGCA
This sequence comes from Lepidothrix coronata, assembly GCF_001604755.1. Classification (NCBI taxonomy): domain Eukaryota; kingdom Metazoa; phylum Chordata; class Aves; order Passeriformes; family Pipridae; genus Lepidothrix; species Lepidothrix coronata. The sequence goes on along the minus strand of NW_016690237.1, from coordinate 3,125,960 downwards.
TTCAATCATCAACTCTGCTTCTCCTACTTTTACAGCAATCAGACTCAAGAAAATGAAGTTGTAGGACACAAGTGAGTATGCTGAGGAGGTCTTGGTAATTTTGGAGATATTGTTCTGTTTCTTCCTGTGAGATGCTTGTGCTGTAATGGACATTTAGTGAGTATGCTTTTATTGAGGGAAAGGCCTATAATTGTCATTCATCTGTCAAAAATTGGGGAAAGTCTCTCTCCAAATATTTTAAGATAATATATAATAATGCTTTAATACAGTTTATAGTTTTAGTCAAAAATGAATTTTTATAGCAGCCAAGAGAAAGAAAAAGACATAGGTGGCCATGATTTTTTTTTTCTCATTTGAAATACTCAGATTGCCATTTGTTTCCCATCACAAGATTACAGAGTGGAGAGGAGATACATTTAATTACAAGCTACCAGTGGTCTCTGTCTCAGGAGTCACAGGAAGTTCTTCTGTACTCATGCATTCTTATAATTACTATAACCATTTTACACTTTCTAAAAATGCAAGATGTCAAAGAGAGAGGAAGCCTGGAACCTGTGAAAGTTGCATTTTCACCTGCAAAATATTTCAGCTTCCTTTCAACTGTCTTATTACTCCAAGGTATTGCTCTCTTCAGGGTATGCTCTGAGCTCTTAGCTGCACAGAGGGTGCTTTGAGGCTCTGTACATCTGGTCCACCAGTTATTTTGGTAATCTATATATGCTTGGGTAGGTTCCAGATTTCACAATAAAGGGTGTTGTAAGAAGCAACATACAAATTTTACATTGTTATGCTGCCTACAATCATGCTACAGGGGAAAAAATAGGAATTTGATGTTGGTTCAGACTGGCCCATTGTATTTCTGCATTACTCTGTTTCATTAACTGCACAATATGGACACAGTGGGAGAAGGAGGCAGAACAAGGGAAAGGTACAAGACTACAATTTTGATCATATCTTTTCAGATCATTCTCAGTAGTTACCCAAAGATGTGAACCTTTATGACTTGACAACTAGAACCAAACTCCAATCCACAGGGTATCAGGAAATTAGAGATGCAAATGGAGTTGTATCTTTAAGACATTGTTATCTTCAAGGAGAAGCAGGGAAGGTATGTATGTAACTCTAAATTTGCATGAACACACCTATAATAATTTTTGAAGCATTTTTGAATGTAACTTCTTCTGGTCCTCTTCATTATGCTTTATTCAACTTCTGTATAAATAGTGATCTAGCAACAGCATGGAAAATGAAAATCTTTATTTATGCATAAAAATAGAAATGTTCCATGATGTTGGTCTTTGAATAGAAATGTTATCTCATTGTGTAATCTCCTCTTTTTCCTTCACTGTTAGGGCCTGAGAGTCCTTATCCTGTAAGGCACGTGGCACACTTGGGTGGCCACAAAAAAACTACAGTCCACCCCCATCAAAAGCTTCTAGCAAGTTTCCTTGCTCTCTATCCTCCTGTTGTGCAGCTTGCTTACTTTGAAATACACACAACTTGCCTAGGTGGTCAGAAAAGAATCATGGAATCATAGAATCATAGAATGGCTTGGGCTGGAAGGGACCTTAAAGATCGCCAACCCCTCTGCCGTCTGAAGGAACACCTTTTACAAGACCATGTTACTCAGAGTCCCATCCAACATGTTCTTGAACACTGACAGGGATGGGACATCCACAAGTTCTCTGGGGAGCATATTCCAATGTCTCACCACCTTCACATTAAAGAATTTCTTCCCAACATCTAATCTAAACCTACCTTCTTTTATTTTGAAGCCATTCCCCCTTGTCCTGTCACTACATGTCCTTGTAAAAATTTCCACTCCATTTTTCTTGTAGGCTCCCTTCAGGTACTGGAAGGAATCTCTATGATGAATCTCCAAGTCCTTCAATCACAACTATGAATAAAGGGGAATAATTCAACTATGAGGCATATAAACATTATCATTTCAGTGATAGAACAGTGTGTCTATGTCTGACTGACAATTCCTTCATGGTAGATGTTTGTTGTTAAATTGGTTTTTATATAATACATTGTCAAATTATTGAATATGCAGGAAAAATAAAATATTAAAATAGTAAAGTTTGACACAGAAAACATAGTTGCATTGCTAAGGAAAGTGCTTGTGCTTCTCTGTGCACTGATATGAGACAGAGTGCATGTATTCTGTGGTGGTGAGAACTCAAAAAGACCAATGTATGTTACTCCTGCTGTTTCCCAAATATCTCAGGAATCCTGATCCAAGTACTAAGCAGAACTGATAGTCACTTTTGAGCTATCAGCACTGCTCTGGTGACTAACTTTGGGGGTAACAAAAATATGTAAGCAATATACAATCTTCTTGTTATTAAACAGTTGAAAGTACTACCTCTGAAGACCTCCAGGGTAAGTCTGTTGGTACTGTGTGACCTGGCAGGGATTTACATGTTTCTTTCTCTGATATCTTCAAAGATGACTGCTTCATTTCCACTACAAAGTTATATTTGTGCCACAGCTCAAAAATTCTTCCACAATCAACACAATTTTAATTTTTTACATTTGTCACAAAAAAAGCCCACTGATTCTTTTCCCAGACAATGATCTTATTCTACCAAGTAAATATGTAAGGCAGTTCATAAGAATACTGCTGTTACACATAAAATTACGCAAAATTAGATTAAGACACCTTAAGGAAAGTACAATCTCTAAAGGTGAGGCCAAGCTTCCTGATGGTACTCTTCATGGTTTGCAAAATGAATACTATTTCCCTAAGGAAATGTAGGAGATGTAAAGGAGAATTTCCTGGCACTGTTTACTTCTGACTATTTGTAACAGCGTACTGCCACATACATGTTAACAACTCCAATACTTACTATTGTAGTAAGTGCCATATGCCCCCCTCTGCACAGAGTGCAGGATGACATGAGATGGTTACACTTGACAGCTAATGGTCTTGGTCTTAGGCAAATGTTGACTACCACGTACACTTCTAGAAGCACTATGAAAAGGCGATAAACTGAGCCTTCAAAATAGGTCACCTCAAAAACAATTTCTAGGGAAGAAAACAAAACACTTTGCCCTCTGCAAATAGCTATTACTTTGTCAAATCAAAACTCTTTACCCGAGTAATTCAGCTATGCAATTGTTCAGAAGCCTCTGCCCTATATTTTATTAATAAGAAAAATACATATTTTTTTACCTTTATATTCAGGTAAGAACAAAAGTATTTTCCTTCAAATTTTTTAGAACTAGAAACAGCATGAAAGATGTTAACATTTATAAATGGAAGCATTGAGTTTTCCAGTGCTCGCTAGTGCAACATTTGCCTGTGGTAATGTGATACCAATAAACTTCCACGCCCAGTAAATCTCTCTGCCTCTGTACTTTGCATTGTCCTTCTAACTATGCACAACATCCTCTTTTTCTGGTTTGTTTAGCAGTATGTGGGAGAAGTTGTTTAACCCTACTTTCCCAGGAGTCTATGAATTATCTATGAAAAAGCAAGGTTTTTGAGGTTTTAAACTTTTTTTTTGGCCATTTATTTTTTTGTATCAGCTTTTTGACCTGTTTTAAATCCCTGAATGACTTAAAAAGGTTTTGTTTATCCTTTACATAATTCAGCTTGTGTATAGGGGCACAAGGGAACCATCAGTTTCCTTGTTCCTCCTTCTTCTGGCTGTAGTTGCTGATTCATCATTGCAGGGGGCTGATGACACTTCAGTCTGGTGACACTTGTCTTCACCAACCCTGCTCTGAGTTTGGTTTCAGAAGAAGGTTAGTCAGTGCAGAGGGTCAGAGCAAGTTGCTCGAGAGAAGCCCTGTCAGGAACTGGAATGCATTTGTGGGAGGCTCCCACCACACTATCTACGAGGGAAAAGGAACTCTACTTGGTAATTCTTGCATTCATATAATGGGTACTTTTTGATGTAAGAACATAAAAATGTATCTCTAAATTAGTGTCATCCACATTCGGAGGAGAGCAATGCAGTCTGCAAATTGCTGTACTATCTTTCTCTTGCAGGTTTATATATACCTCATTACCTCCCTTTTCCCCTTCTAATTAAAACATGTGAGACATTTTGAAACAGTCTATTTATAACATGACAAAGTTGCTTTCAAAGTAATTTTCTTTTATTTAGTGTTTGATCCCTGATTTCATGCACTTTTCCTCCATCTGGCAGTTGTCACTGAGGCAGATGGCCACCAGCTGGGAGGGCAATGTAAGTATCTCCCTCTAGATCTGCTGCCAGAGCTGCTCAGTAAATGCAATGTGAAGAAAAACTGTGTCAGTCTATTACCCATGCAATGAGCTCACTTACTGACTTGTCACCACTTCAGTTTCTTACGATGAAGCTCCACCTTTAAGCTGGAAGCTAGGAGAGGGTTCTATTTATTGGGGTAAAGGAAATATTTTCCCTTTTTTTTTTTCATTTCCTTCCCTTTTGCTTCCTGTCTCTTTAGCCCCTCTCAAGGCCTGCAACTCTGAACACCACATCTGCTGCTACTGGTTTTGTAAATTAACACTTGGGCAGATTTCCTACATCTTCATGCTTAGCTCTAGCCAATGACCTGTCTATAAATAATCCTGAATAAAATGAAGCCTAAATTTCTAGCATCCTTAGAAAAGTTAATGACACCTGAGCAAGTTTGCTGCCTTGGTAAGCTCAGTCTACTCTAATTAGCACACAATTTATGAGTAAAAAGTAGATATATCACTTATAATGTGAAATGAAAAAAAGATTGAAGAAGTCATCACGGTAGGTAATTTGGTCTGGCTAAGCAGAAGGGGATGAAAATAAAGAAGGTAAAACCCTCACACGTCAAGACTGCCTTTCAGTTTTACATTTGACTTCAGTAGAGAAGAAACCTGCATTTTTCTTATTTTCTAACATTGGTGTCACTAATAACAGTAGGGAATGGCAACACACGGTAACTTCTAACCTTCTAGAGACAAATGAGGAAGGGCTACTTAAAAAAAAACAACTTCAGGTTTCAGAGATGTCTGAAACACTGAAGAGCAGGTATTTCCTTTGCTTATCCAGACGCTTGGAATAGGCATAAAAGCTTAAAAGTAGAGTTGATAACAGGAGGTTTTTTTATGTTTAATAAAATTTTCAAGTTATCAACAATTTCTGCTATGTTGAAAACATGTATAAGTTATGTGTAAAAGAAAACTGTGAGGCTTTGAAATTATACATTTTCATATTACTATAGTTTTTTTGTTTGTTTTGTTTTTAATATAACTTAGCTTGATTTGACTTCAAAAATAAGCTTACACAAGAAGGACATGAAAGATTTATTTTTATTTCATTTAGAAAGCATTTATAGAAAACTCATGAACATTTTTAGTGGCTTATTTAAAAAAAAAAGTGAAAACTAATAAATCAAAACCAAACCCTTTCCAGGAAATATTTGGTGGGGTTTTTTTAAATCAGCATTGTCAAATAATCAATTCCAGTTAAAAGTTTTCCTAACACAGGAAATATTGTTCAGAGAACTGTTATAAATTGTAACTTCTGCCCTAATATGTAAGAAGAACACCCAATAGAACTTTGAACATTTTCCCCTTGTGTAGTCAAAACCTAACACTGATAGGCAAAAATCCCTAGGAATCAAATTCACTCGAGAACTTATGAATAATAATATCCAAATCTTTTGCAATTTCAGTGAAAAATTTCCCTAACCTATGATTATAGTGAAATAAGTAAATGTGGTTTTAAGTTACATACCACTTATTAGTTATATACCACTCATTAGCCATTAGAATAAAGATCATTTGGTTAAGTGCCTGAGGATGTAAGGGAATACTTAAGGTTTCAGGTAACTTTGCATATGTTAATTGGTGAAATGTGTTTGAATCCGTGAACCACTAAATACATGGTTTACAACATTTTCCATTTTCCAGGAGTGTGTATGCTTTGTTCTGTGTTTACTTTGGCTCACACTATAGCAAAAAAGCCATAGACAGTCTTCTCTGATCTCATCCATAAAAGAGTGCTTTTTTCCTTGTACGAGTACACTTTTGATATTAAAGCTTGTTATAAATTTAAACAAAGATATGTTTTCTATTCTTTGCTTTCAGCAGACTGTAGAACAAACTGCTGCCTCAGTTTTGCCTTAACTATAAAATTATTGTTGAGAAGAACATAAAAGTGGAGCTCAAAGATTGCTCAGCTGACTTGCACAGAAGAAGGGTCGAGTTAATAAATGTTTAATCTATGGAGTAATTAATGATTTCAGGATAAATCGTTCTCTAACTAAAGTACATTGACTTGAAATACAGCAGAAGAAAGGTTACCAGTCTGCTGCACACTGTTTTAGCACCAAAATATTTCTCATTATATCTCATATTTCCAACATTCCAATGACTGTTTCTGGATTTCACTTTTGGTTAGGTTTAATTTCAATTATAGCAAGGCACTTTTTTTTTTAGGATGTCACTTTGTTTCTTTACATCTCATAACAACACTACCTTTTGGACCAGAGTTCTTAAAATTAAACATTTTGCAAGTGTATTTGGCCAGCTGCCTTTCCTTTTCATATGTAAACACAAAGCTGTGAGAGTGAGATACCTTTTCTTATACTTTTTGTTCTTCAGAACAAAGCGCAAGGGCTCTTACATCAAGGAAGCTATGACTCTGCATTGTGGAATTACTCTATTGATTAAAGGCGCCAGGATAAATTTACAGTGGAGGAAGTAGAAATGTAGTTTACAAAGGAAAGTGGATTAATTCCAGTTAAGCGGTCTACACACTGTAACTGAGAATGTTTGAAGATGGTTAAAGCATGAAAAGACACTGGTATAATGACATTCTGCCTGTCAGTCAAAAGCTGGTTATGCTGATGTTTTACCACAGGTTGCCAAAATAAATATCAAGCTGTGTAGTTTGTGGGCTCTGGTATTTCTAGAACAAAGAAATCTCAACCCTTGTGGATAGTTACGATACAAGGAGTAGAAAGAGATGGTTGTTTAAATGCCTAATTTGCTACTATTCTTTGGAAATCATAACTTTTGGGTTGCTTGTTTGTTTGTTTTTTAATAAGATGACATACATAAACACTTAGAAATGTAAATTGATGAAGACTGACAGCAGGACTTCCAAGTCTCTCAATGTGATACCCTCTACCAAGTACATGCAAATATGGATGCACCACAGGAAAAGCAAAAGAATTGTTCTTCCAGTTTTCAAATTCATGTCATAAACTATAGGAGATCTGCAGAGTAAATGGAAAAAGGGGACTGTTGGCTGCCATAAATGTAACATGAGATGCATAATCTACCCTATCAACTAGCCTAGAAAATTTTTTATTCTTAGGGAACGTGAGACTTATATTCACCATTTTTTGATTCAGAATATTCAAGCCTGCAAAGTGAACAAGCTTGTATTTTCTACTCATTGAAGATAGCAGGATGTGCTAGCAGTACTTTGAAGGTAACAGTTCTTAGAGCTCTGCTTTCCATCCTCAAAGTTATTATTAAAATTTCTTTATGTCACACTAGAATGCATTACAAGAGGCATTACAGAAGTCTATGAAATCAAAAGAAGTCAAAAATGCAAAACTGAAATGTATTTGTAAAAGTTATCTGAAATGTTTCATCAAGTAGCACTATTCACTCACATTGACTGATCACATCTCTGTAAGGTATCATTTGCAACTTCTGAAAGTTAGGAAAAAAGGTAAAACATAATTTTAAAATTTGTCAACAGGAAATGCATCGGAGTTTTTCTCCCTTGCTGTAAAGTGTGTTACAGGTTTCCATGTAATATCTCTCTGGCAGTTGTGAGGAAACTAATAAGGTTAGTCCTACCACCTGCTCTAGCAGGGATGGGGCAAGCCTCATTTTAGAATTAAGGGAAAGTTATGAGAGATAAAAAAAATTAGAGGATTTCAAAGAGGATAAAACAGCTTCTGCAGCATCTATTGCCACCTGAAACTTATTTTCTGGATACTGCAGTAAATTTAGGAAGTTCTATCCACCTAAACTTTTGAAACCAAAAGAAATGTTGGTTTTGCTGATTTTTTCTATTGTGGAGATTAAGATATATATTATCTTAGAGATAAGATAGTGGTTAGAGAGTGGTTTTGGAAAGTTGAGCTTACCTTTTTTCAAATCTGTAGAATCTACAGTCCTCAAACTCTTGTAGACTACAGATGTAGGAAGCTGTGTGCAGGGCCTGTTTCTGGTTGGCAACATTTGAGTGTCTCCGCTGAGCCTGTAAGGCAACTCTCTTGTCACTTAGGACACCTTGGGGAATTCAAGAAAGAGTTGGATAATGAAGCTCATGCTGTCATGTGACTGCAATTTCTGGTAGTTAGCGCGTGTAGAAATCACATCATCAGGAAATGATCATATTGAAATGCAGACTCTATCAAGATGAAAAATTGCAGCTGCCTGCTCCTGTATTGCTGTTCAGCAACCTGGTTTCTAGAAATGTTTTTCAGGAAGTGGAAGGAAAACGCATTTGTAAAATCAAATTTATTATTGTGGGCAGTAAATGTTTTTATTTAAATGTCCTTCTACTGAACTTCTTGTTCCCTGGTTATCTTCAATGTGGCCTTGTTCCAGGCACAGAAACACTTTCACTGAGATGGAAACATTCTCTCTATTCACCATATTTATTTTCTGTTTAAATCGGAATTAGTTTTCAGATGCTAAAACATATTGAATATTTTTACTGATTTATTTGGACATAGTTCATGGTTAGTGATGTTAAATGGGAGAAAGTTTTGGGGATATCAAGACTTTAAGATGTTTACTCTTTAATAGTTAGGAACAATGATTAACTATTTTCCTGTTCTTTCTAATGAAGATAAAGGTGTACAAACTTGAATATCTAGCAGAATGGGAAAAAGCCTGATAGTTCCATGATACTCTAGAGATTGATTTTCACTTCTTATCATGGATTTTCTGCAGGTTTTTTTTTTTCCATCTACTTATAGACTCTGTTCCTGACTTTGAAATCAACCCCTAAGTTGGGCACAGGTCTGAACAAAAACAGTTACATCAGTCACGCACAGCATAAGAGCAGGGGTTGCAGCAGTCTTAACTTCCCATATCTTCTATTAAATCAGTGACAGAGTGGTTGGAAAAGATGCTGCCAGAGTGCATACATACAGTGTATACATACAGTTTTGAACACACTAATTCACTGATCAAAACAGAAGTCCCTTCCAGGATAGAAGCAGATGAGCATACATGCAATTATTTGGAGAAGTGATACTAAAATCCAGTTTAAGATACTAATTATAGAGTTGATGTAGCTTTGCACACACTTCCATGTTAAAAGCTTATGTGAAATTACCTTGTTCTTTATTTTTGAAGATTTTATAAAATTTAAGACTTCAAAATGAACAAAGACTTTAGTTTGTTGGTTTAGTCGTTTGTTGTTTTTTTTTTCTTTAATTAACTGTTATAATTACTTTGTAGACTTAATTATCATTGCAAGTAGGTGTGTCTGCCTATTTTGGTAGATGGTAACACCACGTTTCTTTGGCAGAACCACGGAATTGGTTGAATCGTTGAACCGTTTTGATGTGCTTTGATGTTTCTGATCTTTTCTTTCATGACCCTTTATTGCAAATGAAGTCATACCATGTTTTCCTTTGAGCTATACGAACAGCTATATATTTGGTCAATTCTCATATTTATTCTGTGGAAGTTCAGCTGTAAGGCAGAAAGTAGCAACCCATTGAACAAAGTGTATGCAATTTCATAATTTATTGTACTGGTGTGTTTATCTTGCACTTCCCTACATAGACTGATTTACTAACTATTTATAGTTACCTAATGAGAGGAATGTGCACCTTACATAAAAAGGATTTGATTCTTGCTTCACAGCCTATCTAAAATTCCTTTCAAATAAGGATACCAAATACTGCACAAAGTGCTTGTGAACACTGTAAGGATTACATGGAAAAGAAACATCCTACTTCTAACAAAATCATCCTCATGTCTCTTGCAACGGAGCAGTGAAAGCCAGCTGTCCCCTGTGGCTGGGGGCTGGGTGCCAGGAGGACACCAAGGCTGGTCATGCCCACCCTGACAGCCACCATCCTGTGAGGTCTGAGCACAGTGAACAGAGCTAAGGGCCAGCAGCAGGGTTCATCAACAGCCCTGACACTTTTTGGAGAGCAACAAGCCAGGGCTGGGTCCATGCAGCAAGGACCTTTCAGGAAGAGACAGACGTGGGACTGGAGACCGGCACTACTATGGTATTGTCAAAGCAGTGACTGATGGCCCTGATTTGAAATGGAGCCTTGGACAATGATCAGGGTAGGGAAGGACCCTGGGGTGGGTGACTAGGCAGGGACAGGAAGGTCCTCACGATCCTCAGGGTCCTAACATGTCTTTACTGAGAATTCAAAAAAAAAAAAAGAAACAAAAAGAATAGAAGCCTTTTCTTACTATTTTTATACTGAAAAAGAGGAGCAAGCACATTCTGCAGTATGTTTGGAGAAAGATACTTTTTTACTGCAAAATTAAAGACACCTTTTTCAGACGTGTGTCTGATGTTCAGTCATCCATGTGTATGTTTCAATGATTCTTGGATCATTACAAAAATAATCCATTTGCCCTACCTTTGACTAGGGGTACATTCCAGAGAGAGATTTAGTTTCCTTATGATGGAAAAGAACTTTTCATTCTAAATTGAGCTCAGTTTGAAAATAGGTTTCCTTGGGCAAATTAATGGAAATCTTTCTGAGGAAAAGTTCCTTTTCTGCCAAGGTAGAAGCAGTCCCAGTTTTGTCTGAACCCCTAAGCAATTGAAAAGATCATTTAAAGGGATGCTGCTGATTTGGGTCATGGCTGCAGGTCTTTAGCTCAGCCCCAGTCTGCAGTAGGAGTTACAGTTCAGGCTAGACACAGGGGAGAGACAAAGCATGAACATGCAGTTGTAAAGGGAGAACCAAAGGAAGGGGTGATCCGGAAGATTTTTTTTCTGGGCCGCACTGTAGTCTAGGCCATGTCTGCAGGTCCTTGGCAAAGATTGAATCAGAATATATGTTAATGCCTAGGGTGTGCTGCAGCTTTATTTGTGCTGTCAAGAAGCTGTTAAAGCAAGGAAAGGTAACAAAAAGATTTCTCACCTGAAGACTGTACCCTAGCAGGGAGGCCTTAGCTCAAACTCAACTCAAGGCCAAGATTAAATCTGGGAATATGGTTAAAGACAAAAACTTTGACCTTCAGTGGGAGGTGGGTGTCAAAGAAGCAGACGAGGATAGTTACACTGAAGATAGGTTTCTTCCCTAAGAACTTTTAATCTGGACCATGCCTGGAAGTCCTTAGGCAATGATAGGCAATGAGGCCAAAGGTGAAGTCCTTGGATGAGGGTCATCTGGGTCCAACATTTGTGAATGAAATTATGATGGATATGGGAGAGAGACAATCAGAAGAACTGAAGTTGGGATTGGAGCATCCAAAGGAAAGGGTAGGCTGCAGGAGAGAAAAAAAAATAAAAATTCTTTCCTAGAAATCTTTTCATCTGGATCATGGTGGGTATTTAGTCTAGATTTTGTGTTGGAAGTGTTACAAAGCCTTTTAATTATGGATAATAATTGACTAAATCATGTGTTTGGAAGTAAAAGTTACTTTGTAACAGTTATTCTTTACATATGTCAGCTCCTTGAGTTTCCTTAATTCATATAGGACATGCTTTTCCTTAATTTAATCTTTGAGTCCTAAATAAATAAAAAACCACTGACAACTGCTGTAGTAATAGAGTCTTGATGACTACCTATTTATTTTAGTACAAGTAGGAATCAATTCTCTTCATCTGCCTTTGAAACATTTTATGAAGCCTCTTTTAACTGTTGATGATCTTAGAGACCTTAAAACAGTAAGGTTATCTGTATCTATGAATACCTGTCCTAAAGAAAACTTGATGACTGAAATATTGAGGTATACAATGGTATCCTCACACAGGATCAAAACTTCATAAAGAAAAGTCCATGAGGAAAGTTAGCAGATTTAGATAATACAGCCTAATAGCTGTATAATAGCCTAGAAGCACCTTCTCTCTAGCCGAGCGTCTGTGTCATTTTATTTTATATTATACAATTAATTGTATATCAGTAGTTCATCATGCTAGGTGTAGATGAATTGAGTTTTTCCCTATTTTAGTTTAATAAATGTGCCTACCTGAACCCTCAATGTTATATGTTATTTTAGAGTCACACTCAGAAGCCAAAGAGAATACAGACACTTAAAAAGGAGTGAAAGACCATCCATTTTTATTATAACTGCACAGGCTAATCAGAAGACAAAATGGTCTACATTACAAAGGAAATATTAGGATTATATAAACAATTCAGGATATTAACCACCTCTGCTAAAATAACCCTTAGCTATTGATAATGTTTTGATTAGCAGAACATTTTCCTGCCTTTGTGTTGCTTTGACTCATATGGATGACTAGGTCAACATCTTGTTAACTATCTCCACCTGCATCAAATCTGGAGTTATTTTCTTTAACAAGGGAGTTCATTACAGCAGAAAAAATAAAAGAGGACCAGACATAGCTATAAATGTTAGCCATAAAAGCATGTCCGAATTGAAAGCTTTCACAGGACTTAGATTTTGAGTACTATGAAAGCTTACTGTGTCATATCACCTCAGTATCATACAGGTACATTATCATGATTCTGTTGGAAATTGCTTAACAAAGGTGTCCAGGTTGAGCTGTTGCCGATAAAGACAAAAAGTAGAATAGGAGGATATTCACCATGAGGGCTTTGTGGTGCATTTTATGCAAAGCATGTGACACAGCTTTTCAAGCAAATGCAAGCTTTGAAACCAGTACAGTAAAACATGGAATCAGTATTTGTAAATTTGAATGAGCACACAAGAAAGTTCTTGTTATTAAACACAGCAGTAAATCATGAACAAATTCTTTTGTGGTTGAAACTTTACTGGATTAAAGATAAATCTACCTATTAATTTAATAAATTTTTTCCTCTCAAAATTGAGTATATCCAATCTATTCCTCATGTCCTATGACATGTAGGTTAGCCTGTCTCCAGACTGCATGATCCCCCAAGCAAGTAGGTTTTTAACTGTTAGGTGCAATGTAACTCATGTACTATTTAAAACAGGGTTCTGACATTGCACTAGCACATTTTTGATTTTATTTTTTAAAAATGTTTTCTTTTCTCCTCTTTCATTTCAGAAAATAGTATTTTGGACATTGGGAAAATGCCTTCAAGCTCAGCAAGACAGAACGAATAGAACTTCTAGAATGCTAAACAGATCTTGGTGGCCATAAAATTGTTCCTTTTTCTCCTTCCAAGTTCAACACACTTTGGTTTTAGGTATCATGGTGGAACACAAGGTGAATGTAAATGTACTCTTTGCAGTGAAACCACCCTTTCTCTAGATGTAAAAAGAAATCTGTCACTTGTTGATTCAGCCATTACTGATACATGAACTGCTCTTATGTGTGAGAGTTGGCTGGCACTCTTCCAGCAAGTGCTGGACTTGTTCATGTTTGTGTATCTGCCTTGACTTCAATGTGTGAACTGTGCAAAACAGAGCACTTCATGAATTTACGTAATTTTCCCCTTCATGTCACACGATTAACACTCCTACACATTCTCTGTAGCTGTACTTTGGGAATCACAAATACTTTTCAGTGTTTCTCAGAACTAAGCACATATAATTGTATAATAAGTGTTGGAGAGAGACTTACATATAAAACACAGACAGTGTCAGATGAATTTAAAATTCAGCCTCATTTGAATCTATTAGTCAACCACGAATTGAGTGAGGAATATAAATAAAAGATTGATATTGCTAGGATTGATAACAAAGTATTTGTAAAAAGGTGACATTAAATGTGCCCTGGTTCCTTAAAGTAGTAGTTTGAGTAACATTTATTCTGGTTGCAGTTGTTTCCAAATGTATATGAAGAGCAGGGATTTTGTCAGTCTGAGAGTACCTTTCATATCACAGCAAAAAGACTATGTTGCTTTGATGCATTGATATATTTAGAAAACACCAAGGGTGTAATTTTATTAACAGATTGTATAATGTAAAGTGGCTTCCAAGAGATCTAGTCTTTCAGTTATTTAGAGGTTTCCTATTGAAAAGGAGGCAGGATCATATAGAAGGGTCTGGATTTGTACTGAATTTGCTCATGACTCAATTTGCCTTCCAGTAAATGGGGCAGTAATTATAAAATCCTTTGGTAACATGAAGTAACCAAGAAAAATGGAGTAAATCATTGTTACAGCATACTCAGAGGTCATGGGAAGCTTTGAGCATGCAAGTGATGCAGGCTTAGACCTTTAACATTTAAAATCTACACCTGTCAAATGAAGAAACTCCTTAATTTTGGATTAATTTTAAAGCAAGTTCTTCATATCTCAGTCTTTAAAGGATGTATTTTAACATGTGTTCTAGTGAGATATATGAAATCTCACATATTTATTTTAAGCCTAACTTATTTAAATTGCTTCAGCAACTCCTGTAAATAGAAATTGCCTTTTTTAGCCAAAAATCTTTAGGTAAATCTTAGAAAAACGATGAAGGTTACAGAAATAGGAAGGTGTAAGTCTTTCATACATGCATATGGAAATATCTTATTAGGTTTCATTTTCCTTTCAATTTTTATTCTTCCTTTCTAGAAACAGTATTTTCTGCAGGTTTGTTTTGGGTTTGGGTTTGTTTTGTTTGTTTTGTTTTCAATTTTGTTTTTGTTTGGGTTTTGTGGTTTTGCATTTATTTATTTATTTGTTTATTTGTTGGTTGGGTTTTTTTGGTAGAATATACAAGTACACTATCCATGTGTATCATGGGCAGGATTTATAGTGTTCTGTGAGAAATAGCTCCTCAGAAATGAGTACAGGACAGACAGGATTTTTTTTTTAATTTTATTTTTTTTTACCTGTAGGAAGAGAATAATGTTATGCTTCCAAAATAATACTTCTATGGAAAAGCATACAGGACTACTCTGGAGATGGGTGAGGACTACAGCTACACCAGATACAAAAGTTTCATTCAAAAAGTTATTATTGACCTTGGTAAAGCAACATCAGTGCAACACAATAGTTTGGTATTTAGGGAAACTAAACTCTGAAAAATGCTAACTAGTATACAGTATTATAAAGATCACAAAACATTGTAGCATCTGTTCTCCAAAAGTGGATGCTTAGGGGCAAGTCATATACAGAGCAAGAACCCAATGGTTACTTTTTCAATAGTCTGGAAGTCCTTAACACTTGCCTGCACAATGAACCTTTGACTTAGAGATTTAGTAGTTACAAGATGTTCATTAATTTTTCTGACATGAACTTTTACAATGATTTGAAGACAAATTTTCAGCCTCCACAAAGTTCTTTTGACAAAGTTCTCCTAGTCAAAGTTTAAGGTCATTGTCCTCTTACAAGCAGTAATTCTCATGTTCCTTTTTGGCTGTTGAAACTGATTTCTTAAGTTTGAGGCAAATTCATAAATGTCTGGAGTCTTTGTAGGGGAAAAAAACAAAAACTGAATCATAAACCAAAATGAAACTTAAGTCCTCAAAGGCAATACCTATGCCCCCTCTCCACTATGTCAGGTGGACAGTAGGTACCTTGGCATGCAATAAACAGTGGCAACATCAACTGGGCTTGCAGGCATCTAACGAAAAGACTAGTGAATGTGTCCTCATCAGGTATTTAGTTTATGAAGTTATCAGTGAGAAGGAGGATCCTTAGAAGAACTAAACATCTCATGTATATATCTAAATATAAGAAGATAAGATTTTCATGTCTTAAAATCACTTAATCTCTCTCCATTGCCTTTACAGGGAAGTTGAAAGATTGTTTTACTGGTGACTCAAATGTCTAAATTAAGATAACTGATTTAACCCCCTCAGGATTTTTTTCAGACACATTCAATGTCTGTGAAATAGAAGGGAGGATCTCAACTTTACAGAGCTGAGATAAGGATATTATCAGTGATCAATTCTTATATATTGTATTAATAATTTTTAAAATTCATGTTTAGTGATTAAAAATAGAAGGATCTGCACTCCTTTTATTTTTAGGAGGAGTAAAAAGGTCATACTTCCATATAATATTGCTCTAGATCAGGTGGTGATGAAGGGTCTGTAACAAGTTATTTCCCTGACACTGTCTGTCTATGCAGTTCTCATAAACAGTTTTTATTTGTCACTGAAAAATGGGATGTTAAAAATGTGTAATTAATACATACACCTTTAGAAGTGCTTTTACACTTGTACTTTGTGGTTTTTTGCCATAAAACTTATGCCATTGATATTCATTGGAGGTCATGAGCAAGTGAAATCTTCAAAGCTTCTTTTAAAAACTGTATTTCAGCACAGTTCGTGGAGGTTTTTGATTTTAAAGAGGTAGCTCCTTCTTTTATATATTATACTTTTATTTTAATATCTATACTTTTTCCCATCCATGTGAACATAATTAAAATATGGCTCAAGGGATTCTCTTTAGACATTTCAAAAATTTCACCTTTAGTCAGAGGCCAAGTGTAACAAATCAATGCTATTTACACCCGGCTCACAGGGTCATCAGTAGGGATCAGTTGTAGGTAAAATTCAGTCTCTACTGCTTGAATTAAAGGAACACTTGGAATTAAACATTCCAGGCCAAAAAAAGAATGATGGAATTGACTCTACAGTTCTGTGCTGTGATTCATTATAAAATAGCATTCAGAATTTGAGCGTAGATATACCAGACACTTGAGAGTAACTTTTCTGATGCAAGATATATAATGACTCATATAAATGATGGACTGGTACTTGTGATTAGGTTTCTCTAAATGGCATGCACTGATGAGATTAGCACCTATTATTGAAAATGATTGCACTCTTAATGGCCAAATACGCATTTCTTTTTCCTCCAGAGGAAGGAAAAAAAAAATAGAAAAGAAAAATCAGCTGATGTGAACATTCTCAAAGGAACCTATCGGTTTTGAGAAGAATAGATTCCTTGGTGTAAAAAAAAGCACTCACATACTCCATGTGTGCAGGGAGGGTACTTCTTCACAGCTGTGGTGCCTGATTCAAACCCACAGTTTAAATGTTTCAGTAACTTCCCTAGCAATCACTCTGCTTGACCAGACAAAGTTCTACACAGTGAAATAGTTCCCCCGAGAAGAATTGGGGGGATCTCCCTTCAACAGCCAATCCATGAGAGATGTCATCTGAGATACAAAGGATCCTTGTTCAGCTCTCTGCTCCAGATTAATACAAAGAAGGAAGACCTGTTGCCCACACACCAGCCAAATGCCCTTTGCTATGGGTCATTTTAAAGTGAATAAGAGCAGTATGACTTTAATGGCTTTGTATTTCATGCTTTCAAGGTTTAACCTCAATGCAGACTAAATAAAAACTCTTAAACTTTTTTAACTTTTCATCCATGAAAATTAATTCCCTACTTTTCCATAGACTTTTTTTTTTTCCTCTAGAAATAACTACCAAGATGATGATTCCCAGTTAAGTCTCCCTTCAAAACTAGAAGCAAGTATCTGGTAATGCTGTATCCAGGAGAGCATAACAGAAATGTAGATGGCATCAGACATGAGAACTGGAGAGCTGAGGCGTGAGGACTGAAGTATTAAAAATCTGGTCTGGCAATTGATTGTTAAGTTTGTTTCCAGTAGTGAATGCAAACCAAAATTAAGACTACTCCTATAAGTGGTTGTAGTTCACTGCCACTCACAAATATTTGTTAACAGACTGTAAATGAGGCAGCTGAGTTAAAAGAAAAGCCTGAATGAAGCAGAACATTCAGAAGGTAGTAAATATTCTGTACCGCTGTTATGCCCTTAAAATATGACAGTTTCACTGCTGTGTTAAAGCAAGAAGAAAATGGTGGCAGAGTAATGGAGCTGATAGGAAAAGAGACTGAAAAAAGAGGATTAGGAAGAATACAGCTTGCACTCTAGAAACAAGAGCCTCATACTTCTGAGGGGGGCTAGAAATACTAGGTACAGTTTTAATGCCGAATCTAAATGACGTTCCTTGACTTGTTTCTGTAAACTGGAATCATGCTGTAGCATCTTATGACTATCTCTAACATATTTAGTCAACCTGTAGTTTGTCTTATGAGAAAGATTCTTGCATTGCTATGACCAGGAAGTGGAGGCAACTCTTCTTACTTTGAGAGTGGGAGTTTTTGATTATCTTCTAATAAAAATGACTCTTAGAGGGACTCTATACCTTTGTGCCAGTCAGTATGATAAGTCCTGCAATGATCACTTTTAGTTATAGGCTCCACTGAACACCTGCAGTTAAGTTTGGGAGTAAGAAGAAAAGAGGAACATTGTTCCTTTCAGGTCAATTTTCGAGTGAGCTGTTTCCAAAGAAGTTTTGAAGACAGAATACTGTCAGTACTGAGTAAACTGGTTTACTGCTCTTTCAAGACTTGCTTTAGTGTTGCTGTTTGTCTGTGTGTTGATTCTGCAATTTTGAAATTAATAGAACTTCATTAATTGAACTAAACGGGAAGTGAATTAAGCTCTCGTGTTCTCTGATCCCCACATAATAAGTCTGTTCTTTAGAAAAGTCAGTTATCAAAACAGTCAAAAACTATATTGAAAATTTAATATCCACTGTCTTTAAGGGAAAAAAAAGTACAAATCTTACAGCATAGAACTTTATCTGGAGTTAAGCATATTATGCAGTTCTCAGCATCATCAGTATTCAAGCAACTCATTTTAGATCCTACATTAAATAACTGATTACCTTAAACTCTAAGACCAAGTGCATTAAAGTGTCATATCAACATATGAATCCTTAACAATAGTACAACTCCTTGGGAATAAGGTATCAGATAAAACAAAAGAATACTAGTTTTAGAACATACCTTAAAAGAAGTGATTTAGGTTAACACTTTTTTATATCTTTAAAATGAAAGCAGATTATGAATCATTAAGCATATAAATGAAACATGTATATTCGGGCTTGAATAAGAACAACTTAATTCCAGATGCAAAACTGCTGCCACTTGTTAAATTTTCACAACTTCTTTTCCTTCACATGATGTGGAAGGTATTCATAATCTTGAAAACTGAATCCTATGTTTTTGTACTGTACGAGACTGATCGATGATGCAAAATTGAATTTGTTGCAAAAAATATAGATTAATCATCAATTAATGCTTTTATGCTTCAGCTAGCCTCAGGTGAAAGCATATGTAAGCAGAAATATAATTCAAATTATTTTCAGACATTGCTCTATATGGGGCTTTTTCAGGCTACATGCAACTACTGTGTCTGATTACAAAATTTATTAAAAGGGAAAAGTATTGTTGTATAAAATATAAGAAGTTTTTGGCTTTGAAATAGTTTAAGCCTGTGCACTTAAATTGTATATACAGGTATATAGTAGAAGGTACATAGATACAGGTATATGTATACATATATATCCTCTGCCGGTATTTGTTTGACAGATCAGTATATTTAATATTATTACAGTATATTTAATATTACTACAATATATTTTTATATATGCACATATATATATATATATGTAGCATTTGCTTGCACAAAAGTAGTATCGGTAGGATAAACAAAACTTAATTTTGTAAATACACATCTGTAAGCCATACATAAGTAACAGACTGCAGTTAGACCTATAATGTAGATCTACCGAGCACACTTACATAGATAGCTTGTTCAAAAAAACAGAGAGGGAAATGAGGAAGTACAAATGGGAACTATGAAGAAGGTATTCATATTATTAAAAAAAATTAAGGCAATTATATTAAAAACTAAAAGTTTCCTCTGTTTTTTTGAAGTGAGGTGTATGTTTGAACTGTTTGACACTGACCATATTGTGTCTTGGTTACAATGTAAATTAGTTTCACTTAGTTCAAAATAGCTGTGCCACAAGATGTTCTATTTTTTGTTTTGTTTTGCTTTGTTTATAATAAACTAAAAGAGAAGAGCGAATTTAAAACTATAAAGACACTTCAAGCAAAGGAAAGACTCTACAGGGCACCTCTTTATGGAGAGTTATTGAGAATTATCTGCAAGAAGAAACCACAGAGACAAATAACATGATATGTTTTGAAATGAAAATTTCAGAATAAGAATCAGATCAGAGGGCAAAGTGTGGTACCCAATTAGACCATCATAATCACTATTTTTGTACTAAAGGAAACAGTAATTTGCTTACAAAGCATCTCTTACTCCGCTGTTACTTATCATAAACACTAATTATAGGTGTGCTCTAAAGAAAAATATTCTTCTCTACTGGAGAACCATAACTCCCATCAAATTTAATGCAGATTTTTCACATGCTTAAGGATGGCTGAAAGCTAACAGGAACCCAAATCAAGTCATTTGCCTGAGGGTTTTTATTACTTAAAAATGTATTGGAAAGTGATATAACTGCAGTCAGATGCAAAAATAAGTTATTTCCATATGTGTTGCCAGTAATAAGATTGTTATAGTTGACCATTCATTAACATATCTGTGAGGAGTTACCAAGTACTGGGACCATTCCAAGAGACGAAATGTTATTTCTGCTGACTCACCTCCACAGTCAGACTAGGAAGGTTTTATTAATCTTGTTAGACTGAATCTTACCCTGCTTTTAAATCTCAGATTTTTTCCTTAACAATTTAAAGGTTTTACTTACTGCACAAAGTCTGTGGCAACAACTTTCTAAAGCTGACTAGTGACATTTTATCAGTATTAAAAATTTAAATTGAATATGATAAATGAATAAAATCTTTAAAATCTTCTGATAGTAATCAAAACTCAAAATTAAAGGTACTAACATTATTAAAAAAGCATAGGAATCAATATGCCTTAAGAAAAAAAAGTGTGTAGGCACTGTAGTTTGCACTATCTTTAGTGTAAACAATTGCTTAGAACATTTTTATACTGGAGAAGCAAGTAGGATCAAGGACAGGAGGAGGATTCTAGAAGGAATTTCAACATAGATTCCCAGCTCTAAAGAAAGATGTTTACTTTAGGAGAAAATGGAGAAAATCTGGGGAAAGTGAGAATTCTGAATACAGTGTTCATCACTGGCTGTCCAAGGAGCACAAGAAATTTTGCAGAAGTGCAATCTGTGTAAATTAAATTTTATATATGGCATAGAATGTAAGGATAGAGGCATATCCTGTTGTATAAGTTTGAAGAGGAGTATGTAGAGCAAAGAACATGGAAATAATGAAAATATGGTGCATCCAAACAAAAAAGAAGTATCAACATCTGTGGTTCTGACTAGTGTAATTTGTGAATCAAAGCCTGAAACAGTGTGATATTTCTAAAATGAATGAATATAATTACGAATATAATGATTAGCTCTTGGGGAAATAGTCTGGTTGAAATAAGATAGGATACTGTGCTTCTGTGTGGATAGGAAACAAAGCTCTATATTGCCACATCACATTCCTAAATTGTTGTTCTCAGCTGGAATAGGCTGATACTGTTTGACCTCCTGGCAATACTGTCTAGTCACACTGCCAGTAACCTTGTTGTTTTGTCACAACCATTCAGTCTTCTGTCTGGCAGGTGAACTGATTTTCTAACAGAAATCAGTGTTCAACATCATGTTGCTTTTTTCAAAAATTTTCAGGGCATTCAGCTTAACTCCTTTATTCAAATGTAAGAATATAATGTATATGCAGCTAACACAGCTAGGGAAGGATAGGCTTTTTACAGACCCTGAACTATTGATTTGAATTAAGCAGCTGGGGGTGATTAATGTTAACTGAATATTGAGGAATATAAGGAAAAAATCCCAGGAGTTTCCACAGTGACTTTATTTCTTGATATGATGAACTTGCTTTTCAGTTCACCCACACAGGACTTCATAATCTTTGAGTTGAAAGTTACTACATTGCTACTGAGAGGGGGAAATGTGAAGTGTGTTGACAGCAAAAATGTGTTTATTTTGGCTCTACAAATTCTCTGATGTTCTGAAGCTAAGGGCACGTAGGGGAGCTGCCCTGAGCTAGCACAAAGGAACAAAAAACTGATCTGTTCACAAGTGCTGGCATAGAGATCTTTTGGCAAAAACTGGTGGAATGCCATTCTTCCCTCTGGTGCTAATTTCTTCAGAGGTACTTGACTGGGCCTCTGTTTAGAAGTTAAGTTTTAATTAGTTCAAACTTGTTTGACATTATGAATGCCTCTTGAGAACTGTTTTCTTGAATGTATGTATTTATTAATATTTTTACAAGTGTTTGTTGTGGGGAAAGTGTTTATTTAGGGCAACTTTATGAATATAAGTAGAGGACAATTCTGAAGAAATATGAGAAGAAAAAGAAAAGTTTGTGGTGTTCTTTTATGTTACAGAAAAGAGGGTTGTAGAAAAAAAATAAGTTTGGAAGTTTCTAAATATAACTGCTGAGGCCAAGATAGAGTTCTACTGCTCTGTTCTGTTGCTAAACACTGTGTCTGTATGTTGGAAGGGTTAGCAATAAAAATCATAGAATTATAGAATGGTTTGGGTTAAAAGAGACCTTAAAGGTCATCTAGTTCCAACCCCTTTCTGCGAGCAATGAAACAAATCCAAAGGCCAAATCCAGTATTCAGGCAGAGCACACAGATTTGTGGTCCTTGAAGGAACATTGGGTCCATGGGGCTGAGAGTCACTATTTCGTTTCTGAAGGATATTGTAAAACTGGAGTTTAATGGCTATGGTTCATCTCAAGTTTTCTCTAAGCTTCTGAGACTTAACAGCACAAATGAAATTTCACACCAGCCAGCACAAGATGATAGCATACTGTTTGGATTTAAATATCAAGCTCTGTTTTTAGGAACAGCTAAATACAAACAGGAGTGTACTAGCACTTCTGTATCTGCACCAGGGAAACAATTTCCACAAAGTGAAAACACAGGAACTTTGTACATGCTCTCTGAGAAGAAAATTATTCAGACTGTTTGGGTCTGCAAATAGTACATGAGCTGGTTAAAAAGGAGGAAACTAAAAGATGAATAACAACTTTATTTTGCAGTGTTGATACTTCCCAAATGCGAGTAGTATTGTAGAATTGCACTTCTGTAAAAAGGCAATGAGAGAACCCCCCAACCTATATCTACTAGAAATATGGAACTGGGAGCTCATTAATGCAAAATAAAGTTTTAAAACTTTAAAACTTAAAGTTTTAAGTTAGATACTGGAGAGAAAGGCTTGCATGGATGAAGGTTTCCTTTTACTTCTAATATTTTTATGTACCACTGCCCCTTGTTCCTAAATTTCCAGTTGTTAATTTAATGCACATACATCACTGAAGTACCAGGAGTGCTGGAAAGTTCAGTGCCTTTTGAAATGGTCTAAGTGATGATTCTTCTACACAAAATACCCGAGGAGGGGTCAACTGACTTAGGAGTTGGGCTAAGAACAAATTTTAACTCTTACAAAATGTGATCAGGAGTAGTGCCAGGTTTTTTTTATGTAAGAGCGAAGCTTGCCTGATCATTACATTTGGAAGATCTTCCTTTCCTTATGAGGAAATTTTATATCCCATTTTTCTTCTGTAGATAATTCCTTGTTCATATATCTTTTCTTTGCCTACTTATAAAATTCTGTGTTCAGGAAGGCACTTACTGCAAATTCCCATCTCAGGCATCCAAATGTCCTTTCCCTCATAGGCCCTGGCCACTCAGCTCAGGATTGTGATCCCCTTAGATTGGTAGAGCACAGAAAGTGTAAATGTTCCAGAGATGGGTATTTTGACCCTGAGGTGGTCACTGGCTTTAGAGAGGGAAGCATATTCTGCTCTTCAGAAGTTCAGGCCATTCTTTCTGAACTTGGATCTCCAAGGTAAATACACAGAAAAGTGAGTATTATGTCCCTGAAGAGAATTCTGAATTTTGCAACTGTTGCTTCTCAGAATCAAAATCTTAGGCCAAAATCTTGACTGTGTTGTTCTGTGAAGAATCAAAACTAGAATTTAGAACAGTTTCCCCTTATGACATATATTTTTACAGCAAGACAGCAATTTCATTTTGCAGAAGGTCTTTGCACCAGTGATGGGTTGAACTTGCCTGGATGTCAGGTGCCCACTAAGCTGCTCTATCACTCCCCTTTCCAGCCAGACAGGGGATAGAGAATAAGGTGGAAAATGACTTGTAAGTTGAGATAAAGCAGTTTACTAAAGCAAAAGTGAAAGTTTGCACGCACATAAGTGAAGAGGAAAATAACAAGGCTTATTCTCTACTTCTCATTAGAAAGCGATGTCCAGCCACTTCCCGGGAAGCACGGCTTCAGCAACGCGTGGAAGTTGCTCCAGAAGGCAAAAATTGTAAATAACAAATGTCCCCCCTTCCTATTTCTTCTCTTAGCTTTTATACCTGAGCTGATGTCATATGGTATGGAATATCCCTTTTGTTAATTCGGGTCAGCTGGCCTGGTTGTGTCCCCTCCCAGGATCTTGCCCCCGGTGCAGGGGAGGAATGTTAAGAGACAATGCAGATGCTGTGCCAGAGGTGCTCAGCAGTAGCAAAAACACTGGTGTTTTATCAAAACCTTGCTAACAATGCAAAGCACAGCACTGTGAAGGCTGCTATGGGGAAATGAACTCCATCTCAGGCAGACCTGATACACCAGTTCTCCACATAAGAGTTTCTATTGAAGTAAGAAACTATTCCTCATCCAAAGGGATTTCTGGTGTAAGTATTCAAAAGTGAAAAATGTGGTGAAACAAACGATAGATCTGAGTTTTTACATTTAGATCCAGGTTCAGACACTACATTCAGATGTGGCATCAAAACTCTGCTGGGAAAAGTAAGCTGTGTGGAAACTAGCTTTAAATTCCAAACACTACCTCCTTATTACATCCATATTTTAATTTTCTTTAACCAGAAAAGAAGGAATAGAGTACATATATTAATAAGTAGCAAATTTCTGCGTGTTATGGCAACTATGTGTATAGGGGAGAGATTTTGGGCTTTTTTAATGAGGTTAAATAACCAACAGTCACGTACACCTCCATTACTAAGTCTATGTATTTAGGAGATGTTTAAAGCCAACAGCAGCTGCTGCAGTGATGGCAAAATACAACCATATATACACACACACATATATAAAATTCTGAAAGCCACAATTGCTTCATTAATGTTATTGAAAGCATAAAATAGGTTTTAATTGTATGGCTGATTTCCCACAGCAATTTAATGGGGAAAGTATTTGGCAGAAATCAAAAGCTGTAAAATTCACGTTGTTTGTTCATGAAGTTAGCAGTGAGCTAAATCCTTCTGCTATTATTCAGGAAAAAATCCCACTGAATTGCATTGAAGTGAACTTCAGTTTCCCCTGAGGACTAAGGTTTGCAGCATTTTTCTCAAAACAAGTAACAACGTTGAACCTTAGGGAAGCTGTCATGATCAGAGAGCCCTCAGGCAAGGACACAGTTACTCTAAATTTGAAACATTTTTCTTTTTCTTTTCTTTTTCCCTTTTTTTTCCCCCTGTCATTCTTTTCAATGTGACAGATGCAGCAATTTAGGGAAACAGCTCAAGATTGCATGGACTTTAATTTTGATTAACAATACAGAAACAGTCAGTTGATTTCCATAGGTGCTTCATTTTTAAATGTTTTCTGTTGGAAATATCAAACATCTGTCTGAAGTGAATAACTAAATAGCTGATAGCATGGTATCTGTTCCTATTTTAGGCTTCCAAAGCCAGAGGCATTTGAACACCCATGTAGGATCCTAGGTGCTCAAAGAAACTTGGAAGCTGGAAAGACCTAAGCCATATAAGATCAATTGCTCCTGGCACTTAAAAGGCTAGTAAAAACAGGTTATAATGTTTACATGACTTTTTATGGGTCAGAGTTTATTATAGCTCCTTTCTATGGCCTACAGCAGTGGAGCATTTTACAAGGCTTTTGCTGTGCTTGACAGATATGTTTCAGTGAGTTTGCCAAGGCAGAGTATTACAACTGAGCCCCTAACATTTATAGATTTCCAAAATTCTCTTTGCAGTGAAAGATACTTGGAAATTGGACAATATGAAATCAAATTGGATTGGACACAATTCATGACAATAAAGAAACCCTGTGACTACTAATCATAAGAATGTTTATACATGTCAAAAGACATTATATGCTGCACTCAAAATGCTGTATTGAAGCTCATTGCGAGGGCTGCAAAGTTAAGCTACCAAAAATTAGGGAACGCCAGAATTAAACTTGCTAGCTTAATTTCTTTCCTTCCTTAAAAAAAACCACCAAAACAAACAAACTTGCACCATGCCTAGTACAGGATTGTCTCTTTCACTTCCATGAGTGTTCTCCAGCGGCTTATGCTCTTAGTTCAGTTATTAACATGTCTCATCTATTGTATTCTACTGAAGCTATTCTCAACACTGATTCATTGATTAAATCACAGTCTTCTGTGGTACTTGTAGGCATAATGCCTGAACATATTACAGTAGCCCACAAATGGTCATGGTGAAGACAAATATTCATGATAAAGAGTAGTGCAAGGCAAAGAAAAAAAAAGTACTGTGACGAGGGTAACACATTTAATCTTTAAAGAACTTGAAATAGTTATTTTACTAGTGCCGTGTAACACTTAGTGGTAGTTAAATGATGTACCCTCAGTAGTCCAAGGTCCTCGTCTTACCTTCTGGTGAGAATCTGGGAGAAGTCTGTGGAAAAGAGGAAAGTAAAGAAATTGTTTTAAGGGGAAGAAGAATTTCTTTGACACTTTTCATTTTTTCTTAAACTAATATTACAGCTTTTTACTTTAATATGTATTAGATGCAATATAGTGTAATGGACTAATGGGTAGAGTGCTGGTGAAACTTAGAAGTAAAATTTAAAGTGATAAGCCTGGCATATGAAGCAAAGTCATAATCTTCATGTCATTCTGCCTAGCTTATTTTTTTTAGCTCTCTTCTTCCTAGATGGCACATTTCTCCAAAATGGAATTATTTCTTCCAGTCTGAAAATGCAACTTCTTAAAGGGATATCTCTTGTTGTACCATTGAAACTGGAGATTAAAAAGGTGAAATTTCTCATGTATGTGCAGTTCATACTTCAGTCTCTGGTTACAAACTGATAAATGTTACTTGACCAGTGGAAAGGTAAAGGATGATTTTTTTCGTGTATGATAACTTAGTAACAGATGGGAAACCTTAACAATTCTGATTGGATGAAAACAATTGTAATTTGTAAAAATCCTTATATATTTATTCACAAAACTTCAGTAGTTTGGCACCCATTTTTAGCAACTTTCAAATAAAAACAAGTACTGTCATTTGAAAATATTGTTGAATAAAGAATCACCAGGCAAAGTAAGCTTATAGCCTACTTAAAGCCCAAAGTTTTAACCTCAAATGTGTTGCTTACCCACCATCAGTGTTAACAATTCCTTCTTTGTGAAATTTCTAGGGTTGTTATGGAAGTTCTGATAACACTTATTACTTGTAGCCAGAAAGCTGACTTTCATTAAAAGAAACTGCCACACCATACCATACAGTAGCATTTTATTGAGTTTGAAGTATCTGGCTTGTTAACTTTATTTAAGCAGCTGCTATCTCACTTCAGTCTGATCACAGGACTGTTTGAAATGAAAATAAGATCTGCTTTGTTTACGGACTTCTTTTAACTACTATGGATCAAAAATTGTTTGTTCTTTCTGACAGCTTTTACAGGCTTTTGTTACTTTTTATTCTGACTGTGATAGATGCTAGTAATTTTTATTGGGTTTTTTTAAGTCTTTTTTTTCTAGCGGCCACACTACAGGGAGCTTATCAGAAAAGACTGATCTTTCCTAATTTTCTACCTCATACTATGTGCCCTTTGGAGCATGTATGCTTTCATATCACACTGTTCAATATCATATACTGTTTAATAAACAGTTTCTTTTCCCTCCCCTCCCCTCCCCTCCACTCCCTCCCTTCCCTCCCTTCCTCTCCCCTCCATATATATATATATATGGCATGTTCCCCAAGAAAATAATAAAACCTGTTTCTGTAAAGAAGGATTAGACTACCACCTGACTGATTTTCCTAGGCAGAAACACTGTGCAGGTTGTGTAAGTGTGCAGGAGAACTGTTATTTTTTAGAAGTTGTTTCTCCCAACTCTCCTTTAAACTGCAATACACCACTCAGTTCAGCTCAACTTTCATGATGGGGTTTTCTAACCTATGAAGTCATCTATACAACTGATGTTTCAGGAGTAGAGCTAAAAAAAACCCACAACAAACACAAAAAAACCCAAACAAACAAAATAAAAAGGGGCTAGGTGGCATGCTATGATTTAGGACAAAAAACCCCTGAACAAATCCTTTTTACACTTCGGTGTGACCTTCCTCTCACCTACATGCAGTTGAGAGTCCTGCTTGATGTTAGAACAGAAGGCAGTTGGAGTCTTCCTTCTGTGAAAGATTGAACTATAATCATCATATTGGACATAAGAATTGATTCTAGGATTAGCAAAATTAGAGGAAGTTTTTCTGAAAAACTTTAGGCCCCAAAAGAGTGAATTCCAGTGACATGAATGTACTTCTAGACGGCATTGAAAATTTAAATTTCAAGTCTACTGGCTTTGGTGAATCTAATGAAGGTCATATACACCAATTGACACATTGAATGTGATTGGTTTCAATTAGGGGATAATATTCATGGTTAAGGATTCTATTTTCAGGGATAAATGGATTTTTCAATAATAAAATAACACAGTGAAAGCATGTATATGTCAACAGCAAAACCATTTAGAGAAAACAATATAAGATATATTTAAAAGAGAATAATGGTTCAAGGGAGAGTAAAGGGTGGACTTGGAGTGACAGGCTATACAACTAAAAAAATATCAGTCAGTCTATGATAAAAATGCAACGAATCCATTTGTCATAATTTGTCTTTGTTATTATACTGTTACAGATACCTAAGCAAAATACACCCTCCTCATTCATGTGCACACACTTATGTATATATACACACACATAACTATGTGCATTGGTCACTCACTAGAGTGTGAAGCCTGCCTGATGATACCACACTGGAAGCGATTTTCTGCATTCTGAATACCCAGGAAAGAGAGCATCACTACTAGGATAATGTTAGGACACCTACTTTAATCTATCTACTTGGGTATATGGTGGTAGTCCTACTTCTGGATAGAGTGAATTGGAATAATTGTACTAATGACAATGTTATGAAAATAAATGATTCTTCTTCTGAAAGAAATCTTATTCTTAAATCACAAGATTTTTTTTCATATAGTGGAAAAATTTATTTTCACCTTTCATTCCTATAATCTTGCCACATCACTGGCATTCAGGAATATTTGTGCATCTTTAAAGAAGACTCTATTGATGATATATTCCTTTTTTATCTCTGTAATGGCTTTGAAATGCCCCCACACCTACTGGAATAAGTTTGTCAGCTCTATATTAAATACTACCACAGTATTAGACTTGTCATGAACATCTTAATTAGGTGGTTCATAAGCCCCAGAAACTTCAGTCTTGTGTGCATCATTTTATTTAAGTTTTCAGTCTATGAAAACTAGCCTCGATGTCTGAAAACCTGAAATGAAATTCCGAAGTTATTTCTTTAATTTGGAATTTTAAATATCTGCAGCTCCAAACACTGACATTGAATCCGTAGTGTAGGATTGCATTACTCTTCTTTATACTTCCAATCATGTCCTAAGGTTCCAAACCATCATTTACGTATTTTGTTGTCATTAAGAAAAATAATGGACCTTATTAAGGACAACACATCACATATCACTCCCTTTTTATCCCAGCGAGAAAGCACGTGTTACTGCTATTAACTCTGTCTGATCTGAAAGATAGACAGAGAAGTCTAGAGAACTGCTTTTTCCTAGCCATGAAGAGAAAGAATAACAAGCTATTAATGAGACTTTATTAATGGTCAGGACGCTCAGCAACAGTGTCTATTCTTCAAAGAAAAAAGTTTGACATAGTAAGCTCAAGAGAAGAATGGACATTTTTTTAGACTTTCTACAGGGAAGAAAATGCAAAATTAGTTTTCTAATTTTATTTTTGGAAAACCTCCTCCTCCTTTAACACTAAGAAAGAGAGAAATTGAATTAGCAACAGCATCACTGAAATACTGCTGGTTTTGCAGAGAGAAGCTTCTAGGGAAGAATTCCTTTTTGGTAGCAATTTCTATTTTCGTATTGTTTATAGTTTTTTCTTTGTTCATTATTATCTGAATATTTTTCATTTCCACCCCTGCCACCCTCACCAGACATAATTCCTCTTTTAGGACTGGGGTCAAAAACCAATGTCCTCCTGCTAGCTAGGATACTTATTGAAGAGATGAGAAGTGCTAGTTTCTCAGGGGAGGAAAACCAACCCAACCCAACCTCGCAACATTTGGACATTGAGCTATAAATTCCTTAGAAAAAAAATATGGATGAAACTTGTCCTAAATCATCAGAAATGGCTATTAAACTCTTTTCAGTACTCACTTAAGCTATAAACCACATGAAGGTAACAAAACAGCATCAACTCATCTAGTTGAAGATTTCTTTTTTTTCTCCTTACTTTATGTAGGAAAAAAGAAATTTGGAAAAATTTTGTAAGGGGGGAAAAGAAAAGCAGAAGGAGCCAAAGTTGAATAGAGAATATCCATCTGAGGCTGAAGTCTGCCATCTCTATCTAAATTTGGATATGTCATATTTCTTGAATAGTTTGAATCAAATTTTGGTGGAACAAATCAAATCAGTTGGCTTTCAGGATTCTGTAAAGAGGAAAAAATAAAAGCTTTCTTATGAGGAGCCTTCATTATTGAAAAAAAAGTAAATATACACCTAAAACATATAACAAAATATACTTCTCCCTGCTCAGCTGCCCTGCAGCTTATGAATCTATCATAATTTTAGTGTTCAATAATAAATAGTATTGGATTTAGTTCCAGTATGAATTTTATTGTTATAGTCTGTTTTTTCAATTTTGCTTTGTTTAGGTAAATAATCTAATTTTGAAAGGTAGGGAAAGTGAACGATCTCATATTATTTCCACGTTATTCAGTCAGAGAGTGCAACTTCCTTGAACAGCAAGAGAACTGCTAAAGAACTATTTTAAGGCAGTTGCACAGTTACAGCATCATCTTGTGGGGCTGCCAAATTGCACTTAAATGGTTTCTTGGGACATGAGATAAAATTAGTCTTGTTGTAGACAAACATTTGCTTTCATGTTCTTTACACATTCTTACCTCTAATTTGGGTGGTATCTCATAAATGCTTGAACTATTATTCCTTTAGTTTGACTGGTGGTTTTTTGTATATGACTTACTGAAATTATATATATAAATCATATATATATATAATATATATATTATATATATAATATATATAAATTATATATATAAACCTTCTCTGGAATTATATTTATGGACATTTTATGAAATAGTTGTAAAAATTAAAGACTTGCATAGGAATTTTTACATGAAATTCATATTGTTACTCATCCTTCAGCTATTAAGCAACTGAAAATGAGAATTAAAAAATAAAGAGCAATTTGTGGAAAGTAATAAAAGTACTATACCAAAGATGAATAATGACTAGTCACTGACTTTTTTGGATAACCGAAGAACTGCAGTTCATTTATAATCTGTAGCTTTAAAGACCTCTTCTCTCTTCAGAAAGGTTCAGAAAGCCACTTTTCCTCTAAGAATTCCTATCACACCTTCTTAAATCTTTCCTCCTCAAAGAAACCAACATCCTCCCTGCACTATGAATTAGCTGTAAAAGTCAACTCTTCTCAAAAGCATCTTTTTTCCTCAATCTCCCTTTAGTAAAATTATCAACTGTTTGAAAAACCTTAGAACATTTTCCCTGTAAATGTGTATTTAAGGCAAAATTGGAGTTCCCTTCAATTGAGGTATTTGCAAGCATGCTTCGTGACTAAAATCACCATTTTGGACATGGATAACTGGTTGCACAATATGAAAGGAGAATGCAATATACTAGCATTGCAGTTGTGCTGCTTTTCAGTCTTTAAAAGTAGATGAAAGTAAAGTTTAACTCATTTTACCAGGAAATTCAACCATGTATACTTTGAACTTTGCTCTTCTGAGTCCATACTACTTTTTCGTTGCCTTTACAGGTCTAATCCAAGTAATATATGCATGATTCTAACAGCTAAAAGAAGCAAATGGATATATGGGCAAACATGATGAAGAGCTATCTTTATTTAGGTTTTGATTCCAGCTGTTCTAGCATATTTCAATGAAATAAAAATATAGACATGGACTCTCTGGAATAAAATATATCCCTCTCCATTTATTCTTCGTGTAGTAGTATTTACTACTCAGCAAATGCTGTAGTAAACTCAGTAAAATCAGTAGATGGACAGAAAAGAAATATTTTATCATTATGGATTTTGGTTCTTCAAATAAAACATTTACTCTTAATATTTCCAGTATTTTTGTCTTTCTCTGTTTTGTTTAGACTTAATTTAAGGCTAAAATTATAGGGTTTTCTGGATGAACAGAGAACTTATCAATATCTCTTATATATGATACCAGTCTTCTGATACATCTGGGTTTATAAGTTCTGTTTTTCAAGAACTGAAAACAGTTATGTGAGGTTTGGTTTAAAATACTAGTTTTTACAAAGGACACACAGTTGAATCTGTATTTGCATATATAGAAGTTTAGTTACAAAGGAACCGACTCATCATTTTGGTTTACAAAGATATTCTTAATAAAACTGGAGTCTAAAGGCTTTGAGAATTAAAAATACCTATTTGTCAGCTTAGTCAGTAGTTGCATATGTGGATGTTATAAGTAATAAAAAGTAAACATCTTGCAAGGAGTTTTCATATGGTCATGATGGCTAGTCATGACTATGACCAGGTCATGATGGCTAGTCTAAATTTTAATATATACTGTTCTTTGTATTTGGAAATTTCTTTTAATTAGCAACTTAGTAGAGAAGTGATAGGCTAGTTGTTACTCTCTCATTGCAAACTATGATAGACTGAAATGAAAATTGTGGTTAAGTGGGTTTACAGAGTTTTGTACTGGGATAAATTGTTCTGTCAAAAACATGAGGCATAGTCAAAGACTGAAACATTAAGTGAAAAAAAGTGACCTATAGTCCATATTTTGTGTGTGTTTTATACCTTTATTTTTTCCCTCTGGCTCTCAAAGTTTCATAAAAATGCTGTTATGCTGCTTTCTCACACAAATTATGCAGATTGTTCCTGTTTCACATCTAGCACTTAGCTCCAAATATTGCTACATAGTAAAAATACATGGAAGAGGGAAGAAACCAATCCTTCAGAATAAAGGTTTTCTTAGTTCTGCTCACCTGTATATCCCCCGCTTTTACTGCTTGGGCAATGCATTAAGACAACTTTGTGGTTCTCTCACTATTTGAAACCACATCTGTTCTGGACTCTAGTTAAGGTTGCTTGACACTGAAATATCTTTTTTTTTCATTAATTATTATTTCATTTTTATTGTTATCTTAATTATTTTTGTTTTATTATTCCTTGAATTAAATAAAAAACCAAAAATACCAGCATATTATGCTTCTTATCTTCATGGGTTTAGCTAGTGTTAAAGAAAAATTGCAAGAATTTCAAAACCTGGAGGCTGCTTTCTCCTAGCACTTATTTGAAATTGGAAGGAAGAAATTTCAGAGAGCTTGACCATGCTTTCTGTGTATTGGCACAGGAAAATGTTCAAATGTGTCACAGTTTAGCCCCAGCTGGCAGCTAAGCCCCTCACAGCCACTCACTCACTCCTCTAGGGTGGGATGGTGGAGAGAATCGGAAGAGTAAAATTGAGAAAATTAGTGGGTTGAGATAAAGACAGTTTACCTATGGGCAAAGAAAAAGCTGTGCACGCAACCAAAGCAAAACAAGGAATTAATTCATCAGTTCCCATGGACAGGCAGGTGTTCAGCCATTCCCAGGAAAGCCAGACTGCATCACATGTAATGGTGACTGAACATTACCTCCTTCCTTCTTCTTCTCAACAGTTTTTGTGGGGCCAAGCATAGCCCGTATGTTATGGAATATCCCTATGGTTGAATGGAGTCAGCTGTACCAGCTGTGTCCCCTCCCAACTCCTTGTGCACCCCCAGCCTGCTCACTGGTGAGGTGAAGTAAGAGGCAGAAAAGGCCTTGACTCTGTACAAAGGCTTCTCAGCAACAGCTAAAACTTCCTTGAATTACTGACAGTTTCCAGCACAAATCTAAAACTCAGCCACATACCAGCTACTGTAAAGACAATGAACTCTATCTCAGCCAAAACCAGGACAACATAGTGCTGGAAACTTTGTAATGGAGAAAGATTCTTTAGAAAAAATATTGCTCTAAAAGTTTTGCTTGTTTGTTTGTTTGTTTGTTTTTGTTTCATGATTTTTTTAAAAGTGAAAACAGGGGTGTCACTTTTCAGTATAAAAGTAAAAGAGGTGTTGAGTAGTTTCAAGTATTCATAAGTATTTATAATTTAAAATTTAGGAATATTTTAATATGGATATATTGTTGGTTTTATAGTCTACCCTTACTGTCAACACTTTTTTGGTCATGTGTAGAACTACTTATTCCACAAATTATTTTCACTGATCTTTTTTCTTTGCCTATGTATTTACTTATTTATTTTTCCTTCTCTCTCTCTCTCTCGATGTATATATATATAAAAATGATTTATTAAATAGGACCAAGTATTCTAGACAGTTGACATTTTTTATTATATAATGATATGTTATTAAGAACTGGATGACCGCTACAGATGCTTGTATACTACCTGAAATAAGAACCTGAAGAATAGTTTAAAGAAAGTGGCAACAAACCAAAGATCCTATGACCCCTAGGAGTTTTTTCCATCTCTTGTCTACTCAGAGTTTCCTACTTCTTTTCCCAGACTGTACTTCTGTGAATGACTCTGCATCTTCTCCTCAACATTTTAGATTATACAAAAGGTACTGCATATCCCATTGCCTGCTTCCTTCTTTCATGTAAAAATTTACCTCATTGCTTTTTTTTCATGTAAAATTTGTCCTTGTTGGTTTTTTTTAATTATTTTTTTATTTGGAATTTCCTAAATTATAAATGTTAGGAAATTAATCACTGTTCCCTGAGTTTGTCCTTTTATGTTTTTTTGTGAGTGCAGATGTGGTAGTTTTAGACAATTTAGACGCACAATATATTTCAGTGCATAATTTGCCTGAAAGAGGAGTACTTTCCCAACTTATTGATGATTAATGAATGTTCAGAGAAGTCAAATTATTCATCCTAGAAATCAGTCATTTATTCAAGAACAGCACTGACTAGCTCCCAGTTTTGTGGTTTATCTATCCCTGTTTTCATAGCAGTTTGTTATGGACATTCTCTGAACACTGAAATGAGAGCAAGAAGAATGAGTAACTTAGTGTTCCTGGATGGGTAAGAGTCATTGACCTAGACAAATTTGCTGTCTAACAAAAGATTTAAGACCATATTTTATGAGATTGCATTTCTAGGGAAAAGCAGGCATAGTATAGTATAGCATAGCATAGCGCAGCACAGTATAGTTCCATGCTGAATACCTAGATGAGGGGCCAGACCAGCTCCAGGTACATATACTAGCAGTACTCCTTTAGAAATGTAAATAGTTAAAGATGGAAAAGCTTTAAGTAAGGAAATAACAGGGATACACAGAAACAGTAAATGTGAAACAGAAAATGATTTATCTACTAATAAGACAATACACTCACATAATGAAACAACAAGTGTAGGCTTTACTTTTGAATGACATGCTACACTGACAGATAAGCCTCAGTATGGAGACAGATCATGTAAATCAAAGTTCAGGAGAACTTTGTACATGAAGAAGGAAGATTTATACCGAAAAAAATTCAGATACATCAAAAATTTCCTGTAAAGTATCTTGAACTTGTCAATAATTAAATATTTTGTTATTATTCACAAAAAAACCTGGGATTTTGCTTCCATTTTTATTCTTTCCTGATTAGGAACAGTTTACACCTTCAGCTTCAACTGTTGCCAGTTTAGGGAATGTTGCTTAAGACTCCCTAGATTACTTTTGCTTAGTAGCAATGGCTCTCAGCAGAAGGGTGAATGAGATCGACTCAGCAGTTATTGTGACAGCTGGTGGAAGAAGGGATGCAGAAAGGCTCTAGGACTCTGACTAACATTGTGTGGGACTTCATGATCCACACAAAATTGGTGACAACATCCCAGAGGGCAGATGGAGATCCAAACTGACCTCCAAAGAGAGGACGTAGAATCTGGCAGGCTTCCCTGACACTGTTCCCAGGGGCAAGGGGCAATAGCAGTTGTAGCTCTGATTGAGGGACTGTGCCACCAGATGGAGGAGTTTGGAAGGAGATGAGTAGGCAGTGTGCAGATCTAGATCTAGTGTGCAGATGAGTAGGCAGCGAAGAGCAGATCGACAGGATCATCAGAGAGTCTTCAGAGGTCTCTCTTCCAGCTATTACACAGGATTAGATATTGACCGAAAATACTCTTGAATGAACATAGGATGGTGACTCCCAAGATGGGAAGGTTTGTGATTTCTGGCAGTGGGAGGAAGACTGTTTCTGCTTCTAAACATGCATTTACAAAATAGGGATAAAGTCCTATAAATTTGATGTCTAAAAATTTTTGTCCTTTTTCTGCTAATCAGTCAGGTGAGTTTCCTTCCTGTCATAAATAAATAAATAAGCTAGCTTATGTATTAGAAAACAGGGATATTACACTTAACTTAGCCCTTTTTGGCAGTGATTATTATTATTTTTTTAATGGAAGCAAGATGAAATACTTAGTATTAGCATAGCTATGGGAGAAAGGCAAGCATTTTTCTGTATGAGAGCACAGAGGCCACTTGGGAAAAAGGTACATGGTCATTGATAAATATTCTGAACTGGTGATGACAGTTCAACAAAGAAACAAAAGATAAAAAGGAAAAAATGTTTATGAATCAAAAAACTAGGAAAAAATTCAAAAAAATTTGTACAAGGTTTTGAGGTGGGAGGGGGATATTCTGTGTGCTTCATCAAAGCTGAGAATTGTGGAGAAAAGACTGTCATGGGTAATGGTGAAATGCTGATGATAAGTCCAACAACAGAAGGCTACTAAAAGCATAGTATCTTAATTAAGGTTAAGCAGTAACTTAGTATCTTAACTAAGGTTAAGGTATAAATGATAAAAATATTAGTCTTAAGAGCATGGAATGTTCACTGATAAAACTCAGACAGATACAGATTAAATACATGGTTGAAACAACTGTGAAGTGCAAGTAGAAATTTAAAGTCATAAAAGAGACAAGGAGGAGATTTCATGGCTATTTTCTCAACAGCAGTACCTACTAGGAAGGTCAAAGAATTGCTGGGCAGAAAATGAGTGCTGAGTGTAAGAAAACAACCTGACCATGAGTAAAAGGTAGATGCTGAAAACAGATACTTGAGAAAGAACTGAAAGCACACTTTAGTCAATACAGACAAACAGAACTGAACAGAAACCAAATATGAGATAAAATTTTCTGGGCTAGAGTGTGACAAATATATAGGTTTTTCTGATAATCAGTTTCTAGGTGAAAAAAATATTGGTGTTTTGTAAAAGAAGTCTGTTGGTGCTACATAATGAGATAGGTAAAAAGAGGGAAAGAACACTCTAAGAAACTGTCTGTGAGGAGAAGATAATAAATGGTACTGAAAAGGCTAGAGAGAATCACTCATCGATTGTTCTTGGGATCAATCTTACTTAATATTTTCATTTCATTAATGACCTTGGAACAAGTAATAAAAATGTGCTGATGACACATGATTGCTAAGGTATTGCCTGCATGATAGAATATCAGTGCCTGTAATGCATGGGATGATGCTAAGAGACTGAAAATTATAACTGGAATGAACTGTAATAATACTAAATAGATCATGAACTTAAGGATTAATTACAAGAATACTAAGTATAAACTAGGTTAAATTAAAAAAACTATAAGGGCAAGACCTTGATTTATTAATTCATCACAGGATATCTGTGAATAGTGTTTGTGATACAATGCAAAGCAGAACAAGAACTGTATTAAGAGGCATATTTGTGTGATCAATAAGGAAATTTTAATATCAGTCTGTAAAACTGTTGGATTCTGCTCCATACAGCAGAATTCAGAAGAAAACATATATGAAAGCATATCCTCCCAGGTTAAGGGAAGAGAAGATCTGGTCAAAAAGGAGGTCAAAGAAGGTTCTAGTTGGACACAAGTAGGCAATGTTTTTAATGCATGTGAGAAAAATCATATTTCCACACATTGGCACAGACAGAAATATGAAGAAGAAAAAATACTGCTTATCACAGGAATCCCAGTCAAACATGAATTTAGGATTGATGTTAGAGGAAATTTTGAGTGTTACTAAATTCATAGAACATCAACGTAATGAGACTTTTGGAGCCAAGAAAATATGCTCAAACAATTACAAGTGAAAATTAGATAGAAACATTATTTTTCATATCAGGAAGAATCTTTCATTTTCTTCTGTGAAAATTTACACAATTATTGTAGAACTGAATTTTGCACCTTTTAAAGTATGAAACCTATTATGGAACATCACTCTTACTCCATGCTTGTATTGAACTGATAGGAATGTTCACACAAATTACGTGAAATAAAAAGAGATGAGAATGAACATAGCAATAACTCAGCAGTTCACAGATGTTGCATCTTTCTTAGGCTCCTCCCCAGTTTGACTTTTTTCACATTCTTACTGGTAAGCCACAGATTCCAACAAAATGGACTACAATTTTTTCTTATGATCTGGGTTTTTGAATTTGTTTTATTTTTTTTTTTAATTGTGTCTGTATGTTTTTTGTTTGCTTGTTTTGTTGTTTTTGATTTTTGTTTTTTGGGGGGTTTTGTGTTTTGGGGGGATTTGGGGGTTTGCTTGGTTTTGTTTGTTTATTTTTTTAATACAATAGTGCATATGAGTATTCTGGAGCTACTCCAAACACCAAGTCACTTCACTCCTAGAGAAATTTACTTACTTTACATAGTGGCCTACTACATCATGAACTTAGTAATACAAACCCCAGAAGTATTGGCTTAAGCATTAAAACTGGAGGCAGGTTTTCAAGAAAATTTCTCCACTATTCTAAATACAATCCACACCCTTATTGTTGCCCAGAGAAGAAAAGTTGCTTATCTATCAGATTGTTTGAGTCAGGTAGGAAAATGCATGACTCAGAACCATGACTGCACACACCCCATTGTTTAAACAACTGAACAATGAACTACAGTTTTTGCATTCTGTGGAGGTTTTAAAATTCAAATATATTACGTTCATGAGCCACAGTGTATTATGGAGTTATTTAATAATAACTCAAATGTGTTCATAACTATTAAACTGGGAAAAAGGATCACAACTTAATTTTAAGCAGAATTCAAAGAAGTCCCTAATATGGCATAGTCCCTTGGATATAAATGCCAATTCTCCTCATCCTTCTCAAACAAAGCTTCATCTAAAGTTAGTCCCTTGGATCAGTCTCCATGTTTACAAGTACTATAGACTGCTCCATAAATGTAATGGCTTTGGGGTTTGTTAGTGATGTTATTTTAAAACAAAGCTCATTTAACATTTTTTCCTCATATGGCATATTCTTTGTCAATAGACTGGTGGAATTTATGAAAAATAGTGGTATAGTAAAGGCAAAAATATATTTCCATTCCAGTGAAAAATGACATGTGCTAGCTATGAACATAGCTAGACCAACTTATGCATAGAAATAAAATGCATTCTCCCACTCCATGGGTTTCCTTTTTTTTTCCACCTATTTGATTTAACTTCATCTAAAGCTCTGTGTACAGTTGAATCAATCATTTAAAAGATTATTTTGTTAGTACAAAATACACTTGTTATTGCTTTAACATTTGTATTTTTACAACTCTTCCATTTTATTCACAGTGCTAGTAGAACAAAAAATTTCCCATTTCTATATTACTGTCCCTAATTATGTGCAGTATATTAAAAACTACTATTATAGATAATGCAACATACAAAATGAGGGTACACATTCATATTACAAAAATTAGATAGAATTAATAGTTGAAAGTAGCTTTTTAAAAAAGAAAGGGGAATGAGAAGAGAGGGGAGGGGGAATGAGAAGGGGAAGGGTAAGCAGAAGGGAAGGGAAAAAGAAAAATGGAAAAGGAGAGAAAAAACAGGAGAAAAAACAGAGGGAAAAAGGCAAGGCAAGCTCCTAAATATTCCCATTAGTTCTTACTTCGACCATCTAAAACCAACCAACTTTGCAATGCAGATTGCAAATATGTGGAGACACCTCTTTAGAGATGTAAATCAACACTCTGCTTTACATCTGACAGTGAACTGGAGAAACATGTTAAGAATTGTGAAGATGTGTAAACAGGTTTGACTAGAATTGTGAAGGGGTTTTTTGGGATAGCACGAGATACACACATTATAATAGCAACTGTAGACCTAAGCAATTTTGAAAATCCTAATAGACAGGATCTCTATCATATTATATTGAACTGTTAACCAGGTAGTACCAGATCCTGATTAGGTCATATAAACTATGCTCAGGCTTCTGGGTGAATGTGTGAAGAAATATGTGGAAATATTGTGCTGTTGTGTTTCTGAAAGCAAAGAAAAATAATACAGGAATGAAGAATGAAGTTTGGATTGGCACAATTATGTGGAAAAAAATGATCAAAGAGTTAAAGCTCTGCAATCTGTTCAGCACATAATTCATAATGTTGTGGTGTTTGCCTGGCTTAATACTTAAACATGTACTTAGGAACTTATTTATATGAAATCACTGA
Source organism: Lepidothrix coronata (assembly GCF_001604755.1). Classification (NCBI taxonomy): domain Eukaryota; kingdom Metazoa; phylum Chordata; class Aves; order Passeriformes; family Pipridae; genus Lepidothrix; species Lepidothrix coronata. The sequence goes on along the minus strand of NW_016690237.1, from coordinate 3,085,281 downwards.
GTGCTGTCTGCCTTTTTGCCAATTATAGTCCAAGAAGCTAATACTAGCATGGTATCCGGGTCTGACTGTGTGCGAAATTTTGAATTCTTAGGTTTGAATAGGCTCAAAATACCAGCATCCAATATGAAGGAATGTCCTTGATACTGCACACCCTCTCAGAGTAAAAATACAGAAAACTGTGGTATTGAGAATCCTTGCAAAGCAAATTCTAGCCCAGAACATGATTTTCTCTAGTACAGAGACATTACACAGCCTGAGCTGGAATGGTTCCTTAGAAACAAAAATAATTATACTAATTATGATAGTGAAATCAGAAGTGGACAGTGTATGCATACAGGGAACCAGACGGGTTGAAAGAATCAGGCAGGTTCTCTATCTGACAAGAGTAAGTCTAGACTAGGACTGCAGAAAAGAAATTGAATTATTGAAACTGAATTGCAGAGTCAATTTAGATGGACTCTCAGTGAGTTTAAGAAAAAGATTTTCCATATGGAAATGACAGAAAATATTCAGAGAGGTAAAGTGTCAATTGCAAATTGAGCTTTTCATTTCATCATGTAAAAAGGGATGCATACTTTCAGAGAAAACCTAAATATTTGACAATATTCCATTTTGAGAAACAGAATGGTCTAATGATAAAGAAACATTAAAAAAAGAGAGATGCAGACCAGAGCTACTGTGTTTTCACAAGGCCATTTCAATTGACTGGAACTGGGAAAAGTCAAAACTGTTAAAAATAAAATTAAAAAAAAATGTTTATCTTGGCTGACACTTAGGTTGTGGAATGCTTTGCTGTTGACTGAGAAAATGGAAGCTGTACAGGATTTAGAAAACAATTATTGCATAAAAAGGATATATAGAATAACATTTTGGAAACAGCATGCTGCTGAGACAAGTTCTCCTCCAAATAATAATGAGAAAAAAAGAAACAATTGTGTGGAAAGACATTAGAAATAAACTGCCACACATATCTAATGACTGGGATCTAAACACCTTTTCCCAGTGAAACTACATACTATAAGGGGAGGATTCCTGTCGTTTGTGGTACAGCAATTTTCAAGTCCATCTGTGTTGATTTTTGATTCTTCTTTAATGCTGACATGATAGAATTTGAACTTTCTTCTCCCCAAGTGTGCAGATGAATATTTTTTCAGGGAGACAGAGGAAATTGAGAGAAGAATGGACACATGGAAGGCACAGAAAGTAATTGCATGCAAGTATCTATTTTTGAAAAGCTAGCTTGATCAGAAGTTAGATATGGTCTCTCTGGTACAGTCCCGAGACAGATACAAAATGTAAATTGAGGTACTGACTGATGAGACTTTTAAAGAACAACTCCTCTTTCTCTAAACCTAGAAGAGGTAACAATTTGTCTGCTGTTGATCTACTCCAGGAAAAACAAATGACAGAGATCTGTGCCAAATCAGACATAATTTCTTGGTAGTGTTATTCAGTATTAGTCAATAACACTCAACAATAATCTCACTCTTCTTCAATTTCCTTCCAGAGCGTGTTTCCATGTAAAAGTATAAAGGAATTCTTGCAGCAGCTTCTAGACTGAGGTCACTGGAGAGGTGTAACAGCTTTAGATACTTTAACAGTAAAGTCTTAATGAGACTCAATGTCCATTGGAAATTGATACTATTTGTCCATATCTAAGGTTCATTTGTGTAGTGGGTTTCTGTGGCTGGGTTTTGGTAGCAGGGGGGCTACAGGGGTGGCTTCTGTTAGAAGCTGCTAGAAGCTTACCCTGTTCCGTGGAGCCAATGCCAGCTGGCTCCAGTACGGACTTCCTGCTGCTGGTCAAGGCTGAGCCAATTAGGAGTAATAGTAACGCCTCTGTGACAAAACAGTTAAGAAAAGAAGATTGTTGTGCAGAAAAATTCCAGCCAGGGAAGAGCAGAGTGAGAACATGGGAATAACAGTGTAGACACCAAGTCAGTGCAGAATGAGGGGCAGAAGGTGCTCCAGGTGCCAGAGCTGAGGCTCCTGCAGCCTGTGGTGCAGACCATGGTGGAGCAGCTGTGCCCCTGCAGCCCATGGAGGACCATCGGGGTGCAGAGACCCACCTGCAGCCCATGGAGAAGCCCATGGTGGAGCAGGTGGATGCATGAAGGAGCTGTGACACCATAGGAGGCCCAGGATTGAGTGGAGTCCTGCTGGAGGCCTGCAACCCACAGAGAGGGAAGCCCACGCTGGAGCAGGTTTTTCCCGGGTAGGACTTGTGGCCCCTGTGGGGGATCCACATTGGTACAGCTCATTCATGAAGGACTGCACCCCATGGAGGAGTGACTTATGGGACAGCAGTTTGGGAAGAACTGCTGCCCAAGGGATGGACTCATGTTGGAGAGGTCCATCAAGGACTGTCTGCCGTGGGAGGAACCCCATGGGAGCAGGGAAAGGACTCCTCTCTCTGAGCAGCGGCAGAAACAACAGCCGACCATAACCCCCATTCCCTGTCCCCCTGCACCACTGGTGTGGAGGAGACAGAACATGGAATGAAGGAGATGTGGGGGGAAGGTGTTTTTAAGACTGTTTTATTTCTCACTCTTTGGCTCTTAGCTTGTGAGTAATAAATCTAAGTACTATCCCCACTTTGGGTCTTGTTTTACCCGTGAAGGTAATCAGTCTAATCAGTCACTGACCTCTCCCAGCTCTTATCTCTACTCATGAATTCTTAGCTGGTTTTTTTTTCTCTCTCCTCTGTCCAGTTGCAGAGGGAGAGTGAGAGAGCAGCTTTAGTGGTTACCTGGTATTTGGCCAGGGTCAACCCACTACAATTTGAAGGTTTTTCTGAGATTGTCTTTCCTTGATGACAGTAGCATGTGAATAAATATTTTCTCTGTAAATGTAATAATTGCAGTTCGTAAATTAATGGAAGATAGAAACAGTTGTTTACTGTTTCAAGTAGAAAATGCTCATAGGTTTGTTTGTTAAAGGGTATTTCAAAAGCTGGAGGTGCTCTATAGAATCACCCGAGTTATGGCTGCAAATGAGTGTGATGGCAAATATTAGTAAATTTAAACAGTCAATAAATTAAAGAAACAAATCAACACCCCTTAAACTGCCCAAAAGACCTTACTAAATATTGTTTTTCCCACACCCAGGAAGGCAAGCTGTTCACAAATAATGAGTGTGACATTAACTGCTTTTATACCTGCTAAAGTAATCTGGATTGCAAGCCATTTTATGTTATCAAGGAAGAAATAGGCCTCATGATCCATTTTTTGGAGTGTAACTGGTCCTAATTATACAAAATTTTTTAGTCATACTGACTTACATAACACTACAATTGTTCTCAAAAGCTGATTAGAATTTGACTTGCAGTATTTAAGAAAGATATACAAGACAGTCAAATTACGAAACATACTAAGAATTTCCATTTGATGGTATATTTATGCAGAAAGTATACTTCAAAAGTTATACATCTGATCTATTTTAAATTTTTAAAGTGTTTTAAAACCTTTTACCCCAACGTGATAGAATCATCAAGCTAAACTATTACACACGGCATGTCACAACAAGGAGTTAACAGCTCAGCACACATGCTTTCTGTATTTAAAGCAACATTTCCATGAATATCAAACATTTTTTTTAAAACGATTGCAATATTCAGAGTACTTCATTGTTCAGTTAATTTGAACCATCTAACTTGGTTTGTCACAAGACTCTACTACTTGGTAGGTGTCTCAAGGACTGAGCACAGTTAGCCCTTTGAAAACAATTGAATAGAAAGACAGGTGAGGTTAGCTTGTCTTTTATAAGATACTCGCATAGGAAAGATACGTGACAAGTTCCCCAACTTACAGAAACTCTTATTAAACAGAAGAGCATTGGTTGCAAGACAGAGAACACAGGACATCAGTTTTTTTGTAACCTTTATATTTTAAAATGAATCCAGATACTTATCTTGCGCTGTCTACCTGTGATAGCCTGAAATATGCCTTGAGTATGTGTCATTCCTCATGCAAGCGTGGTGGGATGACTAAAGCACATTATATATACTACCTCATACTTCTATTCCTCGTGTTCCATGTCTCTATCAACCACAGACATCTGTGGCTGCTCCCACACCTTATTGCTACCTTCTTTTGCCAAGGTCTTGTTGCTGGTCACTCACATTAAGAGCTCTTAGATCTCGCTCAGTGTAATCTTTCTAATTTTCCTGGTTGGTTAAAGAGTTGAACCTCATAAAAACAGCCTTCTGAGATTTTTTTTTATGCAGTTGTTCTTCTATCACCTAACAGCATATGTTACTCATTTAAATAATTGTTTGCTTGTTTGTATTTATGTGTTAGCATTGTATTTGGCTGAATGCCTCATGGAAAGTCCTGATCTAGTGTGCATTTTATTCTCTTCCTGTCTGTTATATCTGAGGATGAAGCTGATATAACATTTGGAGTTTTATAGACCATAATGAGGAAAGAGATGTCGCAACTATCTTTTTAACGACTGGTCATAATATTGCCTCTTCTACTTATTTGGATTTTTTTCAAACCTCTCAACCAACAAATAATTTGGTAACATCTTTGCCTTAGTGTATCGCCACCTGTTTTGAGTACTCTAGGGGGAAAATTTCCAGCCTGCTGTGTTTTTCTAAAGGTTCTTGTTGTTCATTGACTTTTCTTTTATAAACGAGTTCTTTCACAAATGAGTCAGCTGTCTGAAAAGGTATCTGTTTGTAAGTCTCTTTACCATGATTCCACTTAAAGAAATGTATCTGGTATTTTTATTTCCAAGTGTTAGTTTTCACATTTCTCAAGAAGAATACAGATATAAAACTGAAAGTACCTAAGGTGTTGAAACAACAAGCAAAGCCTAGAATTAGAGACTGTTACAGCAGGGGAATATCAGTAGTTTCCTAGAGATTCCCATAATTTTTTTCTTTTTTTACCTCTGGAAATTAGGTTTCCTTTTAATTATTGAGCTCTAATGTCATGCCATTTACAAGATGTTTGGTGCCTTCTGCTTCATCTTCTCTGGTCCCTTGAAAATCTGAAAATGCCCATTTAGCTTAGAAAACCTCAAATAATATTGGCTTTGAAGTGAAAACGTTTCCTCCTCTTGTCATTCTGTGGATAGAAGGGTGATAAAAAATAGCTTCCTCTTAGTACATGTGCCCTTTTCCTCCCATTTTAAAAAATCCTCAGAGTTCTAGTTACAATTCTGAAATAAGTGATGGAATATGCATACAAGGGGAAAAATATTTCCTCCTAGTAGTTGTGGGTTTTTTCAAAATTAAGATATAACATCTGTTGATAAAACTCTGATATAAAAGTTGAGACTTCTACATGGGCTGATCAATAGCAAAGACAAAAAAGTGAACCAGTAAGCACTACCACATTAAAAGATAGTTGTCTTTTCTTGTTTTCTAAGGCCAGAATTCCAATCTACTGCAGCAACGCACTTCTGACTAACTTTCTAGCACGAAATTTTTAGGTAGCTAATAGTTGTTACATTTCTTGTCATTTCAAGGATATAGTTAAAAGAAATAGTCTGAGAATATTTCTCCCTCCAGGTCTGGGGCTTGTTCAGGCTGCATATTGGGATGATACTTGGGTGCTTGGGATGTCCTCTCTCTTATATCTTGTTATACCCTGGGTGGTAATTCAGGTGTGTAGACAAACCAGACATGTGATGCCTTCTCCCAGTGCTGGAGTGAAATTTTGACAGACCATGGTGTATAGCTGCCACAGAGTTTTTGAAACAGTGAGTATTGCTCATGATAAATTGTAAATGATAAATTTACATTACTCTATTTTCTACACTGCATTTTAAAATAGGGTAATTGCCATTAGTAGCAGTAAAATAACCAAGTACTTTGAGGAATATATTTTGTAACTGCAGGTTGAGAGTTTTTGAAAGGACTGAAATAAGTTAGTCATTCCCTGCAATGAAATCAACGGACATTCCCTTAAATGAAACAGAACTATGGAAGTTCTGTTACTATAATCTATTTTGTGATGTGAAGAAACCAAAATTCCATGCTGTTTCCTGTTTATGTAAAACATCAGTGAAATTTTCTATGAAGTTTTTCAATACTCTGCTTTCTGATGGAAAAATATTTTAATAGAAATTATTAGTTATATGTGTCATTTTAGCATGCATGCATCAATTTTGAGGTACAAAAATGGCATATAGCTACAAGAAAGACATTCATAAACAAGATATCCCAAACCTAGAGCTTGTGTTTTTATTTAAGGTACTTATGGCAAGAAGGATATCTACTGGTATGTTATGATATGTAAAGAGTCTTTAGGGAATGGCAAACGACTGGAAATTACTTTAAAAATTAAAAAATGACAGATGACTGACTTTTTAATTTGTTTGTATATAACCCATTATGCATTAAAAAGTGTTTTATTAAAAATATTGTGTTATTGTAACTTGGACTATTCCTGACAGTCAAAAATCTAAACTTTAGAATTTTACTAAGCATGTTGTGATTTTAAATTTTATTCACTGGTACATTTTTTAATGCCTGGAGGAATTTTACTTAAATAGTCACCAAAAAAAAAAAAAAGAGTAAGAGTCAAAATTACAGAAAGAAATAAGACTCAACATACATTTTTTTGGTACAGATTAGCTGACATTACATAAGGTTAAACAATTGATTTTCTCAGAAAAAATATTTTTAGAAGAAAAGAGATAATGCAGATGGAATTAAATTTAGGATGATTCTGATAAGTCATTATTAAGGTATTTCTGAAATAAATTTAATCGACAGAAAAGTGGAGAGTGTACATGAATTAGTTTTCTTTTAAATACAGCTCATGGATTTAAGTACTGTCACAGTAAAACCCTTATTCCACTACATAGAATGATATTTTGTTTCCTCTGATTTCATTTGTGAGGAAGTGAGTATGTATGTACTCACTGGAGTATCAGAGCTGTATCAGTTGTCTATGCATATGACTGTCACTTGATTTGTTGTTTTAATGACATTGTATTTTTTAAAATTATTCACGTATGCTTTAATCTTCCACTGCTATAATCTAAAAAGATGCAAATGCAAGAGTTTTTGGTATAAATGGCAAAAATCTACATTTTTGGATAGCCGGTTGTTCATTCTCTCCATCTTCAGAATGTCACAAAAAGCTGAAGCGTAAATGAAACCTTCATCTTGGTTGTGTTGGTTGCATGATTTATAAACTCATTTAATAAGTATGATTTAGTTGTATCTGCTGAGATCCCCACCCTAGCCCAAAGACATTACTGTCAGCTTAAACTCTGGCAGTATATAAACTACATGGATATAGTCACAACTTGTTGTCCCAGACCTTATTAATCCTTAAGCTATTTGCATTTAAAAGCTGCTTTTGACATGGAATCCACTGTAAATCTGCACTCTCTGAATTACCACTGACACTTCAGGGTGACATTTTGATTTTTTATTTTAAGGAAATCTCTGTTCTTGCTTAATCTCATTACCTGTTATGCAGGCATTATTTTGTCTTATAGAAAATATACAGCTTACTACAAATTATTGTGTCATTGTTCTGCCAAAGCCATCATCCATAAGGGATTTTCCTAGCAAACCTGTATCAAAGTATAGACAAGATTATCATAATTTTAGAACCGGCATCTTGAAAGCCTCAGGGGTCTTTTGTATTAAGCCTCTTTGTTTTGCAAAGCTACCAGCATGAAGTTATGAATCACATTAACAACTTTGTAACCTTTGCAAAATAAAAATGTTACTTGATCATTTTCAGAGTAAACTTGTTGCATTACTGCAGATAAACTTTTTTCTTTCTTAATGCATGGGGTTTTTTATATTTTTCGACATTATATTTCTTCAGAAAAAGATGACAATTCAAAACCACTTAAGAAATAAGACTGATCTTGCCTCAGAAACAGTAGAAATTATCATGCTTCAGGAATAGCTCTTTAAACATCCTATTCCCCCCCCCAAAATGTACATATGTATGCCTGTAACTTTAAACACATCATTAATCCCAATTTCTTCATTGCGACTATTTTATGTTAAATATTATTTTTAAATATTTTGCTGGATTGGGACCATGGAATGATAATACAGTATTTCCTCCAAAGCAAACAGATACTCATTTTTGTAACTGAAAGACACAGGGGCCTGGAAAGTGCTTTATTTTTTTTATATTTCCTCAGCTGCTGTTGGTATGCAGTGTTCTAAATGAGGATGAAGCACTGGTGTTTATTTAATTAACAGTATAAAGGTGTAGCAACACGAGTGTTTCTTCTGTAAGACAACAACAGACAATTAAAAAAAACCCTAAATAGAGTCAAAGCTACTTAGGAAGAAAAAGTTAAAACAAAAACATTAAAAATGGGACAACAGATGTGTCAGAAATCAGTTACAGAAGAAACTGACACGATTTATTTCTGATATGTAAAACTACATGAGAGTTTGAGATGCCAACCTGTAAATGCCCGGTAAGAAATTCAAGTACAACTTCAAGGCAAGGACTATATCATGTGACTCGAAGAAGGATTTGGTAGGCATCTAAGTTGTTGGAATATCCCCTTTAAATTGCCAGAGTTTTTCTTTTTTCGGGTTGCTGCCACATAAGGTGTTGCTTTCAGTCACGTGAACACACCAGTTTGAGCTCACATGATCAGACTTCTCCACCACAAGAGATGCATAAGAAAACTGAATTGTGAAGTGATACTGAGCCAAATGCTCGGTTCCCAGCCCCCTGCCTCTAAGTGTATTTGTTTTATTCCAGCTATCATTCAGAAATTGTAAATGATGTTACGTCTGCTCTGGCAATAGAGACAAATGGATTATCACAGGAATGTATGCAGCTATCTAATAGAGACAATGTGATTACTCCTAATGCAATGATTCATGTGCTACATCCTTCAGCAGCTGCTTTGTATGAAGTAAAATAAAAATATACCATAGCTGCTCATAAGTGAAGCATACAGAATAAGGAGGTAAATTTTTCAGTGTTAGACTTTATAAGAACTCGCTGAATTGTGAGAAGACTGAATTAGCTAGAGTTCTCAACTTATTCAGAAGATGTGCAAGAATGACTGCAAAGAAAAAAGAAAAAGAGAGATTATTAATTTTATAGCAAACAACCATTACAGTCCTCTTTTAAAGAAAGAAGAAATCAAATAAATGTAGAGTGACTTTGTTTGCCAGAAGAAATAATCACTCTTCCTTCCAGCTATACAAATATCATGCAGTGACTAAGCTGGCAAGAACCTCTCAGCAATTCAAATGTTTCCTTTACACCCACAAAAAGGTTCTGAGTGTTGCAGAGGCCGTAGTGCCCACTAGGCTGAAAAGTGCAAGTCCAACACCAATTGCTGGCCTCTGTGCACTGCCCAGATGTGCACGTGCAACTGTTTAGTAAACTCAGTATTACAGGGATAAAGACATTTTGAATTCAGATACACAGGAACTGGGTTTAATTGTCACGGTATTCTTAGCCACTGACCAAAATCCTCCTTTGTCTCATTCTACCAAAAGTAAATGTAACTTTGCAAAGATTTCAAAATCCTCTATAATAAAAAATATTACAGTATTTACTGAGTACTAAAAAAAATAAATATGTGTTTGTTTCTACTTCATATAAAGAATAAATGCTAAAGTCATTAAAAGCCTATATTATGTCCATTTTATCCCTCTATGAATTAAATATGCTTACATTTTGTCTCCAAGAAAATTAATTGAGACAGTTTAGAGCTATATATTATGGATCTGAAAATTCATATATCTAGCTCTGATGAAAAATCTGTGTAGCTTTTCTGCCACATATCAAAAGCAACTAGGTATTAAAATTTCAAACTTCAGTGTAGTTGATACTTCTCCAGAAGTTGTTTGAGATTATCAAATAAATAAGTCTTACTTAAAATTATCTGAGACTATGCCATTAACTTGCCAGACTGGAAACATGGTGAGAGCCAGCTTTTTAGAAGATGATCTTTCAATAAATATAATTCTTTTCTTAGCATTAAAATTGCATTTTTTTAAAGAGAATTACTTGACAACGATATTTGAAATGCCCTGAAATGTATTTCTAAAATAAAATCACGGTTATACATTACAGCATGGATAACTGAGACATGCGTAATCCAACTAATCAGCTGTTGGTGTGAGGTAGAATGTTTTGGTTTCTGGATTCAGTAAAGGTTGTTGCTTTACTGTGGTTTGTTGTGGTTCTTGTGGTTCATTGGACAGGAGAGAGTATGCAGCAGAGTGTTTCCAAAAGGATGGAGAACAAAACTCAGGAACCCCAGGGGATACAACAGTTTTTTGCAAATAAATAAGCCATTGAGTAGACTGAAAGTAAACCTGGATGAAAGGGTAAGCTTCAAAAGAACACAGATTGTTTTATGGTCCCTTTTTATTTCTATTCATTTTTACCTAGGAATTTTTAATTTTCTATTCTGATGAAAGTTGATTTTTCTGGTTTACATCCTAATAAAAATTTTGGGGGTATTGGTTTAGACTTTCTGCCTTGGGAACTTGAGAGACAAGGAAAAGAATGAGGCAGTTCACTTCAGTCTCTTATTAATTCTAAGTCCCACAATACTCTGCATTGTCCAAGACGATTGTCCACTTTTTCTGTGCATTTCTTTATTTGTAATATTTCAAACAAAGTTATCTTTTGAATTTTTGAATTTTATAATTTTTCATTGAATGTGAAATGTTGAATATGAAAATTCCCCAAACATATGTTGTTTTCAGTTCCTTAACAGGTTGAAATCAGATTTGAAAAGTTGGCATGTACTACAAAAAAAACCTTGCCCAGTTTAATTTTTTTTACCTGACTCTGATTTTCATAATAATGGATCAGTCAGATTCTTAACTTTTTCTGAACCTTTTATCCACAGATGCTATCCAGCTTAAATAAAGGTGAGTAAAATATTGCCTCCAGTAAGTCTTTGTAAGACTTGCTCTGTTTTACTGTTACAAACACTCTGGGCTTCCTGTTACTGTTATACAGTTCTTAAATTCAGAACACTTTTATTGTTTTGTTTTGTTTTTTAATTTATAATCTTATAAAACAGTATATGATTTATTCTACTTTAACTTCTTCCCCTAGATTATTCAGCATCCTCTTGCTATCTTTTCTCTTTTGTCTTCATTTGTTCGATTGATTTAGTCAGTTTTCCATAAATGTAAATTTATAGATGTTCACACTTGCTTTTCTGAATCTCTCAAACTACCTAAAACTTGAAACTCTAGATTAGACGCACTTCCTTTTCCAGTTTACTTGGTGATGTGTGTTTCAATCCAAAACTCTAGGCCTTTGAAGAGATCAGCTTCAGGGGTTCCCAGTCTGCCAAGCTCAGATCTGAGCCATAAATATAAGTTTAAACTGTAGTTTAATTCCTCTCTGCATTTCACCGCTTAAGATGAAAAGAGGTTCTGTTAAAAGAGATGCATAGAGATTCTGAATTAAAAAGCTAAGGTGAGTTTCAGCTTAGCTGTTCTTCCTATTCTTTCTTGGGACAAATGTTCAAACAAGTAGGGATTTCTTTTCTGTCATGTATGAAAAAAAACCCCTGTGTGGTCGTCCCACATTACTGTGCTACATACAAAGGAAGAGCTGCCAGTAGAATATGTAGCCCCATTACTGTTAGGAATTAAATATTCACAGACACATTGTCATTATAAAATTTGCTTGTTTGGGATGAGAATTTTGTTATACCTGCTATGGTCCATAACAAGGATTCCAATCTCTATTAAGCATTTAATGATTTTTTTTTTTTAGTAAGCTATTTCTTATGTCCTTCTTCAAAGATCAAGCTTGTTTCACATAAGAAAATTGACAACTTCATCTTGTGCTGATCAACAGGATATTCTGTGAAAGGTCACAGACTCCTGAACAGTTTTCACCTGGCAGTATGAAACAATCTTATCCTGATTAATGCAGCATTTCATGCTACTGCTGCCTGGCAAGATGATAACAAGTGTCCAAGGTTCTACAATAAAATCTGATGTAAAATTTTTCCTTTGAGGAGATAGGCATTTTCTAAAGTACCATTTTAATATTTATTTTTACTCTTGGGAAATATATTAATGTTTTGGTATGCAATTTAGCTGCTGTGTTATGTGCAGAAGGCAGTATTTACTGTAGTTGCTGTGTATCCAATAACTGGAATTGGTTATAGCACCAATTTTTTTGGTTTTTTTACCACTTCTAAGTCTATTTATTCTTGTTATGTTTCTTTAAATCAGTAACAAATCCCCTGTCATTTTAAGAATTTTCCTGAAGTGAGGTAAACATAGATGAACCATGACATACAATGAATCTATATTTGAACTTTTTTCAGTGTTTCAGTAAGAATTTGAGCAAAACTTGAGTTGCAGAGCGTATCTACATACCCAGTGGGTATTCACTTCAGAATGACACACACACTGTTATTTTTACTTGTGGAAGAATATATCAGACTACTCTCTAGAAGAACTTCAAGTTTCAGTACAACCTTGCCAAGTACAATACAAAATATTTTTGATAATTGAAGTTAAAGTCCCCCTATATCAAACCCACAAGTTTACTAGAAAAGGAGGGGATCCCATTCTCCCTATGTTTTTAAATATATTCTTACTCATCATTCTTCTGCATTAATGACATGGTGATGGCACTTAGGCATACTTGCTATGCAAATTATGAGAAAGAAATGTTTGGAAGTCTTAAAACAATGAAGAAATATCTGGTGGAGGGAAGTGAAAGTGCAGTTGGAACTGGAATCAAAACACTGTGAAATGAGGAGTCTGCAGGCCTTCTTTTTTTGTGATTTTAAGCAACTGGATAAATAATTAAAATATGCCTTATATGAGAAGATACATATGTGAAGTATTTTGTTTTTCAAATCTTGGCAAAACGTCACATAATAGTTATGTACAGGCAGCCTCTTGAGATATATTTGGTAGAAATTTAAGTCCTGAGGATGGACATTATTAAACTTGCAATCATTGCAACTAGCTATCCCAAAGAGCCATTACAAAATACAAAAGGATTCATGTTTCAAAATAGTTTTGAGAATCGAACAATGGAATAATTATTATTTACTCTAGTCTAGCTGAGAGCACCAAGGCTAAGATAGGGAGCAACAGATCGTTGCCTGGGTGGCAAGAAGGAAACTTGTGGATCAATGTATGCTCAGGACTCCACAGGCATAACACTGCAGCACCCTTTGTTTCCAGGAGAAGAACAAGGAAAATGTTAGGATAGAGAGTGTGTCTTCCTCAAAATAGACAGGACAGATCTTTTCACAGATCTTGATCTTATTAGAATCCAGAGTATGCCTTTGATGCACTGTGAGGTTATGTGCCAGATGCATGTTAGTTATGTGATGGAGAAGAGTATGGGACATAAGGTCACTGCTGGAAGTAGATGTTCCTTTTGATGTTTTTGCAAATGTGGATGTTGTGTAGCACACTAGCTTCATAAACTTGCAAGCCAGACAGACCTATCTAGTAGGCATGTCACAGAAGCTGAATGCATGGCTATGTATCAAAAACACTGTTACCACAGCACTACCAGTTCTTGGAGGCCAGGGACCATAGGTGAGGGGTGGAATGATCAGGTATTGCTTATTATGTGTGTTGAATTCTCATGTCTATACTAAAAAAAGGACTTGATTTTGAGTTCAAACATATGTCTTCACAAAAACAGAGCATCACATATATGCTTGGGTCTGGGTGCAGGGAAAGTAGGCAGCTGTCCTAGAAGGGTAATGATATGAAGCTACAAAATTATTACAGACCTCCTATCTACTTTACCTGTTCCCGAGCACTTGAAAAATGACATTATGGAAGGGACCACTGGTATTTCTTCCTCAAGAAGAAATGTAGTGGGTACGGCATTTTGTTGTAAGGACAGGAGGAATAAGCCTGTCCTTACAGCAGCTACTGTACGAAGTCTTCTTGCCAGTCCTGTGCTTTCTGAGGGTGACTGAGTCAGCTTATTTCTCCAGGGCTCTACTTTGCCTCTGTGACTCCTTCTGTTCCTCACTACTAGCTATTACCAATTTTTTAAATTTTTCCTCTAAAGAAAGCCAAACACCTCTGAGAAGATTCAACCTGCTCCCAGCACAACCACTCTCCCCGTGACCCAGACCCTGTGTAGCAGCTCTGTGGCACAGGGCCAGGGAAGAGTGGGAGAAGATGTGCAGTCACCTGCCCCTGTGCAAACACCTGTAGGCGTAGTCTCCTGCTAAGCAATCATGACACCTGTCTTTCCTGCCAAGAAGTTTGGATTTGCTAGCAAAATGACTACCATCATTCACACTAGTGCAGTGTTCAGTAGAGATGTTAAGCTAATTCTGTTTTTCTCTTTACTAAGAATCATTCTTCTAACCTTTTTGAAAATGTTCTGAGAATAAAATATAATTTTTAAAATCAGTTTTATTTTGTCCTTGTAGAAGTAGATAAAAAGGTAAGCAGAGGAAGCAAACCACATTAACCTGAGTGAAGGCAAAAGTAGTTCAGAGGTTGTAAGTGGAGCTATTTCTTCACTTGCAGTGCGAAGTCTAGTCTGCAGTTAAGTAAGGCTGGGGCTTTACACTTTGGGTACATGCAGAAATTGTCATGTATGGTATAATTTCTGAATGTGTCTTCATTAAAACTTTCCTGGATGGAGATTCAGGGAGTGTAATTTGTCAGTGAATTAGAAACCAGCGCAGGGGTTGTGGTTCAAGCTGATAAGGCCTTGGAGGAAACTCCCTCCTACTGTTAGAAAAACTGGAAAGCGGAAACCTGAACTATGACTGCTTTAGCTGATAAGAGAAAAATAAAATTATCTTGAACTGAGGGTTTTTTTTTCATTCTCTATATTAGATTTATCAAAATTAAAATATTGATACAATTTATCATTAAGCTGAAAGTTAAATATATACAATTTCTTTTTTGGTCACGCCAGCTGTATTAATTAACTTCTTAGATTATTAAGTATGACATGACTAAATTGCTAAGTAATGTAAGTTGAGGTAGCATGAGTAAGTTTTCAGTTTCCTTGTAATTCACAGAATGACAGAATATGTGGAGTTGGGAGGGACCCACAAGGATCATCAAGTCCAACTCCTGGTCCTGCACAGGACCATTTCCAAAAATCACACCATGTATTTGAGAGTGTTGTCTAAATGCTTCTTGAACTCTGTCAGTCTTGGTGCTCTGACCACTTCCCTGGGGACCCTGTTCTAATGCTCAACCACCCTCTGGGTGAAGAACCTCTTTTTAATATTCAAACTAACCCTGCCCTGATGTTACTGTCCGGGCAGTCAGGGCACTGCTGATTCATATTCAACTTGCTGTCAACCAAGACCCCCAGGTCCCTTTCTGTGACACTGCTTTGCAGCATTTCATTCCCCAGTCTGTATGTACACCCCGGGTTGCCCCATTCCAGATGCGGAATCTGGCACTTTCCCTTGTTGAAGTTCATATGGTTGGTGATTGCCCAGTCCTTTAATTTGTCAAGATGTCTCTGCAGGGCCTCCCTGCCTTTGAGGGACTCAACAGCTCTTCTGAATTTTGTGTCATCTGCAAACTTCCTTAATATATGTTCCAATTCTTTTCAGGCTTCTACTTAAAATGAGTGTAAATTTCTCAGTGTTAATATGACACTTCATGTGAAATAGAATTATTAAGCACTTTGGTTTTATCAGCTGTGGTGTAGTTTGCAGTGTTTGGAAGACATGGTGACAGAGTTTTAATCAAAATGAGTAACAGCATTCCATTCAATTTCTGTAGTCTAATTATCCAATTTTCACTTATTTCATACCTATGCAATGTCTGCTGAAGGACTGAGGTAAAGGTTATCTTTGACTATAAAGCTTATGTTACTGTGTGTTTATGCTTACTTAAATTATGAGAAGAGCAGTAGAAACTAAGGCTCTAGTTTTCTCTTAGGAAAACTCCTAAGTACTTTCATATTTGCTTGTGTGATAGCTTTATAAACATTTTCTTTTAAAACTTACAAATTCTGGTTGGTGCTTTAAAATTGTCACTTGGCACATGCTGCATCATAAAATGCCTTTTCATTTGTCTATTCATCACAGGTTATGAGGCTGGAATAGCAGTAGTCATTTGTACTTGTTCACTCATCTCAGTGAATTGCCTTGGGCAATGGGTTTACTCAGTCTGGGAGATGAAATTTCTTCCTTTTGTCTGAAATGAGAGAGAAGATGTAGAGAGAAGTGCTCAGAGTAAGACAGAGATCTCACCATAGATGACAAAGGATCACTGTCAGTAACAGTGGATATGCAGGGAGGGAAAGGGAAGGACAAAGACATTGAGAAGAAGAACAATATGCTCTAATAGCAGAACTAATCAAAACCAGAAAGAACAAAGGATGGACATCCTACATGAAGACAGGAAGATCTGGTGAGTTCTCAGTGACAAAAAGACTAGAACACAAAGCAGATTCAAATGTATTTTATTTTCATATTTAATTGTATTTTATATGCTTTCTTTTTCATGTAAATTCAGTTCTGATTCTCAGACATGCAGATTCAAAAGAATTTAATTGTAAACCAAAAGACTGACACCTTCAGTGGTATTTTAGAAAGACTATATTTAAGCTTTGGGTGGAGACAAGTGGAGAATTTGACTAAAGAATCAGTACTGAATGGAAGTATGTGCTTGGAGCATGGGTATGAGATTTCAAGATTAAACGTAGGTGAAGAGTTTTAATCTCAGGTATGTGCCTCTGGCTGTGTCTCAGATATGGCAACAGAGTACTGCTGGACTTCTCTTCAGAGCTTGGGTATTCACACATCCAGTGTGTGAATTCCAATGTTTATTCCACGTCCAAGATTAGATGCAATTCTGCAATGAAATACTACACTTTGGTACCTGTAATCAATCAGTGTTCATGGTACTCCTTAGCCATCAGGAAGCTACACTGATAATGGGGCCAAATGTTTTGATTCAGTATGCTTATTTAAAAATATAGCATGAGGACTAGTTGAATTAATGTTGAAAGCCTCAAAAAAGAAGAATGTTTTGCTCACAGCTCTTCTAGACAACCCTTGACATACAATTTTTTCTCAGAGGCATTCTTAGCGCTCAGAGCTTCCATGACTTTTCTGTCACTGTCCTCAGCGTTTGCAAGCGTTTCCCTCTCTCATGCACACTGTAGTAATATTCAGTGAAGTTTCTCTTTTGACAGTCCCAGAGTGGTCTTGCACAGGGCTTTTTGGATTGGATGATGAATAGTGCTTTTACTTTGGTTCAGGAATATGTTTTTGGAATGGCATTTTCCCGTTACAACTGTTTTACTTGGAGCAAATATAAAATTAAAAATTGCCAGGAGAGGAGAGGTTCGGAGAGGAGAGGTTCAGAGAGGAGAGGTTCGGAGAGGTTTGGAGAGGTTCAGAGAGGAGAGGTTCGGAGAGGGGGGGGAGGGGAGAGGAAGGGAGAGGAGGGGAGAAGGGAGGGGAAAGGAGAAGGGAGGAGAGAGGAGAAGGGAGGAGAGGAGAGAAGAGGAAAACTACAATGACTGTAAGACTTAAAACATGGACATGTAGAAACATTATCCTCTAATTTGTGCAAATGCTGAAATGCATAGAATTTGTTTTCATTCTGTTCTCTTTGCTTGTTCAATTATCTTCTTATACATGTAATTTTTGACATTCAGGCCAGTTGGACAAGGGTAGTTTGGTATGGTAAACACACTGTGCAAGTACTGTGTGGTATGCAAAGTAATCTGTTTTATTTGGAATAAGTTTAGATTGTTTAAGGGGAGAAGCAATGTGTATTGAGGTTGGTGGTGAGATAGATTTCACAGTATTCCATAGTTTGTTGAAACTGTGTAATAAATGGGATACTCAAAACTAGACAAAGAGGAGAAATGGATCTTTGACCCTAATATCTGTATCACTGATATTAGACACTGCCCCTCTTAACTCCCTTGACTCAGTATCAAGATGCCCTTTTCAGCATTTGAATATGACCATGAAAAATGGTCTGACATGGTTCTCCAAAGAGTTTGCATAGTTACTTGTAGGCTTATTGAACACTATTACTGTCCATGTAGAGAGCTGTTTGTTAAGCAGATATATTTGCGTTACTAGTACGTTCTCTGGTTTTCCTGGAGAAATAAAAATAGAAATTATTCCATGCAGTTTCCAGTTTCTATACAAACATGATTCCAGTCGCATTTACTTGTGTGATATCAAATACTGCTCATTTGAAGTGCTGACATTCTCAAGAGGCAGTTGAAGAATTTTTGCACAGATTAAACTGTATCAGAAAGGATAAAAATGTGGGATGTGTGAAGAAAAGAGTCATTTCCATTCAGCAAGCCTCCCACTTTCTATTGAAAAGCTCTCTATATTGGGCTCAGGGTGTTCAGTGGAAAGTCTGCAGAAGATAGCTTTCCTATTTGCTTCAGAAGAAATGCATGACTCGGTTAATGCCAATTGACATCGATTCTCTCATTGCAAAGCATTACCAGACACTTCGGTATATACAGTTTTTAAGGTAACACTTGTAGAAGGAGCACAGGAATGAGCTGATAAAAGTTGTCACAGTTCCATTTCCATTAGTGGAACCACCAGACTGATTTAAACCAGCTGAAAGCGTGCTAACAAAGCACCCACAGGAATGTTGTGTCTAATTGAGAAAAGAACAGATCACTTTTTTATAGTATTTTGAAACAACATTTGAGGTCTTACATAAGGGATAACACTGTTCAGTTTTGCATGTTTTGGATCAGACTATGCAAAACCAAATTTTTATTGCACTTAATTTCCTTATGACAGAACCATAAAAAGAGGCATGGTAAGTGTCAGAGAAAACAGATGGAGGATCATTTGGGAGGATCAAACTTATTTTCTTATTTTACTTAAAATGTACATATTTTAGGCCCTCCAGATGTTCCAGTGTTTTCTATAATAATTATTACTTCATTCTAGCAATATTCTAGCTGGGAGTGCAGCTAGATAGATACGAGTGTACCTCACAGAACAATCTAGTATAGGGAAAATCACAAAGGAAGAAACAAATAGTATGTTAAGAACATTGAAATTTTCACCTGCTGTAAAAGCTGTGAGCAAGCCAGCTGACAAAACTTTTGCAGTTTTCTTTATTCGTTTGCTCATTTATTGCAAATAAGAATTTTTGAGGCACTAGATAGATTCTCAGGGTTAAATCCCCAATTTTTGTCCCTCACCCTCTCTTTTTGTTTTTAATTGATTAATAATCAAAACCTTTCTATTGTTTTCAGCTGTCAGTCATTTGGCTTAAATATATCATTCATTGTTTTCAATGGGCCTTAATATAGGGTTATATTGACCTTGTGTAAATTTTGTTTTAAGAACTAACAGCTATAAACAATAGTCCTCTGGTGCATTTGTTTCTGCATGTCTTGTTGGCATCATATGAAAAGAATTTCAGAAGTGTAAGCAAAACCCATCAGTTTCAACAGGAAATAATGACTCTATTTGCCATGGAAACTAAAGGACTTTATGAAAATGCACTGAGCTGTTTTCCATACCAAGGTAAAATAATTCTAAAAATAAGACTGGTATTGGTATTAACTGGCCAAGTTCCAGAGATTTTACTTTCTGAGCCTTTTCAAGCAAAATATAAACACTTCTGAATATTTTTGAGACAGTCAACAATTGAATTCCATTTCTCAATATTGCTTTTCTTTCAAAGATACAAGGAAAAAATTAAAACAACCAATGACTTTTTATAGCAGCTGATTGTCAATATAAGCAAACAGTTGAAATTTAAAATGACTTTTAAAACAAGTCTGTAGGAAAGTTATAATAAACATGTTGGTACAATACACCTTTCCCTTTCCCTTTCCCTTTCCCTTTCCCTTTCCCTTTCCCTTTCCCTTTCCCTTTCCCTTTCCTTTCCCCTTTCCCTTTTTTTTTCTCCTTTCTCTTCTCCTTTCTCTTTCCTTCCCTTCCTTCGTTTTACCTGAAAAGGGGTTTAGATTAAATGAGTTTATAAGAAAATAAATCCACCTCATCTGTTGTCCTTATCTATGGCTTATAGTGATAATGAAACCTTGCAACTAATTTACAACTGAGATTAGATTTACAATTCTGCCACAATTCCTACTGTCATTCCTATAACCAATCTCTATATTTTTGTCTATAATCTCGATATTTTTGAATGCAATTAGTAATACTCAAATTGCAACCAGTCCTATAGTTCTGAAGAGAAAACATTTGTTCAGGACTAAAAAAGTACTTTCAAAGGGTTGAAGTCACTTCTACTCAACCTACGATTTTCAGTGCATGATGTTTGAAAAAATTTCAAGAATCAGAAATGCAAGATTAATATGACTGTTGTTATCACTTTAGTACAAAAAGAATGTTTGAATGGGGACCTATGGCAACCTACCTGCAAACAGAAATTATCAGCTCTTCTGGCAAGTCTAAGTTGGCTGAAGATTCACATCCCTGATCTTCTGCTGCTGCCACCAACCAATTCCTCAGAAAAAATTGAACCATAAAAAACCCCAGGGTTTTATACCTTTTCCTTATCACTATTGTGAAATCAAATTTGTGATCACTATGGAAAACATGAAGGGAAGCAACACTAACCAGGTGTACTAGAATTGTATTCCACAGAAAAATAGTGCTAAATCAGATTTTTTATCTCTTATTTTTTAACCAGTCATTTTACTGTGGTGTCAAGACACAAAGAGCATTTTTCATCATTTACTTGCCAAAAGAAACATTTAATTGATTTTGCTGCTTAATATGATAAAGTGATTTTCAGTCCTATGCTGTAATATTACAATGAACCTGTAAAGTAAAAGAAAGGGAAAGTTGTTCTTTGATCAGGATCTACCCAGTGTGTTCTTACAGAACACACAAAAAATAGAGGATGTGCCCTATCATCAGTCCTTAGATCTACTAGTGCACTTACTGGGAATTTGGGGAAGAAATTGTGACAAGTTCATTTAGTACAATGCATTTTATTTAATAAAAAATTTGACAAAATAAACATAAAAATTATTTTGTTTACATTTCTGAAGGCTCATACATGGAAAGACATAGTCTGTCAAAAGAATAAAAACCAGAAAAAGACAAAATATTGAAGTTCCCATTGTCAAAAGTCAAAAGAAAATAATACTAAGGTTATTCTAAGAAAAAATATGGCATATTCTGTGTCAACATTTGTCTTGGGATTACTTGATGGTAGACAAGATATAAAAGGAGGAGTTATGAGAAAATCAAGTGAACACTTGTGTGTAGAAGCTTTTACTGAAAGGATGAAGTCTGTGAATGATTCGTAAGGAGATCTGATATGGTAATATTAGACAGGAGGATGAATGAAAGGAGTTTAGGAACAAGTAGGAGTTCAGGCTTAGGAAATACACAAGCTAGGGTTAGTAAGAGAATATAGATTTAAAAAAATAATGTTATGACATAAATAACTTTTCTTTCAAGATACACCTATGCAGGAAACCAGTGGATATCTCAAAATTATTTGACTACTTTTTGCTCCTGTGTGTTCAGGAATAGCTAGGATGGTAGGTCAAGTGTTATGAGGGTTTTTTGACTTCACATTCCAAACAGGTTTCTCAAGCCAGACATGCTGTCTCCACTACTCAAAGCTGGATGCACACATGCATATGCACAGTGCACAGGACACTTTGTTAAAAATAGCTAAAGGTCAGCATTTTCCTCAAAAGTGTGCACCAGAAAGGAACACCTCATCCTGCAAGATACAGACTACAATTTCTAATTGATAAATTCTTCTGCCAGTCATTTCAAATGTACATCAAATGCACAACTGGTATAACACTTAGGCTAGTTTTGTAACCTGCAGAGATTTGAAACAAAATACAGTAGAAAGGAACTGTCCCTCCTTTCATTTTAAGTGTTATCCAATTTTAGTACAAAGTAAAAATGTATTACAACACTTTGATGTAGCAGAGAAATGCACATATTACCCCTTACACAAAAATAAAAGGCAAAATAAAAAAGAAAACAAAATAAAAGACATTGTTTTACATATAATCCTGTGTCTTTTCTTGTCTACAGAACACATTTAGCAGCAACTCCCCCATTCACCACAAGAAAAGTACCACAAAAAAAAACACCTGACAAAAACCCAGCAAAACAAAACAAAACAAAAAGTAATATAAATGTAAGATGAACAAGTATATAGCATATTAGAAGAATATGCAAAAGTTCCTTCAATTAAGAATATCCTGGTATAACAGGCTCTTAACTGTTAGGCAGTGAAGTTGAACATGCTTACAGTGATCATAATCACTGTGCATATGTTAAATATCCTCTCTTTCTACAGAATGCAGAGACTACTTTACACCACAGGTTAGCTGCTTTGTCAATGAGTATCCAAGCAAACTAGACACTTGATATGAAAGGATATGATGAAATGTGACACGTGAATTTTCTCTGTAAATGAGATCAAATAAAAGTCTCCGAGGACACTTTTTTTCCCTCATTTCAATTAGTTGTTAGAAAAGCACAGTTTTTATTTATATGTAACTCTTGCCATTCCCCCTTTTACTCTTTTGTCTTCATTTCTGCCTACACAGGCAACATCTCACTATCTTAGGGGAACTCTGTAGTTCTCTTTGACTGTGTACCTGTTACCTTTTCCAGTTGCTCTCCAAAACTGTAACACTATACATAATGATCTAAAAGTTATCTTTACTTATTTTAGCACAAGGTTTCCAAACTGCTATTTAGCAAACACATCACATTCCCTTCAATAAATATTGGGGCTAGATTCACAAATATGTAAATGCTAGGGAAAAAAGTCTT
The DNA here is from genome assembly GCF_001604755.1 of Lepidothrix coronata. NCBI lineage: Eukaryota > Metazoa > Chordata > Aves > Passeriformes > Pipridae > Lepidothrix > Lepidothrix coronata. The sequence goes on along the minus strand of NW_016690237.1, from coordinate 3,062,580 downwards.
ATCACCTTGACCACATCATTCACCATGGGAGTAAGACCTAAACCAATCTGTGACTAATAGTAATGCTTGAGTGTAAAGTCACTTTAAACCTCTCATAATTTTGACATCTCTACATTTCTGTTCAGTTAAACTGTATTATCTTGCACAGATCCTTATGATCTTGGCCACTGTTAGCAACTCAGATTTCCCAAAGGTTGTTTTTCCATAGAAAAATATCCATTCTAAGAAGAATCCTGAAATTTCTCTTATTCCAAGTAAAATAAAAGTAATCATAATTTTTATATTTTTCCCTAAGAAACAAAAAAGATCAGATCTCCAAAATATTAACTTTAAAACACAGAAACAATTGATCTCAACAATATTAAAATCTTCTCTCAAAATAAGAAAAAATATACAAGCATAGTCAAACAAGATTTTGAGTGCTAAAATGAAACACATTTGAAATATACTTCAGCATTTTTTCAACATTTTTCAATTCAAAATCCTATAAAAAACCAACATTTTGTGAAAATATCAATTTAAACAATTTTTTTCTGAACAAAATATATTGCAAAATTTATTAGGAATGTTCTGCATGTCAGACTTGAGTGTCTTTTATATTTCTTTAAGTGGTAACTTATTATTTGTGAGAATTTAAACCACCTAAAAACATCAAACAGGCATAATGCAAACAGAATAATATTGTAAAATGGAACATCAGATATTTGACCTTCTTTCCTGGAATAGAGAAACAAAAAAATATATTATTTCAGGTCTTTGAAATGTGTTGCCAGAAATCAGACTTTCACAAATACACCCTTTATATCATCTGTAAGATAGGAAAAAATCCCAATACTAATGTAATTATAATTCAGGAATAGTATGAGTTATACAGGTATTTGATTAAAAAGAAAAGAAATTAGTGGTTAACACCCCTCTTTTTCCCAGAGACTTTTCCCTTTAAGAATTTCAGTAGGCTATTATGATACCTGAGTTTCTTCTATTTTGTGCACATTATTTCTGGACTTTCCTAAGTTCTTTTGCATTTACCAATATTTTCTAAGTGGCAGTTATGATTTATGCTATGGATAGGGAAATGAAGCAATTAAAATCACAATCACAGAATCACAGAATATGCTGAGTTGGAAGAGACCCACAAGGATCATTGAGTCCAGCTCCTGGATCTGCACAGGACCATTCCCAAGGCCATGTCTCAAGTCACACCATGTGCCCAAGACTATCATCTTGTCACTTTTGGTGCTGTGACCACTTCCCTGGGCTACCTGTTCCAGTGCCCAACCACCCTCTGGGTGAAGACGTTTTTTCTAATATCCAGCCTAAACCTCCCCTGGCACAACTCCAGGCCATTCCCTTGGCTCCTGTCACTGGTCACCACAGAGAAGAGATCAGTGCCTGCCCATTCCTCTTGCCACAAGGAAGTTGTACACTGCAATGAGGTCTCTTTGGCAGAAACAACAATCTAGACCTATTGCTTAGATGTCTACAGACCTTTTCAGGTTTTTCAGGGAAACTGAGCAGTAATTGCTAGTTCTTCTTAGTACAAGAGCTTTCATCCTCTTTGCATGTTATACCTTGCCTTTGTTAAATTACGTAATTTGTGTGGTGCCAAAACCTTTAGTATAGAAATATAATTTTTTTTTTTCTCATTTTAAAGACAAGCACACCTTTCCATGGCAATAGCATTTCTTTGATGCTGTGATGGTGATGGGGGAAGCTGTGGGAGTTGTTTGCTTTGGTTGGGCTATTTTTTAAAGATTTAATTGTTTCTCCCACAGTTTTGCTGGCTAGACTATTATAATAAATTTTCTATTACCTGTAAGACTTATAATTCTGAAGAGCAATATTTTTTTCCTTTGATTCCACAACATATTAGCATTGCTGAAGCTTATAATGTAAATTTAGCAAGCATGCTGAGGGAAATGAGATGAAAATTCCTGGAAAGGTTCTAAAAGGCGCACTATGAAAAAAATTTCAGAGTAATACACTGAAATCTTCAGCAATGCATGAATATACACTCAATTTTAATCACATCACAATAACAAATGAAAAAAAAAATAGCAAATGAAAAAAAAATCTTTGATTTGCTGAGTAATTACCTTAAAGCATCAGTCCTGTTGTGACTGAGTAAGCCAGTATAGTACTTCACATTTATTCTTTCACAGTGCAGTTTTATTCAGAGAGTATAATGTACATTAAAAAACTCTCACATATTCTCTGCTTTTTGACCAAGATTTTTCCCTGCAGACTGCTTTAAAATATGCTATTTAGCATTAGAAGATGTCTCAATAGCATTATTTGAAACATATTTGGGGTTATCTAGTAGTCTATCTAACCATTAGCAATCTTTTTTTGCTGTGTCACTGCTAATCCTCTCCATTATTGATGATAAAGATGAATTAATATACAGAAAAAACTTGAAAAAAAAACAGACACATGACAGCTGAGGGCCACATCCAGGTAACATTTACAGAAAACTATTTAGTACAAACACAGCACAAAACCTGTGTTTTTTTGTTAGTTTCCACTTAAACCTAGTGGCATATCAGTAGCAATAAGTAACATTTGTTAGTTTGGTTTTGCCTGTGTGTGTATTTTAATGTTTCACAGTTGGTCTGGTAAAGGATCTCCATGTTGCCCGAGAGCTATCAACCACTTACAGTGGTTGAGCAGTCTTCAACCAGGATTCTAACAGGGATCTGGACAGACACTAAGCACTTCTCTCATCAGGCTCTCTCAGGTCTAGATACTAAAGATATTCAGAGATTATGTTTAAAGTTTATCTAACAAAAGATTTAAACAAAACAGCATTTGTCAGATAAAAGGAAGAATTCTACAGAAACTACAATATACAGCAATCATAACACATAAAAGAAGCCTCACTGGCATTTTTTACATATGAAAAATCCTAAAAACCATCAGACAAGTTGACAAGCTATCCTATTTACTGTAAGAGTTGCTAAACAACAGATGTTTTAGCCACCTGATCACCTGGTCAGATGAAAAGAGAATGAGAAAGTACTGGACACGGGAAATAGCGAACTATTCCCTGCAACAGTTAAGACCCATGATAAGTGAAAAAAAAATATGTCTTCACACTTTAATACAACTCTAAATTCAGTCCTCTCAAAACCCAGTAAAACTGTAAAAAGTGTTCTCATAAAACTTCAAGGCAGCGAACTACTAGGCTTTTTCCAAATCTGTTTGACTAGTTTAAAAATAAAAGAGCCAAGGCCCAGAGACTGGAATTTCTTCTTGTTGCATGTGAGCTTGTATCATCATTCTGCACTCTGTATGTTAAAAGGAACAAATATCTTCCTTTTCTGAAGTGTCAAACCTAATGCATACCTCAGTCACTTCCTTGATCTAATACTAGGCCCTTATCAGAACCTGTTTTCCTATATCAAGGAAGCTCAGTACAATCTTATTCTGAAGAAAAGTGATATTAAAATGGCGAGAAGGGAAAGAAAGTTTCCTAATCTGATTTACTGTATGTCTCTCAGAAACCCATTTTTGTTCTCATTTTGTAAATCTGTCTTTTAGACTACTGTTTTTCCAGGACTAAAAGGTTATCATCTAAAGCAAGCACATCTCAGTGCTAAACCCAGTCAGAAGAAATAGGTAATATATTCAAATTAAACATTTCTGTTCCTCATGAATATTTCCTTTTACGAAAACATCCTGTGATATTATTAGCATACGGTCATATTTAGTATAGCCCCTGGTAATGTACAAAAGTAAATAAAATGTTGCATATCCCTTGATTACTGCTGTACTGAATTCTACTCTAAGTCCCATATTTTTAATTCCATTATAATAAATAAAAGAAAAAATGCTAAAAGGACAAACATGGAGGATTTTTTATACCCAGCTAAAGAATACACACCTCCTTCTCAAACTGGAATTGAGAAAGAAATCCAATGCAATAAAAGAAATCAGAATGGTAAAGCAGAGCACTGGTTGACCCTACTCATTTGGTGCTGGTTTTATACTCATTGCTTTTTAAGGAGGAAGCTGAGCTCAAAGTATAGCAGTACTCAAGGCAGTTAAAACCAGGTTTATGGTCTTATAGAGGCTGATGTGGAACAGAGAGTCACAACGCACAATGGAGTTAATTGCTCATGGAACCACGCTTCATCTTTCCGGTGGGGTGAGAATGTATTTCTCTGCTGATGCTCCCTTCAGACTGTGTCTCTTTAGAGCAAAGCCTGCCAACTCACAAACTGTGTTAGACCTCAGGGTAGTTTGAAGACTTTAGCCCTCTAAGAAATGAAACCAGCTAACTTGGCATGTATTACATCACTTTGATTAGAATAATTGTCGTTGCTCTCACCAAGCATTGATTTGTGACCCCAGAGGTGTAAAGTAAAAGACTAAAAGATAATTATACTCAACTCCCATTTGAATAGTTGTATTAAATGAATGTAACAAATTAAATTACTGATCTCTTGAAAGAACATTAATATTGTTCAGTGAATATGGGCCAGCTTCAACTTCTAATCATATAATATATCCTCTTAAATATGTCTTCTGTAGAATAAAACATCTGTAAATGCAGCTGTCAGTGCTACCACAGAAATCCAAAAGAAGTTATATAGGAAAAGTATTCATATTCATTTTTAGACTAATTTTGAAAATATTCCTTTTTCTTATAAAAAGCACTATAATTTCCTGATGTTACACTTTCTTTAACCATGAAAATTCCTTAGCACATTATCTCTTGTTTGGTTTTTAGTTTGGTTGGTTGATTTTGGGTAGGGGGTTTTTTTTTCATCGCCACAATGGTAAATTTTTCAAGTGACAGCAAAATTTTGGCCTGTCTTGCACATAGAATTATTATCGTCCATAGGGTCACCAAGAATCAAATGCCTAGAGACACTGAAGCACTGCAATACTTTCCAGGCAGTGCTTAACTTTTAGATGTCCTGTAGCCTAATAAAATCCTTTCTCATTATTTTAGTTTCTTATACAACACAAAGTAAGGTGAGGAGCATATGCTGTGTGAAATGATGTCACAGTGAACAACTTAATTTTCTGTTAGCAAACTCTGAGAAGAAAGTGAGGCCTGTGCCTAATGACTAAATCAAAAAACTTTTGCTTATATTTTTGTCTAGTGTGACATGTAAAAAAGTATTTGAAATAAAATTTTCTGGGGAGAGGAAGTGAGGAGTGGAGGGTTTCCAGCTGCCATATAAAGCCCAAGTGAATAGATTTTCTGTGGTGGATGTTTCTTTGTCTCTTCTCTTACTATTTTTTATTTAAATGTCTGGACCTGGATGTCCTATACTCTAAGGAGGTAATGTAGAGCCAAATGCTCTGTCCAGCACAGTATGTACCTATTTTTTTCTACAAAGATGCTCTGGGACTTTCCCAGTGCCACCTTGTTGGTAGGTCTCAGTCATGTAGTCATTCTACCAGTTTATCCCTTCTGGGTTGAACTCTTTTGCAGAATAAGATCAGTCTAAACTCCATTCACTGGTGAACATTGAATTATTGCTCATTTGATCCTTTTAAAAACCTTTTGAGCTCACATACATCGTGTGAGAGAATCCAAATTTCTGTTTCATTTCAGCATGTTGAACCACATCTCAAACTTACTCAGAAGAAAGGTATGATGCAGCAAACACGACAGAAGACTGGTCCTGGTCTAACTGTCAACCAGACTATCTGTCTTTCTG
>NW_016690237.1:3047660-3054319 GCF_001604755.1 Lepidothrix coronata | reverse complement strand
AGAAAGGTGGTAATTCATTATAATCAGGGCAGAAAGAATACAGAAAGACATGTGTCTGGTAATTTGCTTTGCTAATCCATTAAAGGGAAATGTCAGTGCTGGTTACCCTAAGGAATGGTCCCAATTCTGAGATTTTTAGATAAAATTAAAAAAAAATCAAAAAGAATGGAATTACAATAATCCTTTGAAAGGATTGAGCAATGCTTTATTGAACATTTTATGGCCATGTGATTGTGTTAGATATGCTGTATCAAGAGACTATGCAACTGCTTCAGTATACAATTTTGACAGCAATCATTTTGATAGCCTTGGGTTTTTCTCATTGTTACTAATCTGTATGATATCTTTATTATTAGATTAGGATATTAATTAACTAGATTTAGTTTGAGTGGGTTTTTTTGTAAATTTCAAATTTTTTATCATGAATAACTATATTGATGAAGAATGATGTCTATGGAAAGCAGAGAGTGAACATCCCGGTGATAATTATTTCTGAGTCACTTTGAAACTGGATATAGGTTATATCCAAACAGGCTGAGCAAGCAAAAAGTATAAAAGGTTAGTGATAATGCAATAATGGTAGTAAAAAAACCCCCAGCAAACAGTCAATTCTCTCCCATAGCTAATCTCAGATTTTTTTTTTTTTAGAAAAGGCCATGTATGCCCTGGATGTCCCACCACACAGATTTTACACTGTCTACCTGAAAAATATCTTGTATATTGCTGGTGCTGGCAGTAGTATTTAAGTTCAGATGTGCAGTACAGGTGCTCAAGAGAGGCACCAGAAGAGGTTTTGCCTCTCTTGATAGTTTATAGTCAGAGTTACATCTTCAAAGGGCAATTCAGACATAAAATGCAATCAGCCTGTTAACTTCTTTCCACTGCTTATTAGGTTTTCAGTATAGATGCCATATACATACCTAAAATAACTGCTTAGCATTTTTCTTTTGGTATTTGTCTTTTGGACTTTGAGTGTATCTCTATCAGCATTTTGCAACAGATCAGGGTTGCGTTTTTGAAGTCTGTCTCCCAGATTTCCTGACTTATTCTGGTTTGGCTCAAAATTGAAAAGTATTCTTGGAGAGTGAGTATTAGATTTCTCTTTTAAGAAATAAATTTGGAAGATATCCTCCAGGAATTTATCTAATGCATTTCAAGAGCTAATAAATGGTCAGCCCATTGTTCCAAGGTACAGGAAATCCAAACCACATCAAATGTAGATCTTGGGACCTTGGCAGAAATTCCACTGATCCACTGCTACAAATCTGTCACGAAAGCTGGCAAAGTAGCTTATGTACCCTAAATTAGCTCTTGACACATGCTCTGGTCATTGTGAAGTATTACCTTCAGAATTTTTCCAGTTCTTTAGTCCAGTGAGGCTAGAATAGTTGTCCTAAAGGTAGATAAGGCAATACAAATCTACAGTCCAAAGTTTGGGATGAGACTTTGCTGTCTCTTTGCATTTTATTTGGTTAGTGGAAAAAATAAGATCATATTCTAATAAAATAACTATAATATTTTTGATCATATTAAGACCATCTTCTTATGCAAATTATCTAAAGCCTGGAATGAGTATGACTTTCTTTGTTATTTTTCTTATTTTCACCAATCTCTTTCCAGGTTCAAAAGGAGAAGGTATCTTTCCATCTCCAGTTACTTGAAATCAAAGCAGATAGTAGCATGCACAGTTGAGGAGTTTGTAAGAAGGTAAGGGATAGTGACTTCTTAATCATACAAGAAAGGAAGAATAAAAGGAAAAAAACCTTGGAAAATCCTACTTCCAAAAAATGTTTATTTACTGTACCGGAACGGTGTGAAAACTGAGGCCCATACCTATAGAACTTTAAAATATCCAAATTAATATATTTTATTTCTAAAAATAATATAATTGCTTTTCTTGGGAGTTTATATTGTGGATCATTGAAAGTATAAGGCAAAATTCTCTGTTGGAGCAAAATTTGCATTATGCCTTTGAAATCAGTGAATTTGCATAGATCGATTTTCTTAAAATTGTATCTACGTACAAATTTGGTACAAGTATTTTTTAATGAAGTGTCCTGTTCTGTTTGTAATATCACAGGAATCTGTGGAGAGTAACATTGAATACAGTAAAGTTATAGTCCCATGAAGTATTTCCATGCATTACTTTTGCTTCAAAGTTGCCAGTGTTTTACATAATTGTTTAGTCAATCCAGAAACAGCTTTTGCTTCTCAAGTGCAATACAATGAGTACCTGTGATTCATGTTCACTTCTGCGATGGAAAGCAAACAGGAGAGATAAATTGCATCCATTTGCAGGCTGAAACGGAGTTGATTTTGAGGTTTATATGAATCTTATTTTAGAGCTAACAGTCTGCAGTTTCAGGCTGGCAGATTACAGAAAAAGTGTACCAAGTCATGTGTCCATTTTGTAAAGTCAGAATAACATTTAGGGCAATTGTGTGAGCTTAGAGCTCTTGAAAATGAAGTATTAGTACTACTTGTTAAGGCTAAGTATGGAGCCCGGTAGGTGTTTGCAGGTCAGTCCTTCAGTTTTGGTCTTTTGTGTTACTCCCCTCATATGGCTACTTCTGAGATGTAGTTGTGTAAATCTGGGGCATGGTTGTGTGATGGGGAAATGTCATCCAATAATTAGATGAGTCCATGTTTTATTCACTGTATGAAAGTTATTGTTGCTACTGCATCAATATCCACATTTCAATCTTCAAAAATTAAAGATACTTCAGTATCTGGGTTCTGGGTAAACTAATTCTCCCTTAGATATACCTTTAAGAACTGACTTTGGGAAATAATAGCCTTATAAACTACTGTTTATTATAAAAAAAACTTTCTAATGATAATGAATAGATAAATAGTGTTATACAAAATGTTGTTGTTACCAAACAAGGAAAGGAAGACAGTTCAAATTTTATACATGACAATTTCTTAGCAGTCATAAAGAAAAAAGTAATTAAATGAACAACCTTGTCTAAACAGAACTGTAGTAGACATATATTTAGAATATAATTGTACATTTTCAGTACAACATTTGCAGAGTATGCAGTTATGTTTTTAATGATCACAGGTGTGTAGGTGTTCTGTTTCATGTCTCATAAAAAAACCCAAATCAGTATCAGAACAATAAAAATCTCGAACTTTCATGGATTATTTCTATGGTGTTTAAAATATGGAATGCGCTCCTATTATTATTAGATTGGTGTTCAGAATGCCACCTGCTGTCTCCTGCCACTTTTGATGCCTCTTTCATATTGATACCAGCTTTCATGTTAATCCAGTCTAGCCTTGCGTAGTTTGAGAAGTACAAATAGGTGCCTGAGGTGCAACAGCTATGGGCAAATTTACTACAAGTTGGAAGGATTTCTCCAGTTTGTTTCACTTTTCCACACCAAGAGTGTTGTCCGTGGAAATCTATCCATGAAAATATGTTCAGCGTTAACAAAGCCGGAGTTGCCCACCTTCTAAACATGTATTTTGAAAAGACAAAGTGTTGGAATTATATGCTTACTGTAAAGAGCTATTTGGGTGCCTTATTATTTATGATCCAGTGTGAAGACTCAGAAGAGTTTTAAACATGTGAAATAGGATGATAGAAAAAAAAATTAAGTTATGTCAGGGTCTACTAGCAGCAGTGGAAACTATAGTTTTCACATTCATTATTTTAAATTTTATCATGGACTGTCTTAGCAGATATGAAGTGTGTCTGGGATGGTTCTAATTGACTTTCCTTCTGTCTAATTTTTCCCTCACCTTTAAATATAAGTTTAACAGCTAAACTATCATTTAAGACCACTACTGTGTTTTAGTCTTAGGTGTAGTTATACTTCATCATACTGTATACCTAAATAGTTTAGCTACAATTATAACAAGAATTAAGTAAAAATTTCATTCATCTAAAAGTATGCACTATTGCTTTCATTATTGACAATACAGAGATGTTTCATTTCAATAAAGAAAAACTTTAATTTTAGATATTTTATTATGTATTTTTATACATTAATTTAATATTTTACTACAATTTTTATTATTTAATTTAAAATAAGATAACATGACTGAAAACTCATGATGAAGGTAATATTAAACTATATCTTGTGGTGGGTATAACATCATAAAATATTATGAGTTTCATATTCTTTTATGAAAACAAAAAGGACCCTATTCATCTATTTTATTTGTAATATAATAGTTTATAAGCTTTTTTCCCATGTTCTGTCTTTTAAAACTTACATTCATTCCTCAAAAGAAAAAATAACTGGAATTTTCTGCAGAAATTTGGGATTCTGATTTTTCCTACTTCATACCCTAGACTTCCAGTTTTCCTGCTTTACTTTACCAGAAAATGATCTGTTACTGGTCCAAATGAAATGATGACTTCTCTTTGCTAATTTCAACTCAGTCATTTTTTTGAGGGTACTGCAGTAAGTAAATACAGGTAAACTGTAACTATAACCTTTTCTCCCCTTTCCTTCATTCTTTATTGCTATTTTCATCACTCTGTCTGAGAAAGAAATTATAAGATATTCTGGAGCTGTACAAAGCTAATGACAGAACAGGTAAACTGTTTTGCCCTGTGTCCCTAATTGCAATTTTTTTTGCTGACTTTGTAACATGTCATTTAGAAAAGGGACTTGCATCATTAAGAAAACTACAGAAACAAAAGGGAAAATTAAATCCATTCATGTATTCTTTGCTGTTGTTTTTTATGTTTGAATACTTCCTTTTTTGTCTTCAGCAGCAGTCTCTAAGGCCATTTTATTAGTTGGTAGCTCAAAGCTTTATTTCAAGTCATGATTTTAGGTTATTACTTTACATAATTGATTTAATGATTCCATGATGTAATACAAGAAATTTAAAATAACATTAATGTAAAGCCTTAAATTAAAAAATCAATTGGCAAAAAGGCCAATACTCTTGAATCACATGGTTACAGTAAAGAAGAGGATGAAATTAATTTTAAGATTAATAAATTAATAATTAAGATTAATAAATTTTTGTTTCTTTAGAGAGTTGAGAAATCAATTTAAATAAGTTTTCTGTTCTTTACTGAAATCTGTTGTCACAGCCATAGAGAAAGATAGAATTAATATTATTTTTTAAATCTAAATACATAATAATTAGGCAAACATGGTCCTATTTTGAAATGTAGGAATTATCCTACATTCAAAATAGCCACAGGGCTGGAAGTTTGTTGTAATGTTTTAGTTCCTCCATACAACCTAAAGTTTTATAGTCTTCCTCATTTTACACCGTCTTTTATGCATATTCTCCTTTGTTCTTCATATGGTTAACTTCTTGATATCATACAAAAGAAAAGTATAATTATATTTATTTACACTCCACAAGCAGATAAATGTAATTACATTTATTTTAATGTGCATCAGTTGCACAGGTAGTCATGCTTTGAGGAGGAGTTACTGTTCTGAAGAGATCTTAAAAGTTTTTCTTTGCTGAGTTATTGAGATTGTTCTTTCCTTTTTTTCTTGCTATTTCTCCAAAGGCTAAGAATAAGAAAAGCCTCTATTTGCTTGAAATGCCATTTCTTTATTTAAATCCTGCTGGTTATTTTTCTGTAACTCATTCCTTTTGGCTCATTTTGCTTTTCTCTATCTATGCTTTCCCTCTTCATTTAAATTACTTTTCTGTGTTTTAATTATTAATTCTAGTTCTTTAGCCAATACCAATTTTCATTACAAAGCTCTAACTTCTCTGATTCTTTTCATCATCATCCTAATTTTCTCACTTATTTCCTTGGTGAGAAGGTGACCAATCAATCCTGATCTTTATAGTAAGTGTTTGAGGGCAGATTGAGGGGTATATTTGATCAAATATTTTAATATAATTTGTATTTTAGCAAGGACTGTTTAAACTTCTTTCTGTTTCTGTTCATCTTTGGATCCTTTGTCATCATATAACAGCATTAAAATACTAGTTCTGTTAATATTCTTTCCTTCACAAGTCAAATGTTTGATAGATGATTAAGGGACCTGGGATTTCAGGCTTCTCTGTAGAGTGAATGTTGTAACATGCATTACACTTTGGTTTTGGTTCTTACTGAGTTTTTCATGGAGAGAAAAAAAATGTTTCTTTTTTAAATAATCTGTCTATAAACTGCTTTTAATTCTCTATCACTGAACAAAAACATGTGCTATTTCTTCACCTCACAGTTGTATGACACTTAAGACACATCTCAGAAGAAAAAAGCAAGGCAGATGAAAAAGGAGTGTGTGCGAAAAATCGGTGTGGATTTGAACTGACATTTAAGAAAAGATTAGTGTATTTCCTTATTCTTTTATTTTTTTAAGAGTTCTGTACCTGTGTGTTGATTCTTTAGAATGCTCTGTGGGTAGAACCTGATGAGATTAAATGGGTCATCCAGCTGCCTCCATCAAAGATTATCCATGGAACTGCAATTTACTGTCAACTTTTAACTTTTCAGTACTATTTTACTGTCTGAAGGTTTTACCTTTTAGCCAATGTAAACTACACCTTAAATCTGCTGTATAGCACTACTGGATAACTCTGGCCTATATACATTTCTATCTTGGGTATTCTTAGTTTATGTTTAATTACTTTGGTAGCCTCATCTCCTCAGATGGTAAGATTGACAGAGAGATAGACAACATGTTAGCAAAGGCATACAGTGCTTTTGGAAAACTCCACAA
>NW_016690237.1:3034783-3047334 GCF_001604755.1 Lepidothrix coronata | reverse complement strand
TGCTCTATGGTGAACTTGCCACTGGCTGCCGCATGAGAGGAGCCCCGAAGAAAAGATACAAGGACTCCCTGAAACAACATCTCAGCCTTGGCCATTTTGATCAACATAACTGGTCTACTCTGGCCTCCAATCGGGAGGCCTGGAGACACGCCATCTATAATGCAGCTGTCTCCTTTGAGACAGGATCATTCTCGAGGAGAAAAGGCAATGCAGAAAGAACCGTGTCTTGCAGAATACACCATCTAAGGAGTCTTTCTGTTGTGCCTTTTGCAATCGGATATGTCTGTCACGTTTTGGCCTCATAAACCACCAGCGTGCCTGTATCAAATGTGGATAGAGCCTTCCCAAATTTTCGTTCGTGAAGCCTAGCCATGATTCTTAGTTTATCCTAAATATGTCCTTCCTGTTTCTTCTGAACAAATTGAAGCATTAGAAATAGTTTCGGAAAAAGTGGGATTATTTACTGTTCTTATTTCACAGATGCTTCTCATCTGCTTTTTAGAGCACATGCTGCTTCAATCTTTTACTTTGACCAGTTGTGGCTCTACTTTAACCCATGTTTCAGCCTTATGCCTCCCAGGCTGACATATACTTTTCTGTACACTGCACAAATGAATCTGAACTAGAATAACACATCTCCCACCTTGTTTCTTTTCTAAGTTGGTTCTAAGTTACTGTCTCTGCAGAAGAAATATTTTGTACTTGTATGTGACCATGACTCTTAGAAATACTGGTGTATTGAGTACCAAGTAACATTAGAACACATTTCCTTCACTATGATTCTTTATTTCTAATTACAGTTTATTGGGGGGGAAAAAGGTATGTAACACAGTAAATAAGGATATGAACCAAAATGTGTTGAATAACATGAAATTTAATCCAAGTACTAGTCAGGTTTTAATTAGCCAATTAACATTAAAAATTCTGAGTGTATGTACATCAATTTGTGCTACTTTTCTCATTACATCATTTAAAGGCCTGCAGTTTTCATTGCTATCTGTCAGAAACAGGAGAATGTGAAGAATTTTCTCTTTCTAGGTTTCTTGGAACAAAGTTTTTTCACTTATGGTACTAACAAAAAAGTAAAAATTGGTGTGATTACTGATTTAAAATTAACAGAGTCTGAAAATCTCTGGATAAGTTGAACAACACTTCTCTCTTATTTTGATCTCTGGATTTATTCACTCTGAATGTTTCTTTCAGATCCTCTGATTATATTACCTAGGAAGTATTTTTACCTCTTAAAAGCTATAAATAGATCAATTGATTTCACTAGGCCACTCATCTTTACATATTCTTGTGTCATAATCGTAAATAAATATCTTTACCAGTTCCACTAGTTTTGCCGTAACAAACACAAAACAGCAGTCATCACTGTCATCTTCAAAACATTCTATTTTTTTTTATTTTACTGTGTCAGTATTTTACAGCTTTTATTTGCAAATTATGTCAGTTTGATTGACCTACTTTCTTTTTAACTCTGCAAATGTTTTTGCACCAGGTTCAATATTTAATCTGAGGAAAACTGCAACAACAAAATATTCAACACGGTCATCACCTTTTTGCTTTCCAGTCTCACTTTAAAAAGCTCTGGTAATTTGATCCCAGTTATTCAGATCAAGTGTATTTCTTCATCCTTGTCATCTCAACTCTTACCAAACATATAGTATTTATTTTAAAAAACCCCAGTGTTGTACTGACCGTAAATGTTCACATATTCAGGTCAAAGTAAAGAAGTGTTTTCAAAAAGGCAAGTGTTTCCTTCCACCACTTTCCTAAAGTGGTTATTTTATTTTTAAATTAATCTAAATGAAATTTAAGAAATGAAAAAAAAAATGAAAATAAATACTTCTCATTTTATTTCATTTAAATATTTTGTTTGGAACCAAGTGTTGAGTTCTTTTGGTCAAAAAGTTGTCAGTTTAAGAACAAGAACTTGATCATTCAGTCAGATAAATGTATTATTTGTATAGATTTTGCCCAGAATCCACAGGCTGTAGTTAACCATTCTATTGTTTTTGTTGGGCTTGTTCACAATCTTATCTACCCTGTCCCATTTCTTCCATCTGCTTGTCTGTTCTATCCTGCTATTCTAATCTTATATTCCATGGAGAAAAGTCTTATTCTCTTTATCTCTCTACTGTGTACAAAATAAGAGATATACAACCTAACTGAGTCTAGTATATTGTGTGTGTCAATAATTGTTCTCTCTTCTTTGTCACAGATCTCATTATTTATTGTATCAGGTTAGTCATACTTTGCTATATCCCACTGAAAAGGGGTCAAGAGTATTCTTAGTAGTGCAAACAGCTTTCTTCAGCAGAATTTAAGTCTGTGAATTATCCTTTTTTTTTAAGGAAAATCTGTAATCTTATTGACAGCCTCCCAAGATTTCCAAATGTAGCTCATGCCTGCAGCACTATACTCATAGGAAAAGAACTCAGTGGACTGTGACAGAGACCTATATTTTTCAAACTCTTTGAATGAGGATTTAATTTTAGCACAATTGAAAAGAAGTACTAGCTATAATGATAATGGGCCACTAAGGCATCACACATACTCTAGAGAATTGTTCTGATGCAGTATGGATGAACTGATGTACATGAGATTTTCTTTGAAGGAAGAGGTAGTGAACCAGTCTGTATCAACTCCTTGAGAAACAAGAGCTGCTACTTAAACGAATGTCCTGAGTTGGGCTGGAGATGCTAATAACCAGAATTCAAGTTAGCTGTCCAAGTTATCTGCAAACAACCAAAGTATGACCCTTCTTACTCTCCCCGGTCACTTCCACTAAATTATTATTAAACCATAGAGATGTGCAAAGTTATTAGTGAGGTTATTTTATGAGTTCTCTGTGTCCCATTTATATTCATATACAGGATAGTAAAACACAAAATTAAAACCTACAGATATTCCCAGGCTGGTAAACCTCCACTTATGTCTCATACCTTATCAGGCACCCTCGTCAATCATCCACAAAAGAAATCTACAGAGACCCAAACTTCATTAGTTCTGCTACTTGTTTTTCTCCTGAATTTTTGATTTCCTACTCTCTCCAGAACACTACTCTAAAGGTGGAATGCAGCAGATACAGCCGTTTAGATGGAATTCTAAGCTTTAAATATGTTTTTTTTTCCAATAGCTTTTTTAAAAAATCAAGAAACATAGTTTAAGATATATATTGATATATAAGATATATATATATATATTGAATTTTGCATCCCCTCTTAAAATTCACTAGAATTAATTAAGTCCACATTAGAATGTTATCTAAAATATTTCTATAAAATCTTGAGCCAGAAGTGCATTGGCAGAAATGGCACAGAGGTAGAAAGCTATCAGCACTAGTGTTATCTGGTACTATAGTAACAGATTGTAGAGAAAGGCAGTAGTTTTAGGAACACTGCCATGCTTCTCATTATCCAGTGTGGATTTAACTGGAGACATTATATGCCATATCAACTTGGCTATCTGCTTTGTGTGATGTGAATGTTACCCAAATCAAATTTACAATGTTAAACAGCATTAGAACGCCCTATTTTACACATACATACCTAGAGAGATATTTTTTAGTCTGAAGAGAACAAACAAATTCACAGAGTATTTTTTGGTGAACAAGCCAGTTGCTCGTTACAAGGAAAACACCAAATAAAAATCTGATTAGAGGTTGGAATTTTATGTGACTCTCAGCTGTCTCAGCACAAATAACTGTGACAAACAGTTGGAATGATAGTAGGAATAAGTTCACATTTCCCAATGCACCTTTTAAGAATATCATAAAAAGACTGTAGCACCAATATTTCTATATTGTCCACTTGTGATAATGGAAAAAGCCAGTCAACACTCTGAAAGGATTCCAGAGTCATCATTGCAGTCAGCTGGTATAAAACTCTTTGGTCTGAATTTAAAAACGTGATCCACATGAATAGCTTCTAAGACTGAATTTGTATATACCTGAAAATAACATTAAAAAAAATTGTCATCCTCTCTGTTTTAGAAACAAAACCTGGCATAAACCTCTGTTTTTTCAGTCATGGACTTTATTCTGTAAAATCAGGGTAAATTAAATATCATTTTAATAGCTCTTGAGTCAAGACTGATTTCTGAAGAAAAATATAGCATGCATTTTTAAGAAAATCTCTGCATGACGTGTTTTCATTCTATATGTTATGACTGCTACTATTCTAGTAAAATATACATTTTCCTGTGTAATCCTGTAAATTTATTAATTCTTATAATATTTAGCTGGTAACAAAACAGCAGAGTGATAGAGATTTTTAGATCTGTATCATCAAGATGTGTCACATATCACTTTACGTCAAAAGTGAAAATAACATAGAGAAAAATTAGAAGGTATATCCTAGTTGTTGGCATTAAGCAGTAACATAAAGGGCAAACAGTTATTGAATTTCAGCTCTAATTTAATTATACAAAAAAAGTTTAAAATTTAGTGAAGTGTTCATGATACCAGAAACAAAATAATGGCATATAAGGGGAAACTACATAGCACAGGGTCAATTAAAATTTGGCTTTTAATATCCTGGTGTTGTTATATTATTGCTTATTAATTAAATATCATTTAGGACTCCATCCTGCAAACTATAAAAATTCTGCCCACAATAAGGAGTAACTTTAGAGCTTTATTGGGTTCGAAGGTCCTCTGGGTGCCTGAGTTTCTGTTCCGAGGCATAAGCAGAAGTTCTTTAGTTTCAGTCAAGCAGAACAATTCAGTGCCTGCAACCCATTAAAAGCTTCCCTTAAACCAAGACAATAGTTGTCCTGTGCCTATTGCTCATGTCAAGTATAACCTTGCAGTTTCTTGACCAGTTTCTTGGCCATAAGGATAATCAGTATTTTGTCTACTTTTCCTCATAGAAAATAAAATCTTATGTTCATTTGACTTAATGAGTCAATGAGGGAAACCTCATACATATAAAATCTTAATCAACAGTCAAAAAAAGAGCTTTGATTTGATTAATTGCACACACATATACACATTCAAGTGTATATGTAAATGTAAAATATGATATAATTTATTGAAAACAAGACAGAAAATTTTAAAAATAGATTGATCTAGGCTTTTTATGTACCTTTGGACTTACCCTAGGTGTGAGAGTCCAATTATTTTTCTGTTGATGTTGTCTTATATTTACAGTACTAATGTCAGCAGCTAGTATTTATTCATTATTTATTTGATTTTTAAAAAATTTTTATCACTTAAATATCTCAGAATCATAGAATATGCTGAGTTGGAAGGGATCCACAAGAATGATCATGTCCAGCTCCTGGCCGTGCACAGGACCATCCCCAAGAGTCACGCCTGAGAGTATAGTCCAAATGCTTCTTGAACTCTGTCAGGCTTGGTGCTGTGACCACTTCCCTGGGCAGCCTGTTCCAGCACCCGGCCACCCTCTGGGTGAAGAACCTTTTTCTAATATCCAACCTAAACCTCCCCTGACACAACTTCAGGCCATTCCCTTGGGTCCTGCCACTGGTCACCACAGAGAAGAGATCAGTCCCTGCCCCTTCTCTTCCTCTCACGAGGAAGTTGTAACTGCAATGAGGTCTCCCCTCAATCTCCTCTTTTCCAGGCTGATCAGACCAAGTGACCTCCTGTAAAATATTGGAAGGAAAGTGTTTGGAGCTAAAGACTGAAGTTCATGGTCATTTCTTAATATAATTACTTATAAAAAACTATTAACAAATCTGCAAATCCATAGTGTTTCTTAAAGATAGTGTGAAGTAAAAAGAAATTGAATTTGTGCATGGACAAATTTTTAAAAAATGAACTATAGTGAAACAAAATATTTGAACTTATTCCTTTATCAGTAACAACTGAATATAATAGATATTTCTGATTATTTTTATCCACAGAGAAAATAAATTTTTGTGAAGAATACTAACCGAGCTTTGAAATTTTTTTGTGTAAAACATTTCCTGGGTCATAGCAGATATTTAAGAAACTACAGTAGTTTAATTAAAATTGAAACTTTGTTTTAAGAAAAATACCATTAAAAATAACAAAGCAGAATGAAACTTTTTTTAATGAATTTGAGTGAATTCCAGAAGATTTTGCTTAAATGTTGTCACAATAATGAATTCAACTTGTCTGAGCTCTATTTTATCACCTTATTTTAATTCCTAAAAAATGTTTACATTAAAAATGGGAAAATTAACTAAAGTTATTTTTTTCACCAAATCATTATTACAGAGAATGAAATTCATCTTAAAATGACTGCAAATTGTCTTGTAGAGCTTTTATTTGCTCTCATATATGATTTTTCTTGTGTTTTTATCCTTGGTTAGACTCAGAGCTATCACCACACTGTTTCTTTTACTGTAATTACATATATAAAGTGGAAAAGAAATATATATTATATGATGAGAAATATATATTTCATGATGAGCATGAACGAAATATTATAAGTTTCAAACTTTTATACAGCATTTGTATTTGCTCTGTCCTAACTGTGATTACATTTTGGTGAAGGAAGCTATATGGCAATATTTGCCATTACTTATTTTCTAAGAGATTATTATACGGTTCCATTAATAACACTGTGGAATCCACTTCAAAAGCATCATCTATGAATGACCAAGCACCTACACATAAAGTAGATAATATGCAATTACTAAATATTCTAGGTTAGCTGTTTCACTTTGTTGTTTTTTTTTTTTTTTTAATAAGGAAAGACTCAGAAATAAAGATTTGATTAAAACTTCTATAACAAGTGTTATTAGATTTCTGCTCTCTAGTTCTTGCTAAAATTTGTTGAAATTTTCATGTTGATTCAGTAATAATTAATAATCATTGTCTGTAATTTATTTTCCTTATGTTTTGCTGCTCCCTGTCATGAAATCATGTTGATGTTTAAAGTGAATGTGTCACTTGACCTCTTGTAATTGACTATTGTCTCTGAGGTGAAACATAATTTGTTCTTATAGTATTTTTTTCAAAAATTTAAAGGTTTTTTTTTTAAAAATTTAAAGATGTTTTTTAAAATTTTCTTTGCATTACTGAATATGTTGACAGTCAAGGAAAATTAAGCAGAAAAATTACTATTTTTTGTTATTTCTCTGTATCATATTGTAATATGTTTTTCAAAATATATTGTTCTTAGTAATAGGAGATAGTGTTTGCAAAAGTTTAAATTATGTCTTTATTTTCAGGAAAACACAACATCAGATCAAAGAATCCTATCATTCAGCCATGCTTTCCAGTAGTGTAGTGCTAATCAAACTTACTCACTGAGAGTTGATTTCATAAAACTAATGAGCCCAACCATACTATTCAGACTGAATACCAAATTCTCTTTCCGTTGCAGGTCCAGTGCTCTAAATGTTGATTAATGAAAGTGTGCAAATATTTGTGAAAGGGAGGTAATTCTAAATCATGGGAAAACTTTGGTAGTCTACTTCTCTATTTTAAAAAATTTTTGTGAACTTCTGAATGTCCTGTCATTGAATAGCAATCACAACATGCCATAGAATAGTCTGGTTTATGTAGCAATGATTTAAGTAGAATTTGAGAGTTCGGTTTTCTATTTCCTTTTGACAGTTCTGATTAGAACACATCCTTTATTTTTCTACAGTATTGTTTTGTTAAATGGTAGACACTCACAATTTCTCTGTAATGTTTTTTTTTCTTTTTTTTTCAAATGTTTGAAGACACCTCGCCTAATTCTAGGGTTGTCCTGCTAGACATATGTCTTGATTAGTCCTCTGAAATGAGTGGAAAAAAAATAAATCTTTAATCACATGCACCTGGGAGATGACATATGTTGATTTAGATACATCAGGAACACAGTGGATCTAAAATGATTTTCCACTTCTTGGCAGAACTTCTCAGTGTAAGTTAAAGTAATTCTGAAATGGGATAACAGCTTCTTCTAGTGCTTTAGCAGATGTTTAATTATGTAAGGGAAAAATTGAACATTATAAGGAAGGATTGATAGAACTGTATCCCAGATACCATACAGCTTAGTTAAGAGCCAGCACAACGAAAAATTGGAATAAGAATGGTATTTCAACTGTCAACAAAAGCAGTTTGCTGTAGTTACTACTGCAACCCGGAAAGAATGATATTTGTCAATTGCGTTGCCTAGAAGAATCATTCAACCACTCTAAGCAGCAGTGTGAAAGGTGAATGTCAGGTGCCAGAAAGATTCACTGCAGCTCCAGACAAAACATAGGTAGGAGATGGCAGATTTGAATTCTCATCTTCCACATTTACCTAGAGAAATTATGTCCAAGGTGAATATCTCAGCTACGTGGGAAACTGAAGGTGGATATAACAATTTTTCTTTTCTTATAAATGTGTAATTTATTATCCCTTCCCTCTTTCAGCTCAAGCAGAGAGGATTAAAAAGCTAAAATTCTGGATTCATCCCAGACAAGTATAGGCACTTAACTGAGGATCCTATGTTAAGATCCTAATCATTCTAGGTTTTTGCTAAATATAATGGAAAGAAAGTTGCCTCCTGAGAGCAATTAAGACCTTTGTTGACTGGAATAACCAGATGTAAAAGCTATTTACTCTTCATATTATATCTCTAAAGCTTTTGGGATAAACCTGGACCAAATATTTAATTTGGTCTTTAACAGGTCTATCATGTTGAATGGAACACTTTTCTCAAGAAAGGAAAAAAACAATGCAGAAATATTTCAGACTAAACATTTTTGGGTTAAAAAATGAATATTTTCATTAAAAAACTACTTAAGCATTACTATAAATAGTCACCTTACTATGTATAAGAACTTTCGTATTTATATTCCTCTTAAAAATGTATTCATAATGGTCTGAGATCCTGTTAACTTATTTACAGTAAGGATTGATTTGATCCCAAGTGTTTAAATAGTTGGTCACCTTTTATTTCAAACTGAGAAATGAGCCAATGGAAGATTTGCAGGTTAAAATGTGATGCTGTGCCAAAAGCAAGCCCCTTGGTTTCCATTGAAATGCCTAATTTCTTCTCACTTTTTTAAAAGGATTTTCAGCAAGACTTTTAAACTCTATTTTGTTTTGCCAGTAATTTCCCATGTTTCTCTTAGCATCTAGTATTTTCAGATTCCTTCTTTTCTAGTCATTAATTTACATCCACCTGTGTACCAACAAAGTCACAACTATTTTTCTTCAAAGAGTAGAAATGATCTATCAGGTTAAATAGTAGTAGGGCCACTATTTACAAGAAACAGTGGTAGAGTTAATAAAGGAACCGAAGCCTAAATTGAAAAAAAAGAAAATTATTTTGGCTATACAATATTGTTAATTAAAATGCAAGATATCAAATGTAAACTCTCCTAGTAAAGACTTGTAAGAACTGTATAATTTCTGTTTTTGAAAAAGACTTCTATATAACCTCTGATATTTTATCATCCGTAAATGTGGTCTTATCACACTGATTTTTACTTCTAATGCTAATGTAATGTATGCAATAAAAATACTGGAAGAAATCTCACAATGTTTATAGTTTTTGTTTGTTCAAAACTTAGTGATCACTTAAACTACATTGGCATTTCAGAAAATAGCAGTGCCTTGAAGACAAAGATATACTGCTAAAAGATGCAACATTTATGTGCTGTCACAACAAACAAAAACAAACCAAAATGTTTTCTTCCTAACAATGTACAAGCCTAGCCAAGGCTTGATTCAGCACAACTCATTGAACTATACTTCTAAGCAGCCTGTCTTATTTTTCAGCTCATAATATTATGTCTTGTACTGGGTTTCTAGAAAAAATCTGTAAAATTTTATTTTCTCAATGACATTTCGGTTTGTGATTATCTGTTTTGTTCATAGTAAATTAAGGTTTGTTTGGTTTCTTTTCCCCCTAACTTGGTTTGTGTTGTGTTTTAGGAATGGTATTCCTCAATTTATTGTTCCCACTGAAGCACTCCAAACCATGAACCACTCGATAACTCCCCTCTCCCCCTCCTCCTGCAGCCCAGCTGGAGAGGAGAATTGGAAGCATAAAAGGTAAAGATTATGGGTTGAGATAAGAACAATTTACTGGAAACAGCAATGAAATAAGACAACAAACAGTAAGAGCAACAATATTAATGACGGAATGTACAAGAAAAGAGGCAAACGATTCACACATGATTCCTCATTTTGTGGAAACCCCTGACAATACCTTACCACTTCCTCTGCCAGGGGAAGGGAGTCCTTCCCCTGTCCCCACAAAATGATGTGAGGTGGTATAGAATAACCTCTGGGTTGCAGCCATGGCCCCTCCTGGCTACTGCAAAAGTTAACCCCTCCTGGATTGAACCAGGACAGTTTGTTAAAGACTGTTAAAATCAAATTAAGATATCTAAGATAAATTTTCTACCAACAGTGGTTTTGCATGGATTTGTTTTGTGACCCCCCATTATTCCTCCCAAGTGCTCACCACTCCCATTTGTAATATACACCCTTCTCCCATCAATTCAATTAGAAAGCTTAGTTCTTTCAAGAAACTACAGGCATGGCATATCCAGGCTGTTCTGACTTCCAAAGCCATCTCCCTGAGATATCACAAGTTCATTCGCATGCTCTCTGCTCCTTCAGGTTTTCCCTGATTTTCCTTACATCCTTGCATCATCATGCTCTCAGCTTTTTTCATGTCTTTCACTAGTGTTACTTTGCCTGTAAGTCAAAATAAAAGTAGCAAATTGTTCTGGAGCTATATGCAGCCCCTTTGGCTCTTTAATACGCTTATGCTTATTGGCCTTCTGAGTGCTACCATCCAGTCTATGGTTGACCAAATGAATAGCTAAATCCTCACTGAAGTGCTGGGGAATGTTACCTTTCATCAATTCATCTTCTTTTAGCTACTTATTTTAATAAAACTGTTATGCTCGTGATACCTCTGAGAAGTCTATCCTTCTGTCAGATTTCACTGGAAGTGGATATTGCAGTTGTGAGTTGCCTTCGGGAACAGAGGAGTTGCAAAGAAACAGAGATAAACATGCAGTAGCATCAGGTAATCTGGATATTCAGACAATAGTAGAAAGCCTTACTACACATAGAACTTATGCATTATGTTATCTATCATTGAAATATTGTTCTTCAGAGATGGACTTAATAAAATTGGGTTTTAACGAGACACCTGTGTTAATGGGAGAAAATATGAGAATCCACAATGACAAATCCTTTTAGTTCTCATGAGAGGCCATAGAAGATTCTAATTTACGTAGATAGAAACACAATATGTAGATGACAGCCTGCCCATTGAACAATAATCTGCAAAGCCTAAGCATCATGGGAGTCACAGACGTCACTTTGCAACTTTCTGTAGTATCTTGCAGACAGCTTTAGACTTGGTTATCTTGAACAACTGCTATAACTGAAAAAATTTCTAGCATCGCTATATTTTTCCAGAACATATATGAATATCTTGAGCTGATTAGAACCCAGGGAAAGATTCTGTTAGCCTCTGTCCACAGTGGAAATGGATCATGTTCTTCCACTGTTTGTTTTCTATTGTTTGCCTTCTAAGTGTTAGGGACATTTGAAGCACTCATGATTCACTTTGTGGAAAAGGTTTTTCATAAGCCATCTGTGCATACCAGATCACTTTCTTTCTTCTGTAGTAGAGTTTCTGTCCCTGATGAGTTATACTTTTAAAAGGAAAAAAAAAAACTTTTCTGTGTTCAGAAAATCCTTACAATTTTTTTTATCACTATTGTAATTTACACTTACATGTAACTTGTCATGTTTTATATACTCTTTTAATTTTCTTAATTTGTGCATACCTTCCACTTGAAGATTTCTTCCTATGTCTATTGAGATCACTTATTCAGCTGTTTAAACTTACTTTCAGCCACAGTGACTTTTTCCTTCTTCCAGAATTCCTTTCATTAGCAGCATGAAGCAACTAAACATCTCACCAATGAGAACATAGGATTATAGGATTTTTGTGTGATTTGTTTTTTTTTCGGTTGTTGTTTGTTTGCTTGTTTAGTTGGGGGTTTTTTTGTATCCAGATTGGGAAATGAAGATCAAGAATGACACTAAACACCCCCCGTGAATTATTTAATTACTTTATCCAAGAGAAAATCATGTACTTTCTATAAAATTTGTTGCACCATGAAGACACATTTATCAATTTATATTCTGGGAATTGGACCTTTCCATTCATACTTTGTGTTTTCACAGTCTCTCTAATCTTTTCAAATACGACATATTTATGAGAGGGATTATATCACGTAGTACCTGTCATACTAGAGTGTTGCCTGTGAGATCTTTTCCAACCATGTTCTCATAAGTTTGTGAAATCCAATTTTTTTTGGCTAAGATAGATACATTTGCAGTATCAGCTTACATATTATATATTAATCACAATTGGGAGTTACCTGAACCATGTAATTATTTTACATACATATGTGTGTGTGTGTGTGTATGGGTGTGATTTTGATGTTATTAAATACAGTTATAAAACTTAACTTTTGAAGATATTCAGGTGATCAGTGAGAAAAGATGATCAGAGATAGCACAAATAACTGTATATTTTTTAAAAAAAATTGGAAATGGAATTTTATGCATGAATACTGATTGCCAGTGGAAAAAT